>NC_134355.1:642668853-642988853 GCF_048569485.1 Anomaloglossus baeobatrachus | reverse complement strand
CCGATGTGCGTGTGTGTATGCGGTGCACAGCCTGATGTGTGTGTTTATGCGGTGCACAGCCTGATGTGTGTGTATGCGGTGCAGAGCCTGATGTGTGTGTGTATGCGGTGCACAGCCTGGTGTGTGTGTATGCGGTGCACAGCCTGTGTGTGTGTGTGTATGCAGTGCACAGCCTGATGTGTGTGTATGCGGTGCAGAGACTGATGTGTGTGTATGCGGTGCACAGCCTGGTGTGTGTGTGTGTGTGTATATGCGGTGCACAGCCCGATGTGTGTGTATGCGGTGCACAGCCCGATGTGTGTGTGTGTTTGTATGCGGTGCACAGCCCGATGTGTGTGTGTGTTTGTATGCGGTGCACAGCCCGGTGTGTGTGTGTATGCGGTGCACAGCCCGATTGTGTGTGTGTGTGTGTATGCGGTGCACAGCCCGATGTGTGTGTGTGTGTGTGTATGCGGTGCACAGCCCGATGTGTGTGTGTATGCGGTGCACAACCCGATGTGTGTGAGTGTGTGTATGCGGTGCACAGCCCGATGTGTGTGTTTGTGTGCGGTGCACAGCCTGATGTGTGTGTGTGTATGCGGTGCATAGCCTGATGTGTGTGTATGCGGTGCAGAGCCTGATGTGTGTGTATGTGGTGCACAGCCTGGTGTGTGTGTGTGTGTGTGTATGCGGTGCACAGCCTGGTGTGTGTGTATTCGGTGCACAGCCTGATGTGTGTGTGTGTATGCGGTGCACAGCCTGATGTGTGTGTATGCGGTGCACAGCCTGATGTGTGTGTATGCGGTGCACAGCCTGATGTGTGTGTATGCGGTGCACAGCCTGGTGTGTGTGTATGCGGTGCACAGCCTGGTGTGTGTGTATGCGGTGCACAGCCTGGTGTGTGTGTGTATGCGGTGCACAGCCTGGTGTGTGTGTATGCGATGCACAGCCTGGTGTGTGTGTGTATGCGGTGCACAGCCTGGTGTGTGTGTATGCGATGCACAGCCTGGTGTGTGTGTGTATGCGGTGCACAGCCTGATGTGTGTGTATGCGGTGCACAGCCTGATGTGTGTGTATGCGGTGCACAGCCTGGTGTGTGTGTATGCGGTGCACAGCCTGGTGTGTGTGTATGCGGTGCACAGCCTGGTGTGTGTGTGTGTGTGTGTGCGGTGCACAGCCTGGTGTGTGTGTATGCGGTGCACAGCCTGGTGTGTGTGTGTGTGTGTGTGTGTGTGTGCGGTGCACAGCCTGGTGTGTGTGTATTCGGTGCACAGCCTGATGTGTGTGTGTGTATGCGGTGCACAGCCTGATGTGTGTGTATGCGGTGCAGAGCCTGATGTGTGTGTATGCGGTGCACAGCCTGGTGTGTGTGTGTGTATGCGGTGCACAGCCTGGTGTGTGTGTGTGTGTGTGTGTGTGCGGTGCACAGCCTGGTGTGTGTGTATTCGGTGCACAGCCTGATGTGTGTGTGTGTGTGTATGCGGTGCACAGCCTGATGTGTGTGTATGCGGTGCACAGCCTGGTGTGTGTGTGTGTGTGTATATGCGGTGCACAGCCCGATGTGTGTGTGTGTGTATGCGGTGCACAGCCCGATGTGTGTGTATGCGGTGCAGAGCCTGATGTGTGTGTATGCGGTGCACAGCCTGGTGTGTGTGTGTGTGTGTGTATGCGGTGCACAACCCGATGTGTGTGTGTATGCGGTGCACAGCCCGATATGTGTGTGTGTGTATGCGGTGCACAGCCCGATGTGTGTGTATGCGGTGCACAGCCCGATGTGTGTGTGTGTATGCGGTGCACAGCCCGATGTGTGTGTGTGTGTGTGTGTGTGTATGCGGTGCACAGCCCGATGTGTGTGAGTGTGTGTATGCGGTGCACAGCCCGATGTGTGTGTATGCGGTGCACAGCCCGATGTGTGTGTATGCGGTGCACAGCCTGATGTGTGTGTGTATGCGGTGCAGAGCCTGATGTGTGTGTATGCGGTGCACAGCCTGGTGTGTGTGTATGCGGTGCACAGCCTGGTGTGTGTGTGTGTGCGGTGCACAGCCTGATGTGGGGCTGTTATTTGCAATGCAGTAGTGATGAGAGGTCAGTGCTGGGGCAGAATATACTGACAGGGAATGTGTGTGCAGGGGGCGGGCAGAGGGTGGGGCTGCACAGTGAGGCCGGGCGGTGCCAGCTGTGACTGGGAGGTTCAGCACAGGAAGTGGTCAGTTTGCTGGAGCTGAATGTAAACAAGGAGCTGCAGAGAATAAAGGGATAATTCAAGAGGAACAAAAGTTAGAAAACAAAAAATAACAATGTAGGGGTGTTTTATATGACAATACAGCACAGATTAGCTTAAACTCAAAAATTTTTGTTATGTCGGACAACCCCTTTAAGTTCAAGTCAAGAGACCAATGGAAAGTCGGATGTGTGAACCTGGTCTTCCCCGCTACTCATTTTCCCAACACTTGACTTTCTGTCCATAGAACTCTATGGGGATGACCAATAGTTTTTCCTAACACTGACTCTCGCTTTGTACGGATGGAGAAGTTGTTTTCTACGTTCATCCCTGGCCTATCTAGTGCTCCATTGATCCTAATCCATTGCTGGAGCACATGATACCTGCAGGTGGTAAAAAGTGGTATAATAGCGCTGACTCAGACACCATTTATCAGTAATACCTACAGGCTGAGGTTATCATAATGAGGTGGGGGAAGAGACGAACGAGTGGACAAGCTGTTACTGCTACATTTATCTCAGAAGCTGTAAAGAAGCTGCGTTATCTCATCTCTCCTGGATTATAAAGAAACGGGAAAATCATTCTTTATTACTAAATATGAACTTTGGTCCAAACAAGTCTGTTGGCTTCGACCTTTGATCGCTGTCATAAATATATGAGCTGCGTGGCAGTGATTTCTTTTTTGTTAGCAGCGAGAGAGCAAAGAACACGTAACTTAGTCATGCAAAGTGCTCATTTAACTAAAAAAACAAGCAAAGTGATTCCTGGAGACTCAATGGAGGCATGACGAAGGAAAATTCTTCCTTTAGGACTATCCTAAGGTTATACTTCCCGTGCTCTCTGGTCCACAGCCTCTGTCAAGCTGCACACCCTAGAAACCGTGGCATATTAAGGGAGACTGGCTGGGCCTTGTATGAAGAAGGACGGGTTGACACCAGTGATGTCCAAGATGTCATTTTTTTATTATAGAGATTTTCCTGTTATGTACATAAACTCTGCACTTTTGCACTTTCCTTGTTCACCTCTGTTTTCTGGGTACTTTGTGTCAAAATTTTGCCAGATTTATTATTGTTTTGCCAAAAAAGAATGGTTTTGTGCACCACTGTCACCAAGGGGGAGGGAGGCCTTCAAATGTGGACGTGGTAAGCAGAATCCTAATTTGGAATAGATTTAAGGGTTTGGGTTTTTATTACTTTTATTGGTGTTTCGTATGGGTCTAAAAACTTAAAGGTTGTGTGCCCACGATCAGTATTTGCAGCGGTTTGGACGCAGCATACGTCCGCTGCGTCCAAACTGCTGCTGTGTACAGTACAAGCACACTGGACGGGATTTCTATAAATCTCGTGACCACTGTGCTTGTTTTTTCCGCAGCAAACACTGACCTGCGGAGCGTCTTTCCAGACCGCAGCATGTCAATTGTTTGTTGCGGAATTGCCTGTGTCCTCCGTAGGGAGAACACAAGCAGGAGACCGCAGCGCATGGAACCCTGATCATGGGTACTGACAGCTGCGCTCTCCTGCAGAGGAGACGCGCGGCCCCCCGGTCAGGAATTGCTGTGTTCTGAACGCAGCAAGTCCTGATTGTGGGCACATACCCTAAACAGGTTCATAGTTGCTACTTGCCTGTTGTGCCCAGCACAGAGAGTTCACGGACCCCTCCTGCCGTCGAACTAACATCATTGCTTTAAGTGGAGAAAGAAGGGTTAACACCGCGCTGCCGTATAAAGAACATTCAGATAGGATCCCAATAGTGATTTTATTCTACGTGTTTCAGAGATAAACTCCTTTCTCAGGAACAATCACCATTGCTCCTAAGGATTTATCTCTGAAACGCGTAGAATAAAATCCTACAGAATCCAATCTGAAGTTTCTTCATACAGCAGCGCGGTGTTAACCCTTCTTTATCCACTGAAGCATCGTTTGTATCTCTGGGACTGTTGTAGCATGAAACGGCTACAACAGTTGTGTCTGACACAACCCTTCCAGGTGACGAGCAAGTCTCCTGTCATTACCTTTCATTCATCTCTTGGATATAGCCCTATTGCTCTTTGTGTCTCCCATGTATCTGGTGACATCACATCGACAGCAGCATCTTCTCTTACGCTCTGTTGACCACTGTTTCTGTTGACGTCATGCTGATTGACAGGCAGCTCCCTGCTGCTTAACTGCATAGAGCCGTCTGTCAGCAGTCAGCATGACATCTGCAGTGACGCCCTGCTGACAGAGCTCCTCTTTTGACAAGATGCGAAATGAGACAGCTGACCCGAGCGGTCTGTAACAACTCTGGGCCAGCAGAACAGGCACCTATCTGTTAGTTCTTAGTCCCCTAGAAAAAAATGATAAATGTGCCTGATAACCCCTTTGGTGTCAGTGTCCCAGTTTCTTGGCAGAAACAAGACTTGTACGTTCTATAATGGTTTGCTGAACCTGCCAATCTGGGTGGGATCTTCTGACCCTCTAATGTGTGTGAAGCCCTTACAGAAAGTTTGGATTCTAATGTCTGATACTTTTGTTCTTCAAGCTGATAGGTCAATGCCAGAGATGTCTGGCAGACACTTTCTTCATTTTGGAGCATTCGGCCCATCATTCATGTATATAAGGGGGGTCAGGAGAGATAACTGTCCTCCAGCAGCCTAGAGTACATGGACACGTTCAGAGTAAATTGTCTAAAATCTGTCAAGATGCACAAAATCAATCACACAGAATCTGATAATTCTGATACATCATCCAACAGCCTGGATTAAGATGAGTGTCTTACTGCTAAAGAACATAAAAGGTAAAAAAAAGTGTGTTGCATCTCAGCTTTATTGAAGTGAATAGTGCAGAGCCGCAAAACTACACACAACCTGTGGACAGAGGTGGCGTTGTTTTACACCAAAAGTGGCCATGTTTTTCTAATCCAAGAGAACCTCTTGACATAAATGTGTACCATTGCGTTAACATTTATCACCATTTTTATAAAATTCTGTTTACTGCTAGTAATCCACAGGTGAAGTGTTTATTATATAACAGAACTCCATTTAAATTGGTTGTCCAGACTTGAGGTTAAATTCTGTAGTCACTTTGTACGATCCCTCATAGCGCACACTGCGCAAATGGAGTGGGAACGGTCTTGTAACTGCAAGTATGCGATTGCACACTTCTGGCCACATTCCAACTAGACTATATCCGGCCTCTCTCAATACACTTGTCTTGACCGATTCCATACATGTTTAGTAGTCACTAGTGATGAGCGAGCATTACCATTCTCGGGTGCCCGGTACTCGTACCTAGTGATGAGCGAGCACTACCATGCTCGAGTTCTCGGTACTCATAGCCGGTGATGAGCGAGCACTACGATGCTCTGGTGTTCAGTACTCGTAATTAGTGGTGAGTGAGCACTACCATGCTCGGGTGCTTAATACTAGTAACTAGTGATAAGCGAGCACTACCATGCTCGGGCGCTCGGTACTCGTAACTAGTGATGAGCGAGCACTACCATGCTCGGGCGCTCGGTACTCGTAACTACTGATGAGCGGGCACTACCATGCTCAGGTGCTCAGTACACATAATTAGTTTATGAGCAAGCACTACCATGCTCAGGTGCTTAATACTAGTAACTAGTGATAAGCGAGCACTACTATGCTCGGGCGCTCGGTACTCGTAACTAGTGATGAGCGGGCACTACCATGCTCAGGTGCTCAGTACACATAACTAGTGATGAGCGAGCACTACCATGCTCAGGTGCTTAATACTAGTAACTAGTGATAAGCGAGCACTACCATGCTCGGGCGCTCGGTACTCGTAACTAGTGATGAGCGGGCACTACCATGCTCGGGCGCTCGGTACTCGTAACTAGTGATGAGCGGGCACTACCATGCTCCGGTGCTCAGTACACATAACTAGTGATGAGCGAGCACTACCATGCTCGGGCGCTCGGTACTCGTAACTAGTGATGAGTGAGCACTACCATGCTCCGGTGCTCAGTACACATAACTAGTGATGAGCGGGCACTACCATGCTCCGGTGCTCAGTACACATAACTAGTGATGAGCGAGCACTACCATGCTCGGGTGCTCAGATGGGCATGACTTGAGCACCCGAGTACAATGAGTCAATGGGAAACTCAAGCATTTTTCTGAAAAATCCTTCAGAAAAATGCTCGAATTTCCCATTGACTTCCTTTATATTCAAGTCGCGCTCATCTGTGCATCCAACTGCTGGTTATGAGTACCGAGGACCCGAGCATGGTAGTGCTCGCTCATCACTAGTCATCACGTGATTGCATGTATGCAAAATGCATACTTGTGGTCACATCACCACTCAGCGCTAGAGGATCCTTACAGCTTGCAGTGAATGCACTTTGGAAAATCAAAGCCTGAACAAGCCCATTAATAAATTTGACGCATCTTTCAGCTCCCATGCTCCAGATTATTTTATGTTGTAAATTATAATTAAATTTTGGGGCTTCATTAGAGCGCTCCTCCTCCTGCTAAACCGTGCCCATTTTCGAAAAAAAGTTGGCGGAACTGGCATAACAACACCAAGTTGCAAAATTTTTTATCATCTACACATTTGCTATTGCAACAGCTGACATGTTTGTTGCAGCTACATTGCAACTGCAAAATTTGCCAACAGGTGGCTCGATTTACAAATTACTTCAGCTTAAAGTACAGACATTATGGTTATGTGATAAATGACCATTTTGTTACACAAGCATGTGGCTGTTAAATGATTCATGCCCATATGAAAAGTTATCCTGTATCCACAGGACAGAGGATAACGCTCTGCGCGCTGTGACCCCCCCCCCAACTGATCCTGAGAACAGGGCTCTGGATAATGTGCAGGTTCAGCGTGCCCACCCCCGCTCCATTCAGTCTTACTGGGAGCACCAGAGAGGGCTCCCCTCAGCTGTCTCCAGATCTCCCATTAAGGCCTCCTTCACACGTCCGTGAAAATCACGCACGTTTTTCACGGACGTGTCAAAGGTGCGTATTGCCCGCTGTGTTTATGGTACACGTGTGTTCTCCATTTGTTATCCGTGATAACACACGGAGAACGGGAACTTTCTGCTCACCTGTCCCTGGCATTGCTGTCCGTGGTACTGATCTACGGTTTCCGGCCCTGCCGACTCCCTGCTGCTGCTGCTTCCGGCCCACAGATGAGTGAATATGCAATGAGCATAATGAGTGGGGATTGGAAGCAAGTGCCAGAAGCGGCAGAGACAGCAGCACTAGAGAAGGGGAGTACAGAAATTCTTTTAATTTCTCAGGCACTTGTGTTTTCTCCGGTGCGTGTCACACGATTCACATCCGCGCGGTCCATGTGCGGTCCGCGTGACACCCGTGATGCCAGAGAAAAACAGACATGTCTACGTGTGGAGCTCTCGGGCACATGTATGCTCCACACGGTCCATGGCAAAACACGCACGTGAGCGCAGACCCATTGATTTTAATGGGTCTACGTGTGCCCGTATCTCCGGCACATGAGGAAATGGACCAAACACGTACCGTAGACACGGATGTGTGAAGGGGGCCTAAGAATGAGTGGAGCTGTGGTGTACATGCCCTACCTGAACCTATTTCCGATGGGGAAACTCCAAAACCCACGTCCTTGGGATTATTGGGTGTCCCAGCAATCAGATCTCTAGCGATCGGGAAGTTCTCTCCTAACCTAACAATGGAAATGCGTTCTTTTGGCCACAATAATGCCTGAAGTTGTGTTAAAAGGATCCGGTCATGACATTTCTTGTCCTCTGCCACTTCCATTCACTGACAACAAGCACAAAGTCTGTTAAAAAGTTACAAAACTTCCCATTTTATCTCGGCTCATACACAAGTTCCGCTGTGTTGCAGCAACACCAATATTTTGTCTTAATTTATATACTTGCCATCATTTATCATTTTATTTTACTTGATTACTTTGAAAGTGTTTTCCATCTTGAACGAGACAAAGCTGCAATTGAAATCAAATGATTGCCTGGAAGAAATTATAAAAATGTTCATTTTCGACACTAATTGCCATGAGTTTGCAAAGCCGGGGAATAAAATAATGCACAGCCATAAAATACATATTGCAAAACAACTAGAGTATATCGTATCCAGTGTAAGAAATGGGTTTAATCAAAGCCATAACGTGTCAGTATCATGAGGAACGTTAGTACGGTATGTATCAGAGCGTAAATCATGGATGTCGTATAATTGTCAACGTCATAGCTGATGGAGATATGTCCCTAAGTGCTTTCACACTACGTTTTTTTAACATGCGTCCTGAACGTTTTTTTTTATATGCAAAAGCTGATCCAGTGCAAATGCGTTTTCATTTCAATGCATTTGCAATGGACTCGCGTCAACATGCGTTCACCTGCGTTTGCGTGCGTTATAGTGAGGATCCAGCGACTTGCAGTTTTTTAACTTTCTTCAAAAACGCTATTTGTAGCGTTTTTGAGCTGCGTCCAAATACTGCAAATTGCTGGATCCTGACTATACTGCACGCAAACGCATGTGAACGCTGGCATGCTGATAGACAGGATCCTGCTTGCGCTACTGAGCATGCCCAGAAACCAGCCTGGTGTGATCAGTCCCTCTCTCCCCCTCCCTCTCCTCTCTCTCTCCCCCGCCTGAGAGCTGCGGAGGCTCGTAACCAAGGTAAACATCGGGTAACTTACTTGGATACCCAATGTTTACCTTCGTTACGTGTGCAGGGAGCCCGGCTCCTAGCAGCTGCAGATGCTCGTACCTAAGGTAGATATCAGCTATCCAAGCAAGTAACCCGATGTTTACCTTGGTTACAAGCCTCCGCAGCTGTCAGATGCCGGCTCCTAGTCTCAAGTTCAGTTCCCCTCACTCCCTATCACATGACTCCAATGCCCGCCAATAAACTTCAAGTGACAGGATCCTGCAAAATAACACTTGCGTTTGAATGCGTTTTTCTTTGTAAAAACAGGATCTGCTTTTACAGCAAAAAAAACGTTCATGACGCATGTTAAAAAAATGTAGTGTGAAAGCAGCCTTAGAACAGCGATGTTTACTGACTGCCGGTAGTGGGAGCCGATGAGATTGGTAATCAGACTGAAACTTTGACCCTGTTTCTGCTGGGAAATCATGTAAGACTGTGGCCAAAGCTGAAGTGTCCCATACTGAAGCAGAATTGGTGGCGGCTCCCGGACAGAGGTCCTTCACTGGAATGCAAATGTCCTTTTATATTATATAGTTAGTTGTTCTCCAACATATGGCTTGTCAGCAAGCATGTCAAAGCATGCTGAGAGTAGTAGTTCAACAGACCAGAGTAGGAGACCGCTGATCTATATAGTAAAGAGGTCTCCTCTTATTAAAGGGAATCTGTCGCCAGGTTTTTGCCACCTATTCTGACAGCTGTATGTGTCACGCTGGTCTCTTTCCAGCGAGACTCGTCCTCATTTAAACGGACGTTTTTTCCTTTTAGCATCTGAGGAGTTAATGCTTCTTTTGCGAGTCTGCTTGGAGGCATTCCCTCAGGTGTTCTAAGTTTCTAATTAGGCTGGGCCTTTAAAAGGTCCCAGCATCCTTCACACAGGGCTGGTTATTTTCGCTCCTCAGTTTACAGAGACAGCCTGTGTGTGTGGTTGTACTATATTCCAGTTCCAGTAGCCTTCTGCAAACAAGGAGTAGCTTGCAGAAGCGATTGTAGTTTTGTTATTTCTGTTTTATTTTTGGTGTTGTCCCCTGGAGGCGTCCCGCAGAACAGGAAGGGGGATCTCTAGACCAGGGTTCGGGTAGGAGCCACGGACAGTTTGGAGGGTCATAAACAAAAAAATCAAAAGCAAGTGAAATCCTATTAAATAGATGTAATAATAAAGGAACCACTCGGACCAAAGGATAAATGTAAAATACAAAGATTTTATTATTATAGAAGTGAACAAGTGCACAGTGGTGGCAAAATAAAAAATCTCTATCCAGCCCAGAAGCAGTCTGGATATGCCTTACAGATGGTAAAAAGTCTGCTATAACAATCCCAGTAATTAAACACAGGTAAAGCTGGAGAAAAAAGGGGGGAAGGCCAGTAAATGCCGCAACCGCTGACTCACCCCAAAGTGATAACCCAAAACCGCCAGCTGTAACAAGATAATACAGTACCTTGGGACATGATAAGAAGCAGAAAGAGTCAGGTATCCAGGTACAGGACGGACACCCCAACGATCATTTCACCGCTGAGTGCTTTGTCAGGAGGGTCATGCCTCGCTACCTTCAAGCGTACCCGTGGCTTAAGAGCAAGTCAGCGAACTCTAGCGTACAGGGTAAGAGTAGTCCCCTGTCCCTGGGTAGAAGCCTTACTCGTGACAGTATGATGTAAAGTGAGAGACGCTGATTCCAGCGATGTGTCACTAGGCTTCTTAGTGTAGTTTAGATAAAATACCTGTTTTATTAGCAGGAGATTATCACTAGAGGACTAGTAAACCTGCTGCCAGGTAGTCTTCCATATTCAAGAGCTCTGTACAACCCTCTTTTCCACTGATTTGCACCTTTCTGCCTATGCACAATGGACAAAGAAAGCTGACATCAGTGTTGTGGGCAGGGTTATAGATCTCAACATTCCCAGATCTGGGAGCTTTACAGCAGATAAACCAGTGATTTTATCAAAATGACAGCAAGCAGCTCAGTAAGTGACACATCCCTGGAATCAGGATCTTTGCCCCTATGTTATGAAGCTCTCAGATGGGGTGGCAAAAACCCAGTGATAGACTCCCTTTAAGCAATTTTCTTCATTAAAAGGGTTAAGTGCAGAGCAGGAATAAAAAGAGCATAAAGAAAAAATAACAGGTCTGTGAGAGGCAGAATTCTTGCTGGTTGGTCGGTGATCAAATACTTCTTTTATGCAATAAAATGCAAATTATTTAAAAATCATACAATGTGATTTTCTGGATTTTTTTCTATGCGGTCTGTCACAGTTGAGGAATACCGTATTTTTCGGACTATAAGACGCACCGGACTATAAGACGCACCCTGGTTTTAAAGGAGGAAAATGGGAAAATAAAACTTAAAGCAAAAAATGTGGTCATGACACACTGTTATGGGGCGAGGATCTGCTGCTGACACTGTTATGGGGGTAATGTCCCCAAATTCTCTACTAAGGTACCCCATCCTGGTAATGATCCTCCTGCCTTGTATATGATCCTGCTATAAACCCCCATCCTGCTCCTATACCAGCATCCTGCTCATATTCCCCCATCCTGCTCATATTCCCCCATCCTGCTCATATACCCCATCCTGTTCATATACCCCATCCTGTTCATATACCCCGATCCTATTGATATACCCCCATCCTATTGGTATACCCCCCATCCATCCTGCTCATATTCCCCATCCATCCTCTTCATATACTCCCATCCTGTTCATATACCCCCATCCTGTTCATATACCCCCATCCTGCCTGTTCATATACTCCCATCCTGTTCATATACCCCCATCCTGTTCATATACCCCCATCCTGCCTGCTCATATACTCCCATCCTGTTCATATACCCCCATCCTGTTCATATACCCCCATCCTGCCTGTTCATATACCCCCATCCTGTTCATATACCCCCATCCTGTTCATATACTCCCATCCTGTTCATATACTCCCATCCTGTTCATATACCCCCCCATCCTGTTCATATACCCCCCATCCTGTTCATATACCCCCCATCCTGTTCACATACCCCCCATCCTGTTCATATACCCCCATCCTGCCTGCTCATATACTCCCATCCTGCTATATGCCCCCATCGTGCTCATATACCATCCTGGTACATGGCCTGTATCCTATAGCACAGAGAAAAAAATAAACGTTTATACTCACCTTTTCCTCACTCCCTCCAGCACCGATCATCTTCCTCTCTGCACCACTGACGTGTGTGTGGAGCCGTTCCCCTGCTGCATCGCGATGTCTTCCTGTCTGTGCCGATCAGCTGACCAGCTCAGCACAGATCAGCTGACCGGCACAGACAGGAAGACATCTCGTGCAGCAGGGGGCGGCTCCACACACGGGGACGGGTGAGTGTACTGATTCACTGCACCCCGCGCTGGTAATGACGCGCGGGGGGCAGTGAATACAGCCGCACATGATCACTCCAGGCTGTAATTGCCAGGGGTGATCATGCGGCCGGCTCTTTGCTATGCGCGCGTCCCCGCTCGTCCTCCCGCCCACCTGTCAGTACCGGCTTCAGCGCTGAGAGATGGGCGGGAGGATGGGCGTGCATATGTAATGAGCGGGCCCACGTGGTCACGGCAGGCGCTGCTGCTGCCTGCTTGTGCCCCCGATGACCCGCAGCACCCTCATTCCCAGCCGCAGCCCTATAGTCAGACCATAAGACGCACCCCCAACTTTCCCCCCACATTTGGGGAAAAAAAAGTGCGTCTTATGGTCCGAAAAATACGGTATGTATGATACAAAAATACAGATCTCTCCATTCTTTGTAGGTGGGACGACTTGCAAAATTGGCAGCGTATTAAATAGTTATTTTCCTCACTGTGTAAGTATATATATATATAATATATATTACAGTACAGACCAAAAGTTTGGACACACCTTCTCATCTCTAGAACAACTGTTAAGAGGAGACTTTGTGCAGCAGGCCTTAAGGTAAAATAGCTGCTAGGAAACCACTGCTAAGGACAGCCAACAAGCAGAAGAGACTTGTTCGGGCTAAGGAACACAAGGAATGGACATTAGACCAGTGGAAATCTGTGCTTTGGTCTGATGAGTCAAAATTTGAGATCTTTGGATCCAACCACCTTGTCTTTGTAGAAAAGGTGAACGGATGGACTCTACATGGCTGGTTCCCACCATGAAGCATGGAGGAGGAGGTGTGATGGTGTGGGGGTGCTTTGCTGGTTACACTGTTGGGGATTTATTCAAAATTGAAGGCATACTGAGCCAGCATGCCTACCACAGCATCTTGCATTGGCATGCTATTCCATCCGGTTTGCGTTTAGTTGGACTATCATTTATTTTTCAACAGGATAGTGACCCCAAACACACCTCCAGGCTGTGTAAGGGCTATTTGACTAAGGAGAGTGATGGGGTGCTACGCCAGATGACCTGGTCTCCAGTCACCAGACCTGAACCCAATCGAGATGGTTTGGGGTGAGCTGGACCGCAGAGTGAAGGCAAAAGGGCCAACAAGTGCTAAGCATCTCTGGGAACTCCTTCAAGACAGTTGGAAGACCATTTCCGGTGACTACCTCTGAAGCTCATCAAGAGAATGCCAAGAGTGTGCAAAGTATTAATGAAAGAAAAAGGTGGCTACTTTGAAGAACCTAGAATATAAGACATATATTTTCAGTTGTTTCACACTTTAAGTATTTCATTCCACATGTTTTAATTCATAGTTTTAATGCTTTCAATGTGAATCTACAATTTTCAGAGTCCTGAAAATAAAGAAAACTCTTTGAGGTGTGTCCAAACTTTTGGTCTGTACTGTGTGTGTGTGTGTATATATTTATATATATATTTATATATATATATATATATATATAGATAGATAGATAGATAGATATATTACACACACAGTGGGTGCGGAAAGTATTAAGACCCCTTTAAATTTATCTGTTTTTGTTTCATTGCAGCCATTTGGTAAATTCAAAAAAGTTCATTTTTTTTCTCATTAATATACACTCTGCACCCCATCTTGACAGAAAAGAACAGAAATGTAGAAATTTTTGCAAATTTATTAAACAAGAAAAACTGAAATATCCCATGGTCAGAATTATTCAGACCCTTTGCTCAGACACTCATATTGAAGTCACATGCTGTCCATTTTCTTGTGATCCTCCTTGAGATGGTTCTACTCCTTCTTTGGAATACAGCTGTGTTTAATTAAACTGATAGGACTTGATTTGGAAAGGCGCACACATGTCTATATAAGACCTCACAGCTCACACTGCATGTCAGACCATATGAGAACCATGAGGTCAAAAGAACTGCCCATGGAGCCCAGAGACAGAATTGTGGCAAGCCACAGATCTGGAAAGGTTACAAAAGAACTTCTGCAGTACTCAAGGTTCCTAAGAGCACAGTGGCCTCCATAATCCTTAAATGGAAGAAGTTTGGGACCACCAGAACTCTTCCTAGACCTGGCCGTCCAGATAAATTGAGCAATCGTCTTAGAAGAGCCTTGGGAGTGGTAAAGAAGAACCCCAAGATCACTGTGGCTGAGCTCAGGATATGCAAGAGAGAGATGGGAGAAAGTTCCACAAAGTCAACTATCACTGCAGCCCTCTACCAGTTGGGCCTTTATGGCAGAATGGCCAGACGGAAGCCTCTCATCAGTGCAAGACATATGAAAGCCTGCATAGAATTTTCAAACAAACACATGAAGGACTCCCAGACTATGAGTAATAAGATTTTCTGGTCTGATGAGACGAAGATAGAACATTTTGGTGATAATTATAAGTGGTATGTGTGGTGAAAACCAGTAACTGCTCATCACCTGCCCAATACAATCCCAACAGTGAAGCATGGTGGTGGCAGCATCATGCTATGAGGGTGTTTTTCAGCTGCAGGGAGAGAACAACTGGTTGCAATTGAAGATAAGAAGAATGCGGGCATTTACAGAGATATCCTGGAAGGAAACCTCTTCCAGAGTGCTCTGGACCTCAGACTTGGCCAAAGATTCACCTTCCAACAAGACAATGACCCTAAGCACACAGCTAAAATAACAAAGGAGCGGCTTCAGAACAACTCTGTGACCATTCTTAGGGCCAGCCAGAGCCCTGACCTAAACCTAATTGAGCATCTCCGGAGAGACCTGAAAATGGCTGTTGACCAACGTTGACCATCCAACCTGACGGAACTGGAGACCATCTGCATGGAAGAATGGCAGAGGATCCCCAAATCCAGGTGTGAAAAACATGTTGCATCATTCCCAAGAAGACTCATGGCTGTACTAGCTCAAAAGGGTGCTTCTACTCCATACTGAGCAAAGGGTCTGAATACTTATGACTGAACATGGTATTGGTAAGTATGTCTGTCTTTTTTTTCTGTAATGTTTTTTTTCAATGCATGTCCTTTTTTCGGTGAATCATTTTCATTGGATGATATCAAAAGCCGGTGGGAAGCTACCAGGAGGGAGAATATGCAGCAAAATAGCCGCCCTGCCTATATTATGAGCAGCTATATTTTCTGCCTTCGAATTGAGCTGAATCATTGAGTCCATCATTTTACCTGGTCATAGTCAAAAGGATATTACCACTTTTGTATTGTATTAATTGTAATTTCTACTTTTCAGGTCCATAAACAAAGTACTGGACATTGAGGCTGGTGGAGAGCCTGAAGTTGTGGAGCCCACTGATCCATCTGGACCTGCTGAGGTTGTTAATTCTGAAGAGCCGGATGCAAGCACCAGTACAATACCTCTGGAGCAACCAGCAGAAGCTTTCTGTGTGCCAAGAATGAGCCAGAACAAAAAGGAGCCCTCCACCACAAGCACAGCAGCCGAGATAGACAAAAAGGTGCTGGAATATCTGTCTCGCCCCACGAATGATGATGAGGAGGATTCTTTTTGCCACAGCTTGGCACCTTACTTGAGGCAAACCCCAAGACCCATTCGGCTTCGGACCAGGGCGGCTCTCCAAATTGTCCTGGATGCAGCAACACCACCGAATGACCCCAGGCAGCTGTTCACTCTGTTGGAGCAGTGGCAACAAACAGCGTCTAGTGGCCGTCAGCATGATAATCCACCGCCTGTACCTTCCCAACATCCACCTGCTCCTGTCCATTATCAAATGGGTCATTCTGCTCAACATGCCCCTAACCAAGCTGGAGGAGCATCTCAACCCAACCCTCGTGGGTATGGTGCCCCATCATATCACACACCATTTGTGCATGGGTATCAGGGCAACCATTCCTATCCTGATTCTCATTATGCCCAGCCCTATCATGCTGCCCCTCCAGCCAAACCCTATATCCCATCCTACACCCCTCAACCCTCTTCTTCAACAACATTGCAGCCATCTCAGGCAGGAGACCAAAAGCCAGCATTCCCCACAGATGCACCTCTGGGTAAACATCCTGGTTCCTTTCATAGTTTTTGAGGCCTTTTTTTTAACATAGTAATTTTTGGGTGGAATCTTCCCTAATTGTTTAGTTTTGCCCCTCCAAAAATCCTTTTATGGGGCTAAGTTATAACTCCCTGTAAATGTTTAATTAAAGACCAGTGTTTTATTTGTGACCTTTGTGTGTGGTGTGTATTATTAGACAGAATATTCACGACTTACACCCAATCATTTACCCATCACACATGTTTTAAAGTAAATAGTGTTTTATATCTCAGTGCAATGTACATCAGAAATGTGCAGTAACATAACTGCCTTGCCATGGAGTTCCTTCTTCTGGAGGTGAAAAATAGTTGGCAAACAATTAGCGCACTGAGCCCCAAAGAGGTGTGTGCTGACTTTGTGTAACATGATGAACAGGGGCAGGGATAAGGCTCTCATCTCCATCATCTGACACATGCACAGGAAAAAAAAATTCCAAGTGTAATTGTGGAGGGTGAAACGTTTTATTGCACCATTCACATTTGCCTCAATTGATTGGCACTCATGAAGACCCTACATTTGGCACACAACATTCTAAAGGTGCATTCCTCCAATCTCAAGGCCCTAAGTCGGTGATCAAGCTCGCTACATGAATTAAATAAAAAAACGGAGAATTGTGGTTTAAGGGATAGCAATATATATTTTATTAGCTGGCAAATACCATATTATAACACTCATGATTTGCATATGGAGAGCAGGGGTCAAAAAGGGGTATCCAGGTATTCAGTATATAGTTAATGAAATCACATTATTGCTACAAGGAATGTCCACAAAAGATACAGGGAATAAAGTGTCATGTGCAATACAATTACTATTACCACAGAAACAGGGGGATTACATAAACATTGCACACAGTCCCATGTAAAGTGCTATGCATATCCTAGTGGATCAGACAAGAGTCTTAGCAGCACATACAGTGCCTACAAGTAGTATTCAACCCCCTGCAGATTTAGCAGGTTTACACATTCGGAATTAACTTGGCATTGTGACATTTGGACTGTAGATCAGCCTGGAAGTGTGAAATGCACTGCAGCAAAAAAGAATGTTATTTCTTTTTTTTTTTTTTGTTTTTTTAAATTGTGAAAAGTTTCTTCAGAGGGTCATTTATTATTCAACCCCTCAAACCACCAGAATTCTGTTTGGTTCCCCTAAAGTATTAAGAAGTATTTCAGGCACAAAGAACAATGAGCTTCACATGTTTGGATTAATTATCTCTTTTTCCAGCCTTTTCTGACTAATTAAGACCCTCCACAAACTTGTGAACAGCACTCATACTTGGTCAACATGGGAAAGACAAAGGAGCATTCCAAGGCCATCAGAGACAAGATTGTGGAGCGTCACAAGGCTGGCAAGGAGTACAAAACCCTTTCCAAGGAGTTGGGCCTACCTGTCTCCACTGTTGGGAGCATCATCCGGAAGTGGAAGGCTTATGGAACTACTGTTAGCCTTCCACGGCCTGGACAGCCTTTGAAAGTTTCCTCCCGTGCTGAGGCCAGGCTTGTCCGAAGAGTCAAGGCTAACCCAAGGACAACAAGGAAGGAGCTCTGGGAAGATCTCATGGCAGTGGGGACATTGGTTTCAGTCAATACCATAAGTAACGTACTCCACCGCAATGGTCTCCGTTCCAGACGAGCCCGTAAGGTACCTTTACTTTCAAAGCGTCATGTCAAGGCTCGTCTACAGTTTGCTCATGATCACTTGGAGGACTCTGAGACAGACTGGTTCAAGGTTCTCTGGTCTGATGAGACCAAGATCGAGATCTTTGGTGCCAACCACACACGTGACGTTTGGAGACTGGATGGCACTGCATACGACCCCAAGAATACCATCCCTACAGTCAAGCATGGTGGTGGCAGCATCATGCTGTGGGGCTGTTTCTCAGCCAAGGGGCCTGGCCATCTGGTCCGCATCCATGGGAAGATGGATAGCACGGCCTACCTGGAGATTTTGGCCAAGAACCTCTGCTCCTCCATCAAGGATCTTAAGATGGGTCGTCATTTCATCTTCCAACAAGACAACGACCCAAAGCACACAGCCAAGAAAACCAAGGCCTGGTTCAAGAGGGAAAAAATCAAGGTGTTGCAGTGGCCTAGTCAGTCTCTTGACCTTAACCCAATTGAAAACTTGTGGAAGGAGCTCAAGATTAAAGTCCACATGAGACACCCAAAGAACCTAGATAACTTGGAGAAGATCTGCATGGAGGAGTGGGCAAAGATAACTCCAGAGACCTGTGCCGGCCTGATCAGGTCTTATAAAAGACGATTATTAGCTGTAATTGCAAACAAGGGTTATTCCACAAAATATTAAACCTAGGGGTTGAATAATAATTGACCCACACTTTTATGTTGAAAATTTATTAAAATTTAACTGTGCAACATAACTTGTTGGTTTGTAAGATTTATGCATCTGTTAATAAATCCTGCTCTTGTTTGAAGTTTGCAGGCTCTAACTTATTTGCATCTTATCAAACCTGCTAAATCTGCAGGGGGTTGAATACTACTTGTAGGCACTGTATATAACAAATCAAATAACAGTCATATGTATACCAATACCCAGAGGTGGAGGGGATTCACACCAAGCCTGAAGCATGAATAAGATGTAGTAGATTGATGTGTAAAGTCCTCATCAACCACTAGAAATTTAGCTTATTCCCTGCTGGAGCCAGACAGGACTGGTGGTGGCACAACCATGATTTCTCTGAAGCTGCCGACCCATTATGAAAGAATTGACTATTCTTGAATCTCCAGGTCTTCGATAGACCCCAACATATACAATGATAAACTTGTAAGTGCTGGCAACCAAGGGCAAGAGCCCTACAGAAATGTATTGTTTGTAATTGTAGTATCGGGACCCTAAAGGCTACTTTACACACTGCGATATCGGTCCCGATATCGCTAGTGTGGGTACCCGCCCCCATCTGTTGCGCGACACGGGCAAATCGCTGCCCGTGCCGCACAACAGCCGTCACACATACATACCTGTCCGGCGACGTCGCTGTGACGGGCTAACCGCCTCCTTTCTAAGGGGGCGGTCCGTGCGGCGTCACTGAACCGCCGCCCAATAGCAGCGGAGGGGCGGAGCTGAGCGGGACGTAACATCCCGCCCACCTCCTTCCTTCCGCATAGCGGCCGGGAGGCAGGTAAGGGGAGCTTCATCGTTCCTGCGGCGTCACACGCAGCGATGTGTGCTGCCGCAGGAACGAGGAACAACCTCGTTACTGCTGCAGTAACGAGATTTGAGAATGGACCCCCATGTCGCCGATTAGCGATTTTGCACGTTTTTGCAACGATGCAAAATCGCTTATCGGTGTCACACGCAACGGCATCGCTAATGCGGCCGGATGTGCGTCACGAATTCCGTGACCCCAACGACTCCACATTAGCGATGTCGCAGCGTGTAAAGCCCGCTTAAGTGTAGCAGCTTCTTCACATGGATGTCTTTTCCATTCAGGATCTCATTGTCATGCGGTGTTCTGACCCTCACTCGCTAAGTGTCATGGCAATTGCAGAGTCTTGCAGGCAACTTGATGCTCTTTAGTTGCTCCACCAGTGTTGACTGTTTAGTGCACTCTGGTCATTGGTTTAACAGGAGTTAATTCCTTCTGGTCGGGTAATTGATGCTGACGTCACAGGTTGCTGACGTCCTATCACAGCCGCCTCTGCCTTATAAAAAAATGGTGGAACCTAGCTTCACATGCTAAAGATAGTTCTAACTCTGCTCCAGCATTATCGGTCTTTGTGTGTGGTGGTCCAGTTGTTGGTGAACTGTTGTATGCAATTTGGTGTGCTGTTTGAAATATCCTTGTTGTTTATTTCCTCCCTGTACTTTATTTCTTCCTGCGCACCTATTGTCTTTTCCCCTTTGTGTGCTTGCAGTGAGATTGAGCCTTGGTTTTTGCCTGTCTGTTGGTATGTGTGGGATTCATTACTCCTGTCCCAGCCATCCCTGGGGATGTTAGACCAGAGCTGCTCAAGAGTTAGGGCGACGCTGGGGGTCCAGACCTGGCTACTATCGAGCCTACCTCTGGAATAAGGGACAGTTTAGGGTCCCTAGTCTGAGGACCAGTCTAAGTGCTCTCACTCCTGTTTACCGTGTCATGCCCGTGACACATACAGTTGGGGGATTGGCAATTTTTTGCAAAACCTCCGGCAATCTGTTCCCAGTATTGTGGGGTATGTTCCAGCATCACTGATTGGAGGACTTTGTCCCAGATGACTTGACACGTGAACCACATAATGAGCGAAATAGCGGACTTTACATCCAAAAACTCAAGATGCAAGGCAGTAAAAGAAGTTCCAGTTGCCAGAAATCTGTAAGACAAACAATACAACACAATAGCAATCATAATGTTATAGAATGTATCACGGATTAAATTTCTTCTAACGGAGCACATAGACATCTGTGATTAGGGCCACACTCACATCACCTATAATTTATAAGGTGCATGAACATTTTATTGCTTGTTTGGGAGGTTAGTAGAGCAATTGGTACGTGCACTGTTGTCTATTACATTGTGCCCGGTAACCACAATATATAATTTATGAGATTGTAAAGGCCATGCCATAATGGAAGTCAAGTCATTCTGTAATCACATTAGTTAGTAAAATTAAAAATACGCATTTACAGAATATTACAAAAGTGAGTACACCCCTCACAGTTTTGTATATATTTTTTTTATATCTTTTCATAGGACAACACTGAAGATCTGACACTTTAATACAATGTACAGTTTCAGTGTGCAGCTTGTATCAGTGAAAATTTGGTGTCCTCTAAATAACACAACACACAGCTATTAATGTCTAAACTGCTGGAAACAAAAGTGAGTACTCCCCTAAGTGAAAGTGACCAAATTGTACCCAAAGTGTCTATTTTTATGGCCACCATTATTTTCAGACACTGACTTAACTCTCTTGGGCATGGAGTTCACTAAAGTCTTACATACACCACTGGAGCCTCTTCCATTCTCCATGACATGACGACATCACGGAGCTGGTGCATGATAGAGACTTTAGCAGCTTGGTAATCCACCAATTAATAAATACGCCTAAAATATAACTTTTAATAATTGTGTATTTTATAAAAGATAATAAAGAGACCAAACAAACATATATATAGCGCAAATGCGCCTAAAAATTGTCATCAATTGTGATATCCTATATCTTTGGTATTAGGAATGTACTGTCACAGACAACAATGACTAGTAGGCAATAGAATAGTCGGCAATAGATAACCCTCATCAAAAAATAGGGAACTAAAAGGCAACAATCTCACCCGTCTTCAAATCATTAGGGGTGAGTATTCCTCAGCCGCAGATAGTATAGGCAAACGGAGTTGCCACATTAAATTGAGATCCTATGGCTTCCATATATATTCCACGGATTGGGCTGGTGGGAGGAGACTATTATTTTTGGAGAGGACTCACCCATCCCAACAGATAAGATACTCCTTTGGTGTCGTTTTATTGACGATGTATTCTTATTGTGGAGGGGCAATGAGTTTGAACTCATGGATATGGTTAAAATGCTTAACATCAATGCACTTGGCCTAAAGTTCACATTCGAATGGAACAAAGACAGACTCCCGTTCCTTGACGTGCTGATTGAAAGAGGTATAGATGGTCAAATCAGGACCAGTACATACCGAAAACCGACAGCAACGAACTCTCTTTTGAGGTGGGAGAGTGGCCACCCCAAGAGTCAAAAGAAGGGAATTCCTAAGGGTCAATTTTTGAGACTCAGAAGGAATTGTTCGGAGACCCCCCTTTTCTTGGAACAGGCTGCAGACCTGAATATGAGATTGAAACAGAGAGGGTACCCAGAGGGGGTCATTGACCAAGCTTTTTGTGAAGCGAGTGTTAGAAACAGGACATCCTTGCTAAATCCGGCCCCACGGAACAGCTCGAAGGAAGAGGTGGTACGCTTTATAACTACCTACAATAATGGGGCCGAGGACTTCCGTAAAATCCTTAATAAACACTGGCCAATCCTTGGGATGGACAATGACATTGCACCCGCTCTAACACCGCTTCCCACCATTACCTTTAAAAAGGCGCGTTCATTAGGTGACAGGTTGGTGCATAGCCACTTCATCCCCAAAAACTCTTCTTGGATCCGAAGTGACATAAAAGGATGCTACAAATGCAGCGGCTGCGTAGCATGTGGCTCCATAAAAGTAGGAAAAAAATTCCATTCTGTTGTGACCGGCAGGGATTATACCATCAAGCACTTTATCAACTGTAGATCAAAAGGTGTTGTGTATAAAGCTACCTGCACATGCCCAAAAGAATATGTGGGAAAAACTAAAAGAGAATTTAGACGTAGAGTTGGGGAACACCTAAGGGATATTCGTAACAAAGTTGACACCCCACTAGCAAGACATATCGCTGAAAAGCACAATGGTGACCCCAACTCCGTCTACTTCCAGGGAATTGATTTGGTACCCCAACCCATAAGAGGGGGAGACTGGGACAATTTGATCCTGAAACAGGAGACGAGATGGATCTTCTGGCTCAGGACAGTGAGACCCCTGGGCCTAAACGAGATGTTATCCTTTGCACCCTTTGTGTAACCTAGCTACAGGGTGATGTTTCTGGTAGGGTTATACGACGGCCGAGTGGGGGCACCATCCACCGTATTCTTTAGGGTGCCGACCCCCACATGATAGGTAGGTGTAAGATCAGAAAGTAGGGCCAAAATATATATGGTGATGGGTCCTTTTTGTTCTCATCCGTTTGGGTCCAGGTATCTCCTTAACTGTTCCTGACTAGATCTCCCCTCTAGATGTTGAAAAAATTCTCCAGGTTCCTTTCCCCACCCCCTGGTTCCTCCCCTCTCCCTCCCCTTCCCTCCCCCCCCCCCCCCTTTTCCTTCCCCTCTCCCTAGCTCATCTGGACCATCACATATGAATTGTTGTTCTAAAATTTGTCCGCTTCACCATAATGGCACGGCCATATTTAATCTGGATTATCTGCTTCTGGGACAATGTGTCCCAGGGCATGATTCCGTGGAATGTTTGCCTTGCCAATATTCCCATATATGATGACAGCAGGCTGACGTGCCTGCTGCACTGTTAGATGCAGCGGCCGTTTATCTGCGCATGCGCGTAGTGCCCTGCGTTCCAGGACTCTATCCTGGGTCGCAATGCGTCTCAACACGGGATGACCCGCAGGAAGTGGGCGGGCACCCGTGGGACGGATGTGACGTCACACGCCTGGCTTCAGAGCGGCAATGCTCTGCTATTTAAACTTCATGCCGGTGCTCGGCACGGTGGCGTAGTACCAGTTAGTGCCACGTGTCGGGACCTTGGTAAGTACGTAACTTATATTTGGCCCTCCGAATTGAGATTGTCTGATGTATGTGAGGCCGGTTGTTTCTGTCTTGGAGACTTATTTAATTTTCTTTGGACCCATATAGTGGCTGATGTGCCGGTCCTATGAGGGACATATTAATGTGGCATTGGATGGGTGTCTGAACCCTGCGGCGGATATGCCGGTTTCACTAAAAGACACCACAATTCTTCTCTAATTCTCCTGATGATCAATTGAAACGCGTTGAGAAAGAGGAAAATAAAGTTTCTTTGATATGACATCGGAGTTGTCTCTGAAGGAATCCGTGGAATATATATGGAAGCCATAGGATCTCAATTTAATGTGGCAACTCCGTTTGCCTATACTATCTGCGGCTGAGGAATACTCACCCCTGATGATTTGAAGACGGGTGAGATTGTTGCCTTTTAGTTCCCTATTTTTTGATGAGGGTTATCTATTGCCGACTATTCTATTGCCTACTAGTCATTGTTGTCTGTGACAGTACATTCCTAATACCAAAGATATAGGATATCACAATTGATGACAATTTTTAGGCGCATTTGCGCTATATATGTTTGTTTGGTCTCTTTATTATCTTTTATAAAATACACAATTATTAAAAGTTATATTTTAGGCGTATTTATTAATTGGTGGATTACCAAGCTGCTATATTAATTGTTTATACGGTATATCCATATCCAGTTGCTTTATTCTGCATGATAGAGACCTTGCGCTTCTCCACATTACATTTAAGGATGCCCTACAGATGCTCTATAGCAGGGGTCCCCAAACTACGGCCCACAGGCCGCATGCGGCCCCCTGAGGCCATTTATTCGGCCCCCTCCGCACTTCCAGAAGGGGCACCTCTTTCATTGGTGGTCAGTGAGAGGAGCACAGGATGCATATGCATCCTGTGCTCCTGGTACTGGCGGACATATAGCCAGTGCAACCAGTGTGGCTGCACAGGGGCCCAGAGGGGTAGGGGGCCCATTACAAACAGGGTCTGACTGGCCTGGCTAGACAGCTTGGGCTCCGGGTCCTTGGTGACCCCTCTGTGCATCATATAGAGGGGCCCGCCGCTGGCAACCGCGGTTGTTTGAACGGGCCTATGGGCCATCAAACGTCACTGCTATGCACCGAGCACTGACGTCAGCATGCAGCGCGTAGCAGTGACGTTTAATGGCCACCGGCCTATCAAAGGTCACGAATGTTTGCCAGCGGCCTCTGATAGGCCAGTGGCCATAAAACATCACTGATATGTGTTTGGAACTGCTATCAGTGCACGCGGTGCAGAGCAGTGCTGTTTATCGTCCGTCCACGCTCCAATCGACTCGGCGTCAGACTGCAGAGAAGGTGAGTGCACACTGATGGACAGTGTGAGAGAGCGCAGTGTGGGATGAGTGGACACATAATGAGTAACCCTGAGACTCGATCGATTAGACATGATGAGATGACTCAAAAATTCATGCAGAGAGGGTATCCTGAATACCTCTGCAAACGCGGAGGCACATCAACACCTAGTACTTCTGTGAATACCCAAAGAATCAGTTGCGTTAACACTTTCCATCCTTATCATCCAAAAATTAAGTTTATCATCAAACAACATACTTCTCATTTATGTAACAGAATTTCAGAGTGATCCATTATTCAGTTTCAAAAGACCTGATAACTTAAGAGATAAATTAGTACTGGCTGACATTGGCTCTAGCAAACATAAGTCCAGACAGACATTTTTAGCGACCCCTAAAACTGGCAATTTTCCTTGTTTGCTATGTGCACAATGTTCCCACATGACAAAAGGGAATACCTTCACACACCCCCGTACTGGTCGGATTTGTTTCCATTTCCGAGTTCTTTACTTGCGATACCTCATTTGTTATGTACAGTCATGGCCAAAAGTTTTGAGAATGACAACAAAATTATTTTTTCACATGATCTGTTGCCCTCTGGTTTTTAATTGTGTTTGTCTGATGTTTACATCACATACAGAAATATAATTGCAATCATATTATGAGACCAAAAGGTTATGTTGACAGAATGATTTAATGCAGCAAGTCAATATTTTCAGTGTTGACCCTTCTTCTTCAGGACCTCTGCAATTCTCCCTGGCATGCTCTCAATCAACTTCTGGACCAAATCCTGACTGATAACTGTCCATTCTTGCATAAGCAATGCTTGCATTTTGCCAGAATTTGTTGGTTTTTGTTTGTCCACCTGTCTCTTGATGATTGCCCACAAGTTCTCAATGGGATTAAGATCTGGGGAGTTTCCAGGCCATGGACCCAAAATCTCTATGTTTTGTTCCATGAGCCATTTAGTGATCACCTTTGCTTTATGGCAAGGTGCTCCATCATGCTGGAAAAGACATTGTTGGGCGCCAAACTGCTCTTGGACAGTTGGGAGAAGTTGCTCTTGGAGGACATTCTGGTACCATTCTTTATTCATGGCTGTGTTTTTAGGCAAGACTGTGAGTGAGCCGATTCCCTTGGCTGAGAAGCAACCCCACACATGAATCATTTCAGGATGCTTAACAGTTAGCATGAGACAAGACTGGTGGTAGCGCTCACCTCTTCTTCTCCTAATAAGCTGTTTTCCAGATGTCCCAAACAATCGAAAAGGGGATTCATCTGAGAAAATGACTTTACCCCAGTCCTCAACAGTCCACTCCCTGTACCTTTTGAAGAATATCAGTCGGTCCCTGATGTTTTTTCTGGAGAGAAGTGGCTTCTTTGCTGCCCTCCTTGAAACCAGGACTTGCTCAAAGAGTCTCTGCCTCACAGTGCGTGCAGAAGCACTAACACCAGCCTGCTGCCATTGCTGAGCTAGCTCGGCAATGCTGGTAGTCCAATCCCGCAGCTGAAACAGTTTTAAGATACGGTCCTGGCATTTGCTTGTCCTTCTTGGGCGCCCTGGAGCCTTTTTGGCAACAATGGAAGCTCTCTCCTTGAAGTTCTTGATGATGCGATAGATTGTTGACTGAGGTGCAATCTTTGTAGCTGCGATACTCTTCCCTGTTAGGCCATTTTTGTGCAGAGCAATGATGGCTGTACGTGTTTCTTTAGAGATAACCATGGTTAACTGAAGAGAAACAATGATACCAAGCACCAGCTTCCTTTTAAAGTGTCCAGTGGTGTCATTCTTACTTAATCATGACTGATTGATCGCCAGCCCTGTCCTCATCAACACCCACACCTGTGTTAATGGAACAATCACTAAAACAATGTTAGCTGCTCCTTTTAGGGCAGGAATACAATGCTGTTGAAATGTGTTTTGGGGGTTAAAGTTCATTTTCTTAGCCAATATTAACTTTGCAAGTAATTGCTGTAAGCTGATCACTCTTTATGACATTCTGGAGTATATGCAAATTGCCATTAGAAAAACTTAAGCAGTAGACTTTGTAAAAATTAATATTTGTAGCATTCTCAAAACTTTTGGCCATGACTGTACTTAATAAAATGTCCGTGTGGTTTCGGATATGTTGGGGAAGCTACTCAACATATCCGAGACACAATCAGCAGACATAAGTCAGATATCCGATGTAAACAGACCTTGTTGCCAATTCCTCATTATTTTATATTAGCCAGACATTCTATCTCACAGCTACGTTTTCAGGTGTTGGAACACATTGAAGCCCCACGTATAGGGGGCAATAGGATAAAAATGCTCAAAAAAGGGAGTCATATTGCATACACCAATTGCAAACGTTGGACCCTTATGGGTTTAATAGGGATTATGAGATATTTACCTGATTTTCATTACCTAAATATTGATCATTTTGATTCTACAACTAATTGTTGATGATATTCTTCATTTTATGTTTTATGAATAATTGTGTATGTTGGATATATACTGACTTTTTTTTCTATAGGTGATCTAGATATATCTGCTATCAATCATCCTGTTCTTTGATAATCTGGCACCACAATGCGCTTATTAGCATATTCGTTCTGAGCACCATGAGCACCTCTAATCAGGTACCAGGATCACTATCATGGACTTAGCGCAACAGATTCTCCCATTTCTGCTTCTTTTCTTGTGCATGCGTTGTTTACATTCCCTTTCTAGCGTTCGCGCATGCGCAATGGCAAATTTCACGCCATGTTTGATGTGTCATCCTGCTACTGCGCACATCTGGTTTGTATTCATTGATCGGTCCCTACTGCAATCCGTAGACAGGACACAGGAAGTCCCACTCTTAGCATAGCGGAAGTTCCTCCATCGTCGCGATGGTTACCCATACACATCCTGTACCTGCGAACTACAGGAACAAGGAGGCCGGGGAGGAACCGGAAGGTAAGGTGAACATAATGTGTTTGTGTGTGTTGTGTGTGTTTATGTGTGTGTGGGTGTTTGTGTGGACTGCAAGAGCGAGTCAGAGCGTGGTGAAAGTGCGGAACCGGTAGTGTGTGCCGTGATTATTTGCTCGTACAGCAAATCTTGCTCGTAAACGGAGTTACAAATTTACAGCAAGCTTTTATCGAAAAGCGAAATATTTGCACATCAAGTTACTCGTAAACTGAGGCTCCACTGTATATGGTATACTGCAGATTCATTCATTGGTACTCACTCACCTCAGAGTTATCATCTTGCCTCACCGGTATCTCTATGTTCACTTTCTCTTTTTCTTCTTTTTTCTTTTTTTTCCGCGATCTGACTGCCTCCCCCATTATCTCTATTCTGCTTCTGCAGCTCCCTCTCCGGTCTCCCCCTCTGCTCTCTCCCCCTCCCTCTCTGCTCTCCCCCCCCTCTCCCCCTCTCCCCCTCTGCTCTCCCCCGACGTCCTCTTACCTGTCTTCACCGTCGTCCGAGGTCTAAACTGGCCCGATCACATCTGCCTCCATCGCTGGGTCCTTCCTGGGCATTCTGCTGATCTGCCCAATGTCCTGCCTGCTGCTCCTGTAAAGCTGTCCATCTCTCTGCCATCTGTTCCTCCTGCAGCTCTTCTGGTCAGTGATCCTCTGGGTACTGTGATTATAACTTTTTTTTTTTTCTGTATCCCCTGTCCATTTTTACACCTCATCCGTCCGTGCGTCCCGCCGAGCGCTGATCAGGGATGCACATAACGTATCTGCATCCCTGCTCAATTTTTGGCGTAACTTTTTTCCGTATCCCCGACGCTTTTTGTATCGCATCCGTCCATGCGTCCCGCCAAGTGCTGATCAGGGATGCACATAACGGATCTGCATCCATTGTTAATTTTTGGCGTGACTTTTTTTCCGTATCCCTGACGCTTTTTGTATCACATCCGTCCGTGCATCCCGCCAAGCGCTGATCAGGGATGCACATAACGTATCTGCATCCATGGTCAATTTTTGTCGTGACTTTTTTTTTATGTATCCCCGACGCTTTTTGTGTCGCATCCATCCTGCAGCGACCGATTAGTGCACCGCGTCTCTGCGTTTGAAAAGCCAAATGGCGTTCCTTCTCTTCTGAGCCCTGCCATGCGCCCAAACAATTACTTTCCACCACATATGAGGTATCTACGTACTCAGGAAAAATTGCACAATACGTTTTATGGCGCAGTTTTTCCTGATACTGTTGTAAAAAAAAACTACCTGATTGATGCAAAAAATTTGTGGTTAAAAAAAAAATAATAATTTTCACGGTTCAACATTATCAACTTCTGTGGAGCCCCTGGGGGTACAAGGGGCTCACCAAATATCTAGATAAATTCCTTGAGGGGGTCTAGTTCCAAAATGGGGTAATTTGTGGGGGAGCTCCACTGTTTAGGCACCATAGTGGGTCTCCAAACGTGACATGGCGTCCACTAATGATTCCAACCAATTTTGCTGTCAAATGGCGTTCCTTCGCTTCTGAGCCCCGCCATGCGCCCAAACAATTACTTTCCACCACATATGAGGTATCTGCGTACTCAGGAGAAATTGCACAATACGTTTTATGGTGCATTTTTTCCTGATACCCTTGTGGCAAAAAAAAGCTACCTGGTTCAAGTGACAGTTTTGTGGTGAAAAAAAAAAATTGTATTCCTGGCTCAACATTATTAACTTCTGTGGAGCCCCTTGGGGCTCGCTAAACATCTAGATAAACTCCTTGAGGGGTCTAGTTTCCAAAATGGGGTCACTTGTGGGGGAGCTCCATTGTTTAGGCACCATAGGGGGTCTCCAAACGTGACATGGCGTCCGCTAATGATTCCAACCAATTTTGCTGTCAAATGGCGTTCCTTCTCTTCTGAGCCCCGCCATGCACCCAAACAATTACTTTCCACCACATATGAGGTATCGCCGTACTCAGGAAAAAATGCACTATAAATTTCATGGTGAATTTTTTCCTGATACCCTTGTGAAAAAAAAAGCTACCTAGTTGAAGCAACCGTTTTGTGGTAAAAACATTTTTTTTTCTTTTCACGGCTCAACGTTATAAACTTCTGTGAAGCCCCCAGGGGTTCAAAGTGCACATCAAACATCTAGAATAATTATTTGAGGGCTCTAGTTTCCAAAATGGGGTCACTTGTGGGGTAGCTCCCTTGTTTAGGCACCTCAGGGGGTCTTCAAACCCGACATGGCGTCCGCTAATGAGTGCAGCTAATTTTGCAATCAAAAATTCAAATGGCGCTCCTTGCCTTCCGAGCCATGCCGTATGTCCAAACATTTAATTTCCACCACATATGAGGTATCTGCGTACTCAGGAGAAAATGGACAATACATTTTATGGTGCATTTTTTCCTGATACCCTTGTGAAAAAAAAAGCTACCTAGTTGAAGCAACCGTTTTGTGGTAAAAAATTATTTTTTTCTTTTCACGGCTCAACGATATAAACTTCTGTGAAGCCCCCAGGTGATCAAAGTGCTTACCAAACATCTAGAAAAATTATTTGAGGGCTCTAGTTTCCAAAATGGGGGGGTCACTTCTGGGGGAGCTCCATTGTTTAGGCACCTCAGGGGGTCTTCAAACCCGACATGGCGTCCACTAATGAGTGCAGCTAATTTTGCGTTCAAAAATTCAAATAGCGCTCTTTCCCTTTCGACCTCTTCCATGCGCCCAAACAATTGATTTTTACCACATATGGGGTATCAGCGTACTCAGGAGAAAATGCACAATAAATTGTAGGGTGCACTTTCTCTTTTCTTCCTTGTAAAAATGAAAATTTTATGGCTAAAGTAAGATTTTTGTGTTAAAAAGTAAAATTTTCATTTTTTCCTTCCACATTGCTTTGGTTCCTGTGAAGCACCTAAAGGGTTAATAAACTTCTTGGATGTGGTTTTGAGCAGTGTGAGGGGTGCAGTTTTTAGAATGGGGTCACTTTTGGGTATTTTCTGTCACCTCGGCCTCTCAAAGTCACTTCAAATGTGATGTGGTCCCTAAAAAAATTCTTTTGTAAATTTTGTTGGAAAACTTCCTAACGAAAAAAAATGTTGTTTCGAAAATTGCGCTGATGGAAAGTAGACAAGTGGGAAAGTTTATTTATTAACTATTTTGTGTGACATATCTCTCAGATTTCTGGGCATAAATTTTCAAAGTTTGAAAATTGCGAAATTTTCGCAAAATTTCCTAAATTTTCACAAATAAACGCAAAAAATATCGGCCTAAATTTACCACTGACATGAAGTACAATATGTCACGAAAAAACAATCTCAGAATCGCCAGGATCTGTTGAAGCGTTCCAGAGTTATAACCTGTCAAAGTGACACTGGCCAGAATTGCAAAAAATGGCCCGGTCATTAGGGTGTTTTAGTGGCCGGGGGTGAAGGGGTTAAATATGGAAGACTAATGCGTGTTGTGATTTTTTTTTTTTCGGTAAAAAAATGTCCTCTAAACAGCCTTATGGAAAAACATTGGTCCTAGTGCTGTTCAGGTGAGGTTGTTTTATTTTCACAGACAGGACTCAGACCGAAAATATAGTCATGTGAATGAACCCCTCAATATACTTTTCTCAATAGGTGAACTATGATTTCCACTACCAAAGCAGAAGAAAATCTAAGCCACCAGTGAACTTCCTGAAACTTTCCTCAGATGTGCCGAACCTCAATCCTCACAAAGCTGTTATGTTCAGTCTTTATCTACAGGAGATAGTCTCACTGGTAAATAATGTATGAAGTTTGAATCCATTCATAAGGTCATATTTTAACTTCTTAAAGGGAACCTGTCACCATGAAAATGCTGTCCATTCTTGAGGCACCATGTTATAGAGCAGGGTGAGCAGAGTAGATTGATATATAGTTTTGTGAGAATAAAATTCAGTATAACATGGGATTTAATCATTAAAACTTCTGCACTTTCAGGGTTTGTTGGTCCAGTGGGAGGTCCTATCAGTGATTGACAGCTTTCTTTGTATGTGTTTATAAAGGGAGAGCCGTCAGTCACTGGTAAGTCCATCCACTGGACACAAAAATGCCAGACAGAGCAGAGGATTAAATGATTAAAACATCTTGGACTGAATCTTTTCTCACACAAGTATATATCAATCTTCTCAGTTCCTCCTTCTTTGTGACTGGACTAGCACCAGTTACAGGGGAAATAAATGAAAATAAAATATTTCTAAATGTCTACAACCTGAAATGTCTGTTATGACCTTTTTGATGTGGGGTTAGAGGGAATAATGTGTAAAATAAAGTTTAAAAATTACAGGTAAATAATAAATAAATAAAAAATGTCACTGTTTATCCAAATCTCTGTTACTAGCCCTGAGACTGTGTCCAATATATGTCACGATTTTGATGTGCGAAGTCTTGTGCCCTGTTATTCTCTGCTATGCTCTCCTGCAGTGCCGGCACTTGCCTGTTCCGTCGCGCAGAGCATTTTGCAGGTTAGTTGCTCTGCTGTTTGTCTTGAGCTCCTGTGGACGGGTTGTTTCTCAGTACTGGGTCCTTCGTTGGTGCTGGGAGGGGCTTTCTCAGATGCTCCTCGTTCCGGGTGATTGCTCTGCTTCATTAGGGAGCATGTTTGCCCGGAACGTTGCCAGTCGTATTTTCTGGTTCCGCAGCAAGTGCTCTTTGCTCCCATTTGTGTGCAGTTATCTGATCTCGGCTTCTCAACCCTGGACTGTAGTTAACTCTTCTCTGACCGCTCCCCTAACTTTGTTGTTCCCTCCTGGCTTCTGACCTTTGCCCTTCTCCTGACCACTTCTCCTCCTGCTCCCTGCATCCTATTCGTACTCTCCTGGAATCCTGACCTTGGCCTGTATCTTGATTTAGTCTCTGCCTGCTCCCTGTGTCCTTTCTTGTTCTCCTGGTTCCTGATCCTGGCTAGTTTGACTATCTCGTCATTCACACTGCATGCTAATAGTATCTATCACCACCTAGTGACTAGCATCACTCTACGCGACATAGTGTCGAGCATCACATTATATTAAATTATTTCTTACATAGCGGGGAACACATTTTTAAATGTATTTTAGTGATCCTGAGTGGTCAGAAAAATAATGGGAAAAGAGATAATTATTTCCCGATATCAGCAAAACAAAAAAAGACAGACTATTGGACTGTGACATAAAAATATTTTTCCCTGTTCTCCAATATATTTCATATTAAAATTAATTGCTTCATTTTAACTACAACTCATCCCTCCCCCCTCCCCCGTCTTAAAAAAACACCAAGAAATTAAATGTAGACAGAAAACTAAAACTCTTGACTTTAATTCCCGGGTCCTTAAGGGTTTAAATATACAGCATGACAGATTAGCTTATATTTTGAAAAAAAACATAGTACATCACAAAAGTGAGTACACCCTCACATTTTTGTAAATATTTAATTATATCTTTTCATAGGACAACACTGAAGATCTGACCCTGTGATATAATGTACAGTAGTCAGTGTGCAGGTTAAATAACAGTGGAAATGTGGTGTTCTCTAAATTACTCAAAACATAGCCATTAATGTCTAGTCAGTGAGGTGCGGTGTCCCAGATCCTATCTGGGGAAAATTGTGCTTAGTGGTGCTTTTTGCTTGGTGTGGTTGTGCAGCTTACCCCGGATGTTTTTTATGTTCCTTCTTGCTCTTGTTTTCCTCCTAAATCTCTCATTGTCTAATCCTGTGTGTGTTTGTGCTTTGCTTTTCCCTTGTCTGTCTTTATCTGTAGTTTCAACACAATCCTGTCCCATCCATCCCTGGGCTCCCTGGGATCTCCCTGGATTGGTCAGGAGCAGGGCCATGAATAAGACTCAGGCCTCTCCACCATTTGGAGTATCCCTGAGGTTAGGGATAGTGTAGAGTCACCCAGCTTTCAGCACAGCTTAGGAGCGCCAATTTTCTGCTATTCCAAAGCCTTTGTGACACCTTTAGATTCTCAGTCTACAATTGCTAAGCTCAAAGTTTTTATTGTTGTAATATATTGCAATCACCATACTGTTTGGCGCTGTGTACTTGCAATTGCTATTTTTTCCTTTCTACCCAGTAAATTCTTCTCTTTTCTCTGCTATGTGTAGAAACAGGAAGTCTCTTGTCCCAGCATGAGTCACCCCCCTCTTCAACTTCTGACCTAGCTTCTCCCTCCTCCCCCCTGCTAGGGACTTTGAGGTAATGACTCACGCAGACAAAAAAAAAATTCTGTGTCTACATAGCGCTTAGAAGAATTGAGTAAAGGGTATGTTACACGCTGCGATATCGGTACCAATATAGCTAGCGAGCATACCCGCCCCCGTCGATTGTGCGTCACGTGCAAATCGCTGCCTGTGATGCACAACATCGCTAACACCCGTTACACATACTTACCTGCCATGCGACGTCGCTCTGGCCGGCGATCCGCCTCCTTTCTAAGGGGGCGGGTCGTGCAGCGTCACAGCGACGTTACACAGCAGCCGTCCAATAGCAGAGGAGGGGTGGAGATGAGTGGCCGGAACATGCCGCCCACCTCCTTCCTTCCTCATTGCCGGTGGACGGAGGTAAGGAGATGTTTGTCGCTCCTGCGGTGTCACACATAGCGATGTGTGATGCCGCAGGAAGGAGGAACAACATCGCTACTCACCAGACAACGATTTTTGGTAAATGAACGACCTCTCATATACCAACAATTTTTGTCTCTTTTGCGATCGTTTAAGGTCGCTCCTGCTTGTCACACGCTGCGATGTCGCTAACGAAGCCTGATGTGCGTCACAAACACCGTGACCCCGACGATATATCGTTAGCGATGTCGCAGCGTGTAAATGGCCATTAAGTCTGTTTTTTAAATCACATAATGTCATAGAAGAAAAATACACTCACCTGAAATGGTTGTGACAGTCATAACCAGTAATACGCATGAGATAATGGCGTCTGCTGCAGCCCTACGTGGATCTGCATACAAAATGGAGAGGATAGGGGGTTAATGCTGCGCATCAGCCGAAATGAAGATGTAAAACGTTGATAATAATTCTTTCTTTTATTCCATAGGTCTACGCGTTTCAAGGTAAACACCTCTTCTTCAGGACCAGAAACATCAACATAAAGCCTGATGTGCGGCATTAACCCCCTATCCTCTCCATTTTGTATGCAATATATTAAGAATAAAACTTTGATTGGAGTGCTTGTTTAATTATCTCACAAACCAAAATAAAAGTGATCCAGTAATAAAGAAAACTGTTCTTCGGAGAGATGGATCAAAAGTGGCTGACCTACTGTGAAAAACAAACAGCTGCATTTTGCTCAGTATTCCTGACATTTTTGAAGGGTTCTTCAACAAATTCATTTATTGATGTAATTACAGAATGGAAATCTATTCACCATACAATCAAAGAACATGAAGAAAGTGTCATACATAGACCCCCGCACTGACATTTTTGCAGGCTAGCAGTTCAATTGACAGTTATTTTTCTACTTTGCAATCAAATGTCTACACAAAAGAACAAGTCAGAAAAAGAGATAAGACATAAGATATTAGGCAGTGCAACAGACATTGTATAAGTAATAGAAAAACATAGACTTGGCTATAGAGGAAACAAATTTACGGCTGCCGACATCTTAGAGGACATTTCTATCGATCATGGCAATTTTTGGGGAATTTATTCTGCTTTTCAGCAAATATGATGTTTGTTTACAAGAAAACATCAGTGCACAATGGAGCATTCAAGAGGAAATGATAGAGGATGTTTCACAGCTTTGCTCTCCTAAACTACTGTCAATAAAGTAATTGAAGTGTAGTGAAGATAAACTGGAAAAAACAATAGCGCAAAAGGGTTTTATCCAGGTTGAAAAATATATCAAGATACAGGGAATTGCTCACCTGGCGAGGCTGTGAAGCCACAACAACACAATGCACATAAATATGACTACTGCAGACCCGCTGGAGATTCAAGGATAAAAGAAATGGATGAGAAATGGGGTAACTGCACTGACAAGGACACCAGTACATGCAAATAACGCATGGATGAAGCCAGGGGACCAGGAAATGTTTAGGTGTTACCTTAATTTTAATTTTTATTTCATAAATTAATAGTACACATGAAAATAAGTATCTCTGCATTATGAGACTAATGACAGATTAAGGGCTAGAGAGCCATTTCCATGCAAAGCTCTCAATATTAAATGTAGTCTGTTTTATTTTGGCGTGTAATGGGTTAATGTTAGCTTTGCAGCAGCTTCTGACTTCAGGTCTCAGGTGTTTCCGGTTGGTGACCATTCTCTTCTCTTAAATAGTTGTGGTATTGGACTGCAGTCGTGAAGCTGGGCTTATCTTTTTGCTGTTTTACCTGTTTATCAAACCTTCCCCTTAATGTGGGGCTAGCATCCCTTACCTGCCAGCTCATTAGCCAGGGTTTCCTGCAGAATCTCTCAGGAATTCTGGTTCCTGCTCGACGACATGTGAGGAACCTGTTTAAAGACTGGCTAGAAGTGCAGGGTACAATTGCAGGTAAGTGGAGGAGGTGTACATCTTCCCTCCCACTAGCTCTAGGGCCCACCATTGTTAAAGTGTCCCTGAGGTACCCCCTGTTTGTCATGGTGAAACCCCTGTTTCTTGTGTGTGTCGCCTGCATGCCATGCCTTCCCCAAGTCTGTGCATGACAATAAGCAACTTTGTAATATTTTTTATCAGACAAATCTGATTCTTTCTCTGCCAGAATTGATCAGTCATTATCAAAATTCTCCAATCTGGTGTAAGATCTGTATTCAGTGAAGACTTTCCCATTACTGCGATAGGAGTTTGCACTCATGGGAGCGAGCCCTTAGTTTGTTCATTTTAATTTATATATGTATTTTGTATGTAAACCCATTCATATATAAAGCACCATAAAATAAATGATGCTCTAAAAGTAAGGGGTGCTTCACACACAGCGAGATTGCTGCTGAGATCGCTGCTGAGTCACGCTTTTTGTGACGCAGCAGTGACCTCATTAGCGATCTCGCTGTGTGTGACACTGAGCAGCGATCTGGCCCCTGCTGTGAGATCGCTGCTCGTTACACACAACCCTGGTTCGTTTTTTTATTGTTGCTCTCCCGCTGATAAGCACACATCGCTGTGTGTGACAGCGAGAGAGCGACGAAATGAAGAGAGCAGGAGCCGGCATCTGGCAGCTGCGGTAAGCTGTAACCAGGGTAAACATCGGGTAACCAAGGTGGTTACCCGATATTTACCTTAGTTACCAGCCTCCGCCGCTCTCACGCTGCCTGTGCTGCCGGCTCCTGCTCTCTGCACATGTAGCTGCAATACACATCGGGTTAATTAACCAGATGTGTACTGTAGCTAGGAGTGCAGGGAGCCAGTGCTAAGCAGTGTGCGCAGCTCCCTGCTCTCTGCACATGTAGCTGCAGTACACATCGGGTAATTAACCCGATGTGTACTGTAGCTAGGAGAGCAGGGAGCCAGCGCAAGCAGTGTGCGCGGCTCCCTGCTCTCTGCACATGTAGCGACGTTATGATCGCTGCTGCGTCGCTGTGTTTGACAGCTAAGCAGCGATCATAACAGCGACATACAAGGTCGCTGTTGCGTCACAGAAAATGGTGACGTAACAGCGACGTCGCTGTCGCTATGTGTCAACCCAGCCTAAATTTTAATAATAATCTGCAACACAGGAGTATCTAAAAAACTTTTAAGTGTCTTTGATTTACTGGAGAAAGCAGTGGGTGATTACATTAAGTGGTCAAATGAAATGCAAGAACTTGAGGATTGAGATTTTGAAGTACGTACGGGTCAAGCTCCTCAAAAAAGGTTAAGGAGGAAGAAAATCTTGGCTGGTGAGTCTATTCAAGACGAAGGAATAATAGACACTGTTAAATTCTATGAAATAAAAGTATACAACATAATCTTTGATGGAACAATTGAAAAGAGAGCATGAATCGGCACTTTCTCGTGAGCAGGACATTCCATACCGCTGACTGTGCATGTCTGGACCTTGCAAATTTCCGGGGCATCTGAGATAAAGGGCTTCAGTCATTAGCACAGGAAGAATTGAGCAAATATTTGCTTCAGATTTGATGAAAGAGCCACAAGTGACAATTTGAGCTGTGAATTAAGTAGTTAAGCTTTGCACAGGACAAGCTAAAAACTATCAATACACTATCAAAGTGGCAAGTGAGGCCCCGGTTGAAGACCAGAGCATAAAATGTGATCACGTAGAACTAGAGCTGATGAATAAGTCATGAGCATCATGTATGAACCGCGCTATTTGCTGCTAAAAGATTCAGTGACAATACAATTTATTAGCTGACGCATTTCATGTCCTACTGGCTTTAGCTTTCATGGAAGTAGGTTTTGAAGTTTTTCCACAATGAAGTCCATCAAGAGCTGTATAAGGAACTCAGTGTCCGGGGAGCATTTGGATATTTTCATGCTGATAGCAACAGAGAAAGAAATTTGTAAGAATCATGCTGTGGATAATAGTGCAATCAAGTGAGGTGCAGAAAAGGGTGAAGTCCTACAAAAACTTCTTATTCCTTAAGAAAAAAAATAGTTCTCTGAAGTTTTGCAAGAAAAGCATCTTGTACCTGCTGTTGTGTATTCCTGATTTTCCGCCAAGTGATTTTGTTTTAATGGTTTGACTGGTTGTACATGATTGGTTGGAAAATGTCTTTTCCTTTATCCTTGTGGGATGTATTATGATTTCCGGCAAGGAAAGTAAAAAATATACCTGTTTTCATTGCATTACACATTTCAATTTTTTTGTCCTGTACAGCTTTGAATATTATGTTAACTTGTTACCTCTTAAAATAATAAAAATTAATTTTTGTTTTCTGATGCGGTTTAAATGAATTAAATGATTATACTTTGTTAAATTGTAGTATGGCAAAGGGCGATAGTCATTGGCAAAGGATTGAGTCCGGACACCCCAGTTGTTACGGTTGCTGTGGCTCTGGAGACTATGTCCGAATTTCTTGCTACTGCACATGTGCAAGCGCTGGAAACTAAGTCCTATCTTGGAGCCATTGCACATGTGCGGGTGACATCATCGCTGACACGAGGTCACATGTCTCTGACACCTTCTAAGCTGATTGGCCACTGGTCATGTGCTTGTGACACGTGGTCACATGTCTCTGACACCTATGCCGACTGGTTGCTGGTCATGTGCTTGTGACGCTTTGCTCGGTAATAGGCCAGCGTGACGTCATTGCTGTCATTCTGGCAGCGGATTGGCTCTGGTGTCCTCCATCTTGGATGAGGCACAGAGTCTATATAAGACCCTGATGCACGCCGCCCGGCGCTCAGTCCTCTTGGTTCATGCATGAGGGTAGACGCCCTGTGCACGTCTCTCTAGGCATCTCTCTGTCTATGTTAGGTGAGCGCTACCGGCAGGGTAGCGTTCTTATACCTTACAGCTTCGGCTGCAGTCCGTATCCTTACCTCTTAGTGGAGCGGACATAGGCAGGTGCCTGAGGCACATGGTCCGGCTGGGCCTTGTGATTCTACTCGTAGATGGATGTTGCCGCTAGGGTAACGTTCCTTATACTGCGTCTGGCAGTTGTTCGTATCCTCGCACACTAGGGGAGCGAACAGAGGTAGGAGCTTTGTGCGGCTTATGCTGCTGTCCGTCTCTTTTGCACCACTAGAAGAGCGGAACTAGGAAGGTGCCATATCTAGTGGTTCGTGTCCTCGCACACTTGTGGAGAGAACGCAGGTAGGAGCTTTGTGCAGCTTACGCTGCTGTCCGTCTCTTTTGCACCACTAGAGGAACGGACCTAGGTAGGTGCCATTTCCCACTCACTGCTTTTGTCTCTGTGATCTTTAACAGAGACCATTCCACACACCCTCCAAGTAAGGGAGGAATTGCTTTATTTTCTAATTATATTCCTCTGTGAGTTTAACAGAGGTATTGCACTCTGCACTTGTGCTATTATTTTTTACAGTGGCACACTTATATACCCCTTATCCTCTGCCATAGTCTGCAGCAGAGTCTTTGCACGGTGGACCCTGACTGTCTGACATTCCTTTAGGTTTTATTATCAGACAGCCCCCCGTAACACCAGTACGCCACATGGAAGAACTGATCCTGGCTGGGTGTGTGGACTTCTGTTATGTGGCCATCCATTTGGTGGGCTGGTAACCCATGCAGGCTACGTTGTGCCACTGACGTCGGCTGGCCAGGACCTGATGGTGACTTGTACTCATAAGGGGATCAACAATTTGTTTCAAACAATAACTTGTTCCTTCTTTGTAACAACTTGACCCTTCAGATAGCCGGCAAATATCTTCCAGCACGTAATAGTTCTACAAGGCATATTCAGCCACAGTTCTAGTTCCCACTGGGTTGTTTCAGATCATACCGGCCCTATGAGTTCCATGAGCACAACCCAACCCAACGTTACCGTACAACTCATGACGGTCATTTTCCCTTGTAGCAGCTCTATAACTAGTCTCCTTACAGGGGTGAGGGTCAGGGATGTCATCACCATAGTCAGAGTAGAGTCTTGTACTCTCAGATGCTCTGGAAGAAGCCGCTCAGAAAAGACAATGTCAATCACACTCCAGTTAGGATAAACCCTTTAACTTAACGACTGATGGGCCTGGTTACTGATGTCCTGTTCCCTGGCTCTTATTGTCTGGGTTTGTTCCTTTCAATGATCAGTTTCTTGTTTCAGTGCTGCTCACGCTTCATGTCTCAGTGAACTCTCAAGGTTCACTCTATCTCTTCTACAATCTCCTTCCTTCCCGTTACTGCCAAAAGTCACCCACTGCATGCGACTTTTACAACCTACAAACTATCTGCCCGTAACTCTCACTCACTAGATCTTCACTCCCTAAATGCAACTGACTCTGCTGGAATGAACCGTCTCTTAATCTGTCAACTATCCTTTCCCATAGTGGGCTAGTCCCAACACTTAACTGTTGCTTACCCTATGGTCTGGTCACTTGCTATACAAGTCCTGTGCCATACTTCACATTACACATTATCAACACTACATATCACGCAGGAAAATATTACAATCCACACACTATCATAACAGTTCACATAACATATTATATTGAAAAGATACAAGACTTTATTCACATTATACTACACAACACAATTGGTGTCTTCATGGGCAGGAACATGAAAGCAATAGTCCTCCACTCTTACAAAATTACTCTGGCCTTTTGGCTAGGTGTATTGTTTTTCATCTGAAAAAGTGGATCTATTATGCTGATCACACTATGATCATACTTTAATCAGAGTTTGATCAGAAGGTATTTATAGTATGATCCGAATTATTTGGGTGTTGTAAAAATAGAAAGAAAAATGATTTATCTTCTCCATTGTGCCAATCAGTGAAAATCGTAGCATACTCGGATGTCCCAATTTTTTGGATGGACCCATTGACTTGCATGGCTGAGTGCAATCTGATAATTAGATGCAAATCGGACACGTTCTCAAAATTGGACTTTTGCACAGGTTCAATAGAAAAACATTGTTATGTCAGATCACACTTGGACCTAAAATATGGTCATGTGCACGAGCCCTTAAAAAGAACCTGTCATCAGATTTGGCCCCTATAAGCTGTGGCCACCAGAATATACAGCATTCTAGAATACTGTATATAACAGCCCAGGCTGCGCTGTATAACATAAAAACACTTTTAAAACTCACCTAGGGGGGCGGTCCGATGCCTCCTCTTTGCTTCGATCGCCGTCCTCCATCTACCCAGCCCAGGCCGGCATTGCGGTCCTGCACAGGCATACGTTGATCTTCTCTGCTGATGGCAGATCAATGTACTGTAATGCGCAGGCGCAAGGAAAGGTTAGAGACCGCCATCGCATGCGCACTACAATACGTTGATTTGCCCTCAGATCACAGTGCGCATGCACAGGATTGCAATGCCCGCCTGTGTTGAAGACATAGATGGCGTCCTCCACACTGGGCAGGATAGAAGAAGGACAGCGACCATCGCAGAGAGGAGGCGCCAGACTGGAGAGCAGTGACAAACCCAACTCTAAATCTAACTTCTTTCAGACCAAAGACTTTAAATTTCCAGGGGCTCTGGATTTTATTTTGGAGTGACAGTCTAAAACTGTCATCATCTCCTTTGCCTGTTTGAGAGTCAAGAATTCAGAAGAAAAGTCAGAAGAAAAAAAGTGTTTTATAAATTGATCCCAAACTGGGATTAGAGTATCTTCTGTGTATCTACTGCTGGATTATTGCCATGCCACTTGGTGGACTAGGTTGGCCGAATAACAAGGTCCACAGTCATTCTCTTTGGTTGAGCCCACAGCCCCCTCCCCTTTGCTATGTGCTGGTCAATCCCCTGTTCAAGATGCACATGTGGATGCGTCCCTCCCTGATACATTCACAATCACCATCAGCAAGAATGTCCACTTCTTTCTTCCAGCGTAGTTCAAAGTGCACACATAACCCGAGCTAACAAAGGGGTGGAGCAGGCAGTTTTTCTCTCTAGTTAAATTCGCCTTGAAAACGTCTGATTATACAGGAAAGAATGTTTCTAGAGATGAGCATCCAAGCATTAGAAATTGCTCGGCTCGAGTACTGAGCACCCGAGCATTCTAGTGCTCGACCATCACTAATTATTACCTGAAATGTCTTGATACAGCACAAAAACCTGGAAAAATACAGATAGTGTCACTCAAAATTCATAGAATAAGCAAATGACTAAAATTAACTTTTATTAGATAATTCCTAAAAGTTTAAAGGGAACCTGTCACTAGAATTTTCGCTATGAAACTAAAAGAATCCCCTTCTGCAGCTCATGGGCTGCATTCTAGAAAGGTTCATCTTCCTACTGGCCCCCCTTTCAGACCTAAATAAACACTTTATAAAATCTTACCTTTTGGTATGCTAATGAGCTTTGCTGACCACGGGGGTGGGTTGTATTGCGGCCTTTATTCCCCCTCCTGCCGCTGTTCGCCGTCCCCTAGTGTTCTTTGACATAGATGAGGCCGCCACCCTCATGTTACTCAGTGCTCCTGAAGTCTCGCGCATGCCCAGTGGCACTATCGCGGGACTGAACACTGTTCAAATTGCGAGCGCCGGTGATCTTATTGCGCAGGTGCGAGATTATAGGCTGGTACTTGGATGACGCTGGTGACCGCCCATAATCTTGCGCCTGCGCAATAACATCACCGGCGCTCGCAATTTGAAGTGTCCAGCGATAGTGCCAGTGCACATGCGCGAGATTATGGACGGCAACTTGGATGACGCTGGTGATGACATTGTCATCACCAGCGTCATCCAAGTAGCCGCCGATAATCTCGCGCATGCGCAATAACATCACCAGCGCTCGGAATTTGAAAACAGTGCTGTCCAGCGAGGGGTCGAGTGGACACTCGAAATAAAAGAGGGTATTTACAGGGGATTTTGTGGTTAGAGTTCGTGACGCCACCCACGGTGTGTGGTAAGGTGGAGTACCACCACTGCTGTTGGAAGCGCTCATTGGCGATGGAATGGCAGCCAGATGTTTAACCCCTCCGTGGGTAGGGGGAAGTGCCCCAGGGCTTGGTGATGGTGAGAGGGGGGCACCGTTGGGGAGGAAAGGGTCACTGCGTACTCACTCAGTCCAATAACACTGACACTGACAACTTGTAAACCGGAATTCTTAGCACCGCTGTAGCAGGGAGGGAGCACGCTGGGATCCCGTGTCCGATGGTGTTGCTTGTTAGCTTGTGACCTTTTCCTTGGCACTTTCTTTACTGGTTGGCCCCTGTAGTATAGAACTAGTCGGGTCCCGCTCACCCGTATGGCTAACGGAGTGAGCTTGCTCTCAGGTTTCACGCTTGGGATTTTCAGGACTGTGTATTGGGAAAGTCCTATCCCCCTCGTTGTGCTAGTACCCCGATTTTGGAGCGGATGGAGGACGAATCATGAAGTCTTCCCCTCATCGGGTAAATTACCAGGACGCTTGAAGCTACTTCCTTGCCTAGGGTCCACGTACCCCGCCATGCCCTGGCCCCTGCCCGGAGATGGCTCAAGGCCGCCGGCTGCCCTTCTCGGCAGTTCCGTGCCCCTTGACACGATACCATGCAACCGGGGTTCCACCTCCTACCAGGCCCAGACCAACGTCTGCCACCTAGTAACTGAGGAGCCCAGCTCCTAACCTCCTCCAACTAACTTGTGACCTCTCCTCTCGAGAGTCACCACACAACTGACTACTCCTGACACTTCTGACCCTCCCTATCCAACCCCCCAAGTGGGCGGCCCTATTCCCTTCAGGCTACCCATTAGTGTGTCTGGTGGGTGTGGTGCAGAGTGTTTCTAGGATTTTTGATTGGCTTGTTCTTAGCAACACCAAAGGCCAGGGACCTGTAACCAAGGAGGAGATGGACACCCTGCAGAAGGGCAGATTGCACAATGTCCTATGACGACCTGATAAGCCAGGGCGTCACACTAATGTCTGTCAAAAGACAATATGACCTATTATTATGCCCATTTTCATGGTTCCTCAAACCAACTTAGGAAGCCACCAAACATTAATATATTTTGTTCTTTTGTAAAGCAGAAATTGCTGTATGAATACTGTCATGTAATTATTCATACAGCAGTTTCTGCTTTACATTTATTCCCCTTGCACTGTCACTGGTGTGCAGCCCTTCTCTTTATATAGTGAGGGTTTTTTGGGGTTTTTGCACCCAGTTCAGACTCAGAATTGGTGTTCCAGACATTATTTCTTAATTGATTTGTAGTCTTTCATTTATGAACCCGACCCCACCTACACCTATTGCCAGTTCACATTATACGCATATATAGCCTGGGTTTCAGCTTCCCATACATGGTAAGTTTTTTAACTGCATGAGAGGACACACATTAGCTAGGGACCCTAATGTAAGAGAATACCGTGACGAGGTGTTGGGGCTCTGTTGCATTGATCAATTCAATAGCTAAATTTCTCCTTATTCTTAAAGTTCATGGCAGTTATACAGATTCCATTGTCATATTTTCATTCTTACATATAGCTATTGTATTGTTCATGTCAGTATTCATACAGCAGTTTCTGCTTTACATTTTTTCTTCTTGCACTATCACTGGTGTGCAGCCCTTCTCTTTATATAGTTCCCTAAAGAATCAGGTTTTATAAATTTCTTGAAAAAAGGAGATATTGCTGATAAACTTTAAACCCTTCTAACATCCTAACTTAATGAAATGACACGAGAAATGATGTAGATGTAAAATAGACATGTGGGAAAAGTTATGTATTGGTTATTTTGTACAGCATAACTAACTGGTTTAAAGATACAAAAATTAAAAGTTTGAAAATTGTGAAATTTTCCATATTTTTGCCAAAATTCCAATATTTTCATAAACGCTAAAAATACATGACCTAAATTTACCACTAACGTAAATTTCAATTTGTCATAAACCCCCCCCCCCAAAACTATCACTTGGTTCCGTTGAAGGATTCCACAGACATTCTGACGTAAAAGGTTACTGGTCAGATTTATTTGACCTGGACATTAAAGTCACAATTGGCTCCATCACTAAGGGGATAAATTGTCTTGTGTAAGTTTATACCATCTATAAGTTCTTCTAATAAACACAAGAGGAGACACCTGTCATTTAAATAGTGTCATTTGGGGAGAAGCCAGCCGGAGGCCACACTGGACTAGTCAGGTCTCTCCCTATAGTCCTCGGCTAGCTATTGAAACTATATTTTCTATAGAACGCTGCAAATTATCAGAGAAAAACAAACTGGCTGCAATTGCCAGTGCTCGTGGCATCATGGCTCTAATGACAGGTTCCCTTTAATTCTATTCAGCCTATATTTAGTTACTGAAATAGTAATAGGTTGAAGAGTTGAACCAAGGCCAAGTACAAGGTACATATCTGAATATTTTCTTTCTTGGAAAAAGTGCATGATCAGGTTATAAAACCTTAGTTTATCAGAAGTGATAAACCTATGTATAGATAAATATTTGCTGTGGTCATATCCTTTGCAGGGCACAATAGAGAATGTTATCCTAAAATTCATTCAACAATAATTTCAAGATAATCCCCTACAATATTTGCCTAGTATGACATGGTGACTTTTAGCCGCCTGATGATCATATCGAAATTCCTTAGATTGTTATGTGTCATTCCTTCACAAACAATCACTGAGGTCGTATTATCACCAGTAGTCACGATAGGAATACTCAAAATTAGTCTAGTAGTTCTATTAGTAAATGGTTACATCAGAGACAAACTACTGCTTAGATATACTTATTCCATAAGAGATTATTGTCTATACTTTAAGTATACACTAGCTGTAGGACCCGGGACAGTAACTAACTAGTGTCTCTCTGTCTCTCTTCCACGCTCCCATTCTTCTCTCTGCCTCATTCCCTCTCTGTCTGTCTCCCTGTGTCTGTCTCTCTGTCTATATCTGTCTCTTTCTTTCTCTCTCTCTCTGTCCCTCTCTCCACTGAAATCATATTACCTCACACATAAACTTCTTATACTAAGAATGTCCATCATTGACTATAGTAACCAATCACAGCTCTTATTAATGACCTGTAGCAAAATAAAAGCAGAGCTGTGATTGCTTGCTATAGGCCACCTGATAAATATCCAGGGTAACAGGTGAAAACACTTAATATATTACCTCAAACATCCAAACAGTTTCTGTGTGTGTTTCTTTGTGTGTGTGTGTGTGTGTGTGTATGTGTGTCTTTTGATATGTGTCTCTTTCCGTGTATGTGCTTCTTTCTGTGTGTGTGTCTCTTTCTCTTTGTGTGTCTCTTTCTCTGTGTGTCTATTTCGTTGTCTCATTTTGTCTGTGCGTCTCTTTCTGTGTGTGCATCTCTTTCTGTGTGTGTGTCTCTTTCTGTATGTATCTTTTTACGTTTCTCTTTCTACGTGTCTTTCTGTGTGTGTCTCTTTCTGTGTGTGTCTTTTTCTGTGTGTATGTGTGTCTCTGTGTATGTGAGTCTCTCTGAATGTCTCTTTCTCTGTGTCTCTTTCTATTTGTGTCTCTTTCTGTGTGTGTTTCTTTCTGTGTATGTCTCTTTTTGTCTGTATATGTCTCTTTCTGTGTGTATGTGTGTCTCTTTCTGTGTATATGTCTCTTTCTGTCTGTATGTGTCTCTTTGTGTGTGTGAGTCCCTCTAATTGTCTCTTTCTCTCTGTGCCTCTTTCTGTTTGTGCCTCTTTCTCTCTGTCTTTTTCTGTGTGTATCTTTCTGTGTATGTGTGTGTGTTTTTCTGTGTATGTGGGTCTCTCTGTGTGTCTCTTTTTCTGTCCATAATAGAATTCTATAATAACAGATCTGTTCACAGCTCCATTGACTTTAATGTAAGCAGTTTTTGGCGAATAACTGTAAAGCGCGGGGTTAAATTTTCCCCTCAAAACATAGTCTATGACGTTTCCTGAGTCAAATGAGGCAGCTGTGCAATTTTGTGATTGTAAATGCGACGTTGCAGATTCCTTTAGCAGAGATACACAAACACATACACACTGTTACGTCCGGATGGTGGAAGCACTGGACCGTACACCGATTTCCCCTGAGGAGGCAGCCAGGCCGGTCACCCCGCCAGAGGGTCCTGATGCACGGCAGCCGAAGCACTATTGGTAGCCAGACAGTCCGTAGAGGAGCAGGAAAGGTGTATGTTGCTGAACCCACGGAGTTCTGGACGGTAGTCCGGGTGACGAGGCTCAGGGTCCGAGGCCGGGTTGTAGGGTCAGGCGGAATCCGGAACCTGCTGAGCGATGGGGCGGGACTGGAGACTGGCGGAGCTGCAGAGGTGGTGGAACATCCGCCGAAGTCACCGTCAGGGTCCAGGGATGGACTTGGTTCGGAGCGGCTGGCGTGGCAGGACAGGTTCTGCGAGACAGACAGAGTTAATACAGGGCAAAGCACAGGGTAAAGCAATACGGGGACCTGAACACTAGCTTGCTAAACACGTAGAACAGGCCCCGCCCACCAGGAAAGAGAACCCTAATATACCCTGTACTTCTCTATGCAATATCCTGTTTCTGGGTGCTGGCCCTTTAAGAGAGGGTCAATGACCGCGCGCGCGCCCTAATGCGCATGCGCGAGGCCCGTGTGCCAGAAGCCAGTCCAGCAAGCGGTGAGGAGGAAGCAGGAGCGCCCGGCTGTGTGTCCCATGTCGCAGAGGAGCGCCGGGAGCGGGGAGCAGGACACAAGGAGGGTGCAGGCGAGGAGGACGGGACCGGGACCGGGGTGGTGAGCAGGGGACACCGGCGGGAACCGGGGAGCGGACCACGGGGACCGGAGTGCGGGGCACGGGGACCGGAGAGCAGGGCCCAGGGACCGGGAAGCGTGACACACACACATTCAGCTTTATATATTAGGTTAAACACCGTAAAAAAAAAATAGTACAGTTTTTTCATCATACTGACACAAAAAGTGGACTAAAATGAGATCAAAAAGACGTATATGAAGGAAAATGGTATCCCTGGCTATATCAATTCACCCTGCAGAAAAAAACAATCAACCACAAATAAAATTCCTGAACTGCTGTTGATTTGTTCATCCTGCCTTCCAAATTCGGATTAAGGCTCAGTTCGCATTTATCCTTTGCTCTACACTGAGTACTTACATCTCAGTTTTATGTCTAAAACTCTGAAAAATGGGATTGTGATAAATCCCAGCATGAACATTTGCTATAATGAGGTAATTGGAGTTATTTTATTTTTAGGCATGCACAAAATTGAAATCGATCATGGTTTGATTTATGCTTAAAAACAGAGTCAAAATAGTCACTACACCTGTAGATGAAGTCCCAGAGGGGTGTAATTTCCAATATCAGGTCCCTTTAGTTATTTTTCTGCTGCCCTAGGACGTTATGGACTCTGTGAATGTCGCTCGCCAACTATTTTAGCCAAATTGGCACTTCAATAGTCAAATAGCGCTCCTTCCCTTCTGAGCCCTGCCGAGTGAGTAGACAGTCCTTTCGGACTACATATGGGGTTTTGCCGCATTCTGGAGAAATTATGTAACAAATTGTGAAGATCATTTTCTCCTATGTGGAAAAGAAAACATTGGGGCTAAAACTATAATGTGGAAATTCAAATTTTATATTCATGGCACAAGGGTAAAAAAAAATTGTGAAACACCTGTTGTGTCAACATGCCCAATATACCTCGCTATTCATTGATTGGTGTAGTTTGTAGAATGGTTTTACTTTTCAGGAGTTCTGCTGTATTTGCACCTCAGGGGCTCTGCTAATATGACATGACATACACATACCATTCCAGCAAAATTTGCTCTCTAAAATGACCATCAGTCTCTTTCGAGCTCTGCCGTGTGCCCAGTAGTTTCAGACCACATATTTGGTATCAGCGTACTCAGGTGAAATTACTTTAAAATTGTATGTTTAATTTTTTTTATTCTTTTTACAATTCAAAAATGTGCGGTTAAGCAACATTTTATTGAAAAATAACATTTTTTTACATCCCAACATTATGAAATTAAGTGAAGCACCTGTAGTTTGCAGGAATTAACAAAAAGTGGAATGAAAAAAAGGGAAAAAACAAGTTATTTCACTAAAATGTTGTATTAGCCTTATTTTTTTCATTCTCTTTTTTTTTTTTTTTTTTTAAACCATAACTTTTTATTAGTAATTAATGTCAGATGTTACATCATACATCATATGGTCATCACATTATCAACAAAAATCACAATAATATGGGTATTAGAAAGGAAAATAAACAAGGGAGAGGGGGGAGGGGGAGAAGGGGATGGGGGGAATAGTGATATCACATCAATTTCCAGATCACATTCTCCATATATACATCTGTAGATTCATTTGCTAACAGTATTTAAGCGGAAAGATAACCAGTAGTTCCATGTCTTATAGAATAGCGCTGTGTTATTGTTGGATGAAGCGAGTATCTTCTCGCATAGGCAGTTCTCATTGATCAGTGAGATGACTTCGGTTAATGCGGGGCATTGGGGGTTTTTCCAATAACTTGCGATTTTGAGTCTTGTTGCCACAATGATATGTACAATCACTGTGTGGATCTCGTAGGGGAGTGAGTCCAGATCGATGTCGAGCAGCGCCTGCTGTGCGGATAGCGTTATTCGTACACCACAAATCTGAAATATTAAATGATTTATTGCTTCCCACAGACGTCTAACATTACTACATTTCCACCATATGTGTAATATATCTGCGCTGGGGTCTCCACATCTCCAGCACGTGTCCGGGGAATTGCGGAACATCTTAGATAGTCTATGGGGGGTGAGATACCACCTATATAATAGTTTCCTTGCGTTTTCTATGTGGTTAGTGCATTTAGATTGGCTTCCAATAATTAAGAAGGATGCTCGCCATTGATCCGGTGTGAAGGTACAGTTTAAGTCTCTTTCCCATTTTTGTAGGTATGTGGTTAGCGAGGGCAGGGTATTCTCTAGCATACAATCATAGCTTATAGACAATGCTTTCATCTGTGAGGTGGGGTTCAGTAACATAGAGTACAGCTTAGATGGCGGTGCAGTCATCGGCTCCTTCCTTCCATATAGGAAATGTCGGATCTGCAGATATTTGTAGAAGTCTCTTTGTGGTATATTGTATCTATCTCGCAATGATGAGAAGGTGATTAATTCCTCCCCATCTACATATAGATGTGATTTGGCATAGTTTCCAGTTTTTAAGCTTTAGGTCAGGGATACAATGCTCCAGTGTCTCTATGGGGCCTTAAGGAGTGCGATTTGTATAAGGCCTAATTTATTAGTTAACATTTTCCATAGCTCCAGGATCGCGTCTATGGTTGGGAATATGTTACAATTCCTACCAGGGATTAAAGTGTGGTGTGCATGGAAAAAGGCTGCGACACTGGTGGCTCCAATCAGATATTTCTCAATGGCTATCCAGTGCTGGTCATCCTCATCGTTCCACATGAAACGTAGCTGCTCGAATAATGCGGCTCTGTAGTAGCAGACCACTGAGGGGTATCCCAGGCCTCCCTTACTCATAGGGGTGTAGGTGGGGCCGCCTGGACTCTGGGCTGTTTTCCCTGCCAAATATGTTTGGAAAGGATCGCTTGTATCGCTTTTAGTATTTTCATTGGGAATATGATGGGGAGATTACGGAACAGATACAATATCTGAGGGAGAATGAACATCTTCACTGATGCGATCCTGCCCATCCACGATAGCTCGTGTTTCTTCATTCTTAATATGTCAGCTTGGATTTTCCTCCTCAGGGACTCATAATTCAGAGATAACATTTTATCTGCCGAGAGTCTTAGCCGGATACTTAGATACTCAATACTATCGTTATTCCAATTGAAGGGGTACTTGTTCTTGAATTTTTTTGGGGTACGTTGTGGATGGGGTTAGGTTTAATACCTGACATTTAGACGTGTTTAGTTTATAATATGAGATTCTAGAGAACAGATCAATTATTTGCATTGCTGCCAGTAATGACTCTGTGGGGTTTGTTATCGCTAGAATGATGTCGTCCGCAAACAGACCTATTTTGTGTTCTGTCCTGTCCACCTGGATTCCTGATATTACTGGGTGAGATCTGATTTTTTCTGCTAATGGTTCAATCGCCAAGGCGAATATGAGGGGCAATAGCGGACACCCTTGTCTCGTCCCATTTGTGACAGGGAACTTGTCCGACATCATTCCAGAGACAAAAACTGACGCTGATGGATGAAAGTATAATAAAGTAATTGCATTAAAATGCTGCCAGTAAATCCGAATCTGGTTAGAACCTCAAATAGATAGCCCCAATGCACCCGATCGAACGCCTTCTCCGCGTCCGGCCTCTCCCCGCCACACTCATGAGATCAATCATCCGTCTGGTGCCATCCAGCGTCTGTCTGGATTTGATAAACCCAACCTGGTCTCTGTGCACCAGGGAGGGGATTACACCGGAGATTCGACCTGCCAGGATTTTGGAGTATAGCTTGAGGTCGGTATTCAGTAGGGATATCGGCCTGAAACTATTGGTTTGGTCGGGTGTATTACCTGGTTTGGGGAGGGGGATTTTTTTCATTCTCACAAGGGGTAAAAGGATAAAATGGTCCCCACAATTTGTTACACATTTTCCTCTGAACTTCACAAAGCTCCACATGGCAGGGTTCCAAAGGGAAGGAAAGGAGTGTGTCTTGCCTTTGGCGTTGCAGAGTAAAATAAGGTAAACCAAAGGTTATAATCTGCCAGGAGAGACAAAAGACAACAAGCTGTAGTTCCAAGCAGGGTCCACTTCAGAAATATCACCATGGGGAAATGGAAGCCCGGGGACGTTTTAAATAGTTACACCTGCCAGGATAGGGCAGAATAAATTACATAATATGAAACACTTGTTGGCAGAAAGGCAATGAACAAACAAAGTGTCCACACAAAAACAAAGTGTTCAGAACCAGGATAGCAAATGAACCTGACTGGCTCAGTGGAGAGGAAAATGGACCACAGCACAGGAGGCCAGCAGATCAAATCTGAGGCATTACACCCACCCTGTGGGTTATGAGCCACAGGATGGGTGATAATTTGCTGGTTATTTAGAGTCCTGCCACTGGAACTCCCAATAATGGGGCTGTGAATTACCTCGTTTGAATGGGTAAATGGCTGGTCATGGGAATGATGGCCGTAGCTGAGCACTGTACTCAGCTCTCATACACAGTGAAGGTAGTGTTGGCATGCATGGGCAACCATGTCTCCATTAAAGGGGAGCACTTCAGAGCCCCCGGCTCAAGTTATGTTATAACTTGTTAAGGTTTGATTGACGAGGTATCATAAATGTATATTCATCTGCACCAGGGCACAATATTGTAGCTGACATTTTTAATGCATCTTCATTTTAAGTTTAGATGCTAGAGAAAGTTGCAAAAGTGTTCATGTCCTCGCCATCTCCGATGACTTAATCACTGCTTCCCATTAGTATGTCAGGGATTTTTTATGTAAAGCTACTAAACGCTTTATGTAGAGTTAATGTATTCGAAATGGGAGCTGCACTGCAGAGGACATAAATAGCTTTCTTAGTAAAATTCACTATATAAAACTATTAACAGGCAGACTTTGATGTGCAGCTAAAGGACATGTTCTGCTCAACCTTACAACTTACGATAATGTATCTCAAATCTGTGGTTTAATTATCTCTGTCAGCAGTGCGCATATCTTATAATGGGCAAGTCATGGCAGCTGTTGGACTTCTTAGTTTAGATGAAGTAGAGGAAAAAAAAAAAAGAAATCGGGCTGACCAGATTGACAACAGCCAGATAAAACAGGGTTCTGTGTGATATCCCTGCAATACGTGATAATAACAAGCAGAAACTGGAACAAACAGCACAGTACAGGGAAATGTTCCAACCAAATAAAAAGAGATTGTATACAAACGATTGTAGCAAAAAAAACCTCAAGAAACAGATTGGGCAGGATCATGTATAGTACATCCCAGTATCCAAACCAAAAATCCGCCAAAAAAAAAATAGGGGTAGAACTTGACCATATTGTGAACATGGCAGAGGATGGCTTCTACAAATGGATGATCCTAAACACATCAAATTCCATAATAGATGACCTCAAAAGGTGCAAGCTGAATGTTTTACATTTGGCTTCACAGTCTTCTGATCTGAAAATCACTTAAAATCTGTGGCTAGACCTCAAAAGAGCAGTGCATGCAAGAAGAGCCAGGAATATCACTGAACTGGAAGACTTCTCCAAGGAAGAATGGATGAAATCCCCAAAACAAGAAAGAATCTTGGCTGCTACAGAAAGTGTTTACAAGCTGTGATACTTGACAAAGGGGGTGCTACTATGTACTAACCATCCAGGGTGCCAAAACTTTTGCATAGGCCCATTTTTCTTTTTTTGTTAATGTAAAAATGTAAAAGATGAAAAAACTTTTTGCCTAAAATACAAAGGAAATGTGTCATCTTTAACTTTTGTGTCTTTTAGAGATCATTTCATCTTAAATTTGCCTAACTGTTCACAATAACAGTGATTTTGATTAGGGGCTCCAAAACCTTTGCATGCTAGTGTACATAAAGTCATGGCTGAAATTTTGGCATCCTTGAAATTGTTCCAGAAAATTATGTATTTCTCCAATAAAATTATTGCAATTACACTTGGTTTGTTATACACGGGTTTATTTCCTATGTGTGTATTGGAAAAACACAAAAAAAAACAGAGAAAAAAGCCAAATTGGACATAATTTCACAAAAAAACTCCAAAAATAGGCCTGACAAAATGACTAACACCCTGAACTTAATTTGGTTACACGCCCTTTGGATTAAATAGCTGCAATCAATCGCTTTTTATTACCATCAACAAGCTTCTGACACCTCTCAACTGCAATTTTGGACTTTTCTTTTGCAAATTGCTGCAGGTCTCATATTTGAAGGCGTCTTCTCCCATCAGCAATTTTAATATCTCTCCAGATGTGTTCAATAGGATTTAGATCCGGACTCATTGCTGCCACTTCAGAACTCTCCAGCGCTTCGTTTCCATCCATTTATAGGGTCTTTGTGAAGTATGTTTGGGGTCATTGTCCATGACCTAGGATGCAAACCGAGCTTTCTGACACTGTGCATTACATTGCAACCCAAAATTCTTTGGTAATCTTCAGATTTCACAATGCCTTGCAGACAGTCAAGGAATCTAGTGTAGAAGGCAGTAAAACAACCCCAAAACATCTCTGATCCTCCACCATATCTGAATGTAGGTCCTGTGTTCTTTCTTTGTAGGACCATTTTTTGTAAAAGTATAATGATGTGCTTTACCAAAAAGCTCTATTTTGGTCTCATCTTCCCACAATATACTTTCACAGAAGGATTTTGGCTTACTCAAGTATATTTTGACAAACTGCAGTCTCACTTTTTTATGTTTCTGGGTCAGCAGGGGGGTCATCCTGAGTTTCTTTGATTGCATTTCATTTCATTCAAATGTGGACAGATAGTTTGCATTGACAATGATGCATCCTGAGTCTTCCGGATAGCTTGAATTTATTTGGAACTTAATTGGGGCTGCTTATCCACCATCTGGACTATCCTGCGTTGCAACCTTTCATCAAGTTTTCTCTTCCATCCACGTCCAGGCAGATTAGCTACAGTACCATGGGTTGTAAACTTCTTAATTATGTTGCGCAATGTGGACAAAGGAACATCAAGATCTCTGGAGATGGACTTGTGTAAACATGAGATTGTTGATATTTTTTAACAATTTTGGTTCTTAAGTCATCAGACAGTTCTCTTCACCTCCATGCTTAGTGTTACATACAAAGACATACAATACAAAGATTGAGTCAATGTCTCCCCTTTTTATCTGGTTTCAACTGTGATTTTCATATTGCCCACACCTGTTACTTGTCACAGGTGAGTTTGAGCAAGCATCATATGCTTGAAACAAAGTTATTTACCCACAATTTTGGAAAGGTGGCAGCAATTTTGTCTTTTTCGGGGTTTTGTGTAAAATTATGTTCAATTTGCCTTTTTTTCTCTTTTTTTTGTTATTCCAAAACACACAAAGGAAATAAACATGTAATAACAAAACATGTATAATTGCAATAAAATTCCGATATAATTTTTTTATTCACTGGAACAATTTCAAGGGTGCCAACACTTTCAACCTCCTGATGAAGGCCTTAAGCCGAAACGTGCATCAGGGTGGACGCCATTCTATGGACAGACATCTACACTTTCAAGTTTTTCCATGCAATCATTGCCTTAATTATTCTTTTCAATTCGTATATCATACCATGACATTTCCATTCATGACTCACCATGGAGACTTGTCATACCTTAGAAGTTCTCAACCTTGATATAACTATTGTATACTTGAGCACTTGCATATTTAGGTAAGACTTGTCATACCCCTGTGGTCTTTCAATTGTAACCTGATCATTGTATACTTGAGCACTTGCATCTTCATGTAATAATATACTTATCTGATTGGGCATATTATCTTTGGGCACATATATTTGCATGGACTATACTTTGTTGTACTCTCATGAGCTAAGTGTCATAGGTGGCAGACAGTCCTGTGATGTCCGGTTATAGAAGGTCACAGCGTTTGGCTGTGAAAACTGCTCCCTAACCTTCTATTATTCCTACTTGGTGTATATGGTATCTTATGTATCTCCTCTGCTTGGTTTAAATCTTTTTCCCTCTAGGACCCTGCAGAGTTCCTTACCCTTTCAGCTGTATTTTATCAGCACTTCCCTTTGTGTCCTTAAATGCTCTCATTTTCTTTTTATCTATGCTGGTGATAGCTCAAACTCCCTACAGATCCTGAGTGCAAGCAGTTGGCTTGTATTCATATGGAGTAACTTTTTTGCGTGTTCCGGCCCACTCCCTGAATCTTCTTGAAGATAAGTTATTTGTTATTTTCACTTGTTTATTATCCCTGTGTGACCTTTAGCTCTTAGTGGGGTTGACAAAGAGCTCATCCCATCAATTCCCTACCTAGGGCCCAGATTAGGGTCAGCCTAGGGCCAAATATGCTGCTCTGTGCCTAGGTGCAGAACCTATCTCGGGCGGTGAGGGATGCCAGGGCCCAGCGGTAGGCTTGGTCAGGGGTCACCATCTCCCCCTTTCCTAGCCAAAGGGTTTCCCTTCCCTTTCGCCGTTCGCTGGGTACTTCCCCATACCTAGTGTGACAGTAAATCCTTCAAGACTATATGGAATTGGATAGCCTTTTGCATTACATTACAAATTGCAATTCTTGGCTTCATTCACTCTATATCAACTCCTTACTTTTAGCTACCATCTTTTTTGTCTGGCACAACAATCGATATATATTATCTAATATATAAAGCTAAATGTGTGTGCGTGTATGTGTGTATGTATGTCCGGGATTGGCATCTGCACCGTCGCAGCTACAGCCACAAAATTTTGCACAGTCACACATCTGGACCCAGAGAACGTCATAGGCTATGTTGTGAGGTGAAATTTTAACCCCGCGCGTTCCAATTTACCAATCAATTTTGCCCCATCTACATAATGGGGAAAAAGTGAAACGAAAAGTGTATCCGCACCGTCGCATTTACAATCACAAAATTTTGCACAGACAGCTCATGTGACCCAGGGAACGTCGTAGACTATGTTTTGACAGGAAAATTTAACCCCGCGCTTTGCAGTTACTCTCCAAAAAACATGCCTTCATTAAAGTAAATGGAGCCGGGAACTACAGGTTATTAGTAGGAGCTGTGAGTGGTTGCTATAGGAACAAAAGACATTCATAGTATAAGAAGCTTATATGTGAGGTAATAAGATGTCGGTGGGGAGACGGATAGAGAGAGACAGACAGGGAAAGAGACAGAGAGATAGAGACAGACAGGGAAAGAGATAGACAGAGACGAACGGTGAAAGAGACAGACAGAGACAGACGGTGAAAAAGAGAGACAGACCTGGAAAGAGACAGACCTGGAAAGAGACAGATGGGGAAAGAGACAGACAGACATGCAGACAGGGACAGAGACAGGCAGACAAGGAAGGAGGAGACAGCCAGAGAGACAGACAAAGATAGATGGGGAAAGACACAGACCTTGATAGAGACAGACGGGGAAAGAGACAGAGAAATAGAGACAGACAAAGACAGGCAGAAAGGGAAAGAGATAGACAGGAAAAGACAGACAAAGAGGCGGGGAGACAGACGGGGAAAGAGGCAGACCTGGAAAAGAGACAAACCTGGAAAGAGACAGATGGGGAAAGAAACAGAGAGAGAGACAGACAAAGAAAGAGACAGAGACAGGCAGACGGGGAAAGAGACAGACAGAGACAGACGGGGAAAGAGACAGACGGGGAAAGAGACAGATCTGGAAAGAGACAGACGGAGCACATTGCTTGGCCAATTTAGTTAAATCTGTGTGGAATATCTGTGGTGTTGAAATATATGTTGTGAAATGCTTCTATTAGCTTAATTTTTGCCTTTTAATAATTACATTTCTATCTATTTGTTTTGTGTTTTTTGTGTGCAGAATACATTTTTGTTAATACATTCTATTTTGTTAACAGCAGTTATTAACCCGGGCGAAGCCGGGTAGTACAGCTAGTATCAAATATATTTTTGGGACTGACATCCACATTTTTACTCCTGTTCAACAATATTTACATTTGATTCACAGAAGATGTTTCTGACTGCTATTTTGATTGTTGCAATCTTTATCCCGCCTCATCTTATACCATACTGTATTTTATTGATGTTATGTCGTCAATTTATATGAGTGTACTATTGTTACACATTATTAATATGATCCACTTGAGTTTCTTTGTCCTCCTCATTTCTCTTTCTGACTGTAGATCCATTTTTATCCATGTGCTACTTGAATAATAAAACAATTAACTTTTATTTGTATTAATGTATTATTGAGTTGTTTTTCTACCTTTCTCTTCCGTTGCACATATCTTTGTACCGATCTGTCCTTTATGGATAGACTTGTCTGTATTTATCTTATTCATACACCATACATATATCATTTCCCCCTTCCACTGTGAGTGAATTTGAATTTTTATTTGGTGTTTGATATTTAATATCACTTAGTTTTCATTAATATATATATATATATATATATATATATATATATATATATATGACTCGCCCACCCCAGGGCTATGGGACACCCGGTGCCGGGCCGGACTAGTCCGGAGGTAGTCAGTGGTGGCGGGGCCCGACTCCATGGCCCTGGTGGGTGTCAGTTAAATATGGCTGGTGACTTGGGGTTTGTGTTCGTGACGCCACCTGTGGTATGCGGCTATTAAGCCGCCGCTGCTGTGTAAGGCCTCCGGGGTGATGATATGGCAGCAATGGTGGTACTGCTCCCCACAGGTGGAGCGGTGCCCCGGGGACACTGTTGGTGCTCGTGAGAGTCTATGGTGTTGTGTGGATAACACGGTGCAGGGCCGACAGGCAATGAAAGAAACAGGCATAAACAACAGTCTCTTTACCTTCTCCTCTTTTACTTCACAAACGGTTAGTCCTGGGAGACCGTTACAGGTGGTAGAGGGCTCCGGCCGGCCTGGAAGTAACTGAGATGTCGTTTTGGCCAGCTGAGTATGAGGCCTACTCCTGTTCCTTTTCTTACTGTGATAGGACCCTGCTCTCTGGATTTAGCAATGGCCCTCTTTCTGCTGGGACCGGTGGTACGTCCCTTTCCCTCTGTGGCAGGCTGCACAGACCCTATCTGGTGCTTTTCTGCTGGAGTCCACACCGGGCCCTGATGATGCAGCTGTACCTTCGGGCTGTTTATGGGCCAGGTGCTTGCAGCTCTCCTGCCCTTCGGATTCGGCTACCAGGGAGTATTTTAGGCCCTGGTGGCCACAGACTCCGATGTCCGAGTCTCTTCTGTGCCTCTCTGCTCCTCCTGTTTCACTGGGCCAAGCTGCTCCAGCTCTAGGCCCCAGTTCCACAGGACAGCACTACTCGGCGTCTGCTTGCTCTGACTTCTCTCTACAGACTGAACACTAACCCCTCCCTCAGGTCAGGCTTAAGGAATGCTCCCTGGAATTCCAGGTTCAGAGCTCCCCCTGCTGGCCTGAGGGAGGAACTGCGTTGGATGTTAAACTTACTGGCCAATAGACCTCCCCATTACCTCCAGGCTCAGCATTAACCCTTTGGAGGGGCAATGCTATTGTGGCGACCAGGTCCTGGGGCGCCACACTCCCCCTTAGTTAAACTCAGTTCTCCCGGACTGAAGAAAACAAAACAAAACATGTTACAACCTTAAACAACTATAAGAGTCCAGTGTGGCTCCCTGCCGGGTGTCCATTACACTGCTCCATGGGGGACCCGCCGCGATAAAACCCCCAACGTAGGCTCTGGGCGTGCGTCAGAGCATTGATGACCCCACTCTATGCACACCGGACGGGTTTTTCTTCAGGGGTGCTGAGCACACTGGTGCTAACTATGTACAGCTTGGTGTTGGCCACCCATAGTCCAGTGGCCCAATTGTCCATTTACTTAATCACCTAAAACAAAACATTACATCCAAGACATTTCAACTAACTATATACATTCTGTTAGGTATTTTACTTTCTATGTTCTATACCTTGGAGGGGGCTGTCCCCGAGTGCTACGTTGGGACCGGCGTAGCTCTGGGGTTTGTCCCTGACTACTTGGAGTGTCTGCCCCCTCCGTGTTACTGGTAGGCCTAACCTTGACAGGTATGCGTGTTGGTTGCCTACGGGGTGTCAGATTCACCAAGGGTACGACAGGTTCACCACTGGCAGGGGGTTGATTCTCCTGTTCTACTGCTGGCGTGTCATCTGGTGTTGGGGCGGACAGTTCCTTAGATGGATCTGGAACCTCTTCTGTCTCTGGCTCGACCAACTGCGGGAACGTCAAGACTGGTACCACTATGGCATTATTTATTCGGGTCCAAGTTTTGGGGAATTTGCCAAGGATTGTTTGTATCATCTCTTCCTCTTTTTCTTGAATTTCTTCCACTTCTTTTTGGATTTTGCACCGCTCAGGGCACGCTTTCAGGCGGTCTCTGGACACTGAGACAAAAGAAAATTGAACCAAAGCACATCTCGTATCAAAAATCAACGCCACTCCATATGGCACATAATATTAAGAAAAAGAAATGGAGCTTAAAAGGCCAATATTGTAAAAATATCAAGGTTTTTATTATACAAAATTCATATTGAAATGGTTACAATCATTATGGAAAAAGTGCATATACGGTGCTTCATAGAGGAAAAGGTGAGTTACCACACAATAGTGGGAGAGCAGAAGTGATAACACCCCAAGTAAATATAAGGGGGCAAAGGGTCATGAATAGTTTATGAGTGGCTAGCTAGTGGCTATGGTATCTCTGTCCTAATAGTGACCATGATTCTATATAGCTCAATCAGCATAGATCTATGTAGCAGGACACGGATATACCAAGAGTAAGGCTGATCAAGATAAAAGGTCACAAAAGGACTAAAAAATATATATGGTGCCCTCACCCTGACTGGACACATAAAGTTAACTAGCCAAATCGGCATAAGTCCGTTTTGCAGTACAGGGATTACCAAATAACAAGCCAGTCACATAAAGAGGACCCTAAAAACCCGTAACTTACACATGGTTAAAAGGAGGGGCGAACATCAGAGCGTCCCACGATAGTATAACGAGCCTTCCTACGCGCGTTTCGCACGGCTTGCGTCTGCTGGCTTCATCAGGGAAGGTGTACGGCAATTGCCGTTCAAGGACCTTATAACGGAAGTCGCTAGACTTCATTGGGCAGCCCATGACCTGGAGAATGCGTCCCAGCCAATCGGGTCCCTGCCGCCGCGCACGCGCACCGTGCGCCCAACACCGCACGCCCCCTAGCCGTCCAATGGGAGACGGAGCCCGGAGCAAAAGATCACATGCTCCAAGGCCACCCTCATCCACAAAGGACGGCCAAGGGGCGGGCAAGGAAGGCGAGCGGCGCATGCGGGCTACAGGGATCAGAGGGCGGGACACAGCTCCCAGCTAGAGTCCGTCAATCAGCCATCAGGTTGCCATAGCGGCGCACACGCCAAAGCACGGCAAGAGTCCGCACCACATCCCCGGCAATCCAGTGGGGGATGCGGCGGACCCCCGGGCCCAGGGGTCCGCAGCACCCACCCCCACCGAAAGGGACGCCGGGCAGGCAGCGAGGGCAAGAAGCCGCGCGATGGGAGCGCGCACAGCAACCAGAGGGCGGGACAGGCTAATAGCTGGGAATGAAAAATGTGAACATTACATAAGTATCCTCGCCATCCTATAGACAAAACCACAAGAATAAGATGACAATGGCATCAAGCATATTACATAAAACCAGAAGGCAGGGGAATTATGATCAAGAGATCTTCTTAAAGTGGCAGTACGTCCATATCATGAAGGGATCATGTGTAAACAGTTTCTCCAAAATTCGATGTCTGGTCCAAGTCCAACATACCAACCAAAATGGATAATAACTAGACAAGGTCCTATGAAGGCAAAAGAGTAAATTAGGAACACTGAAAATTAATGATGGGGCCAAAAGAGAAAATGAATAAAAAGTAATTAAAATCCTAAATTAAAAAGAAAGAAAGAATGGTGCAGTATATAATAAGAGCCTACTCATAGAAACGGAGCGAAATTTAGAGCCTCATTGAGGCCCTTTGGAGTAACTGTGTCCAGGATGGTAATCCATTTCAGTTCCCGTTGAGCCAAGAGTCTTTTGACATTTCCCCCCCTGATCCCACAATGAATCACGTCGATACCCCTGACCATAAAGGATCTAGGGTTGCATCCATGGACCAATTTGAAGTGGCGCGGTATAGTTTTTAATTCTGCCGTATTGGTCGCTGTGGTTGCCGCCCGAATGTCCCTCACATGTTCTCTTACTCTTACTCTTAATTCCCTTGACGTCAAACCTATATAGATCATATTGCAATCACATGTTGCATAATAGATGACGTTGATGGTAGTACAGGAGATATGTTCTCTTATAGGGAAATTTCTTCTCCCATCACTAGTATGGAAAGAAGAGCAGCGAGAGACATTCGGGCAGGAGACACAGCAACCACAGGGAAAGCAACCTTTAATAGGTCCAGTCGAACCAAAAGAACTACTGGTCACTGGTGGTATATAATGGCTCTTGACCAAGTAGTCCTTAAGGTTTTTACACCGCCTAGCGGTCATCAAAGGTACAGGGGGCAGACGTGACTTCAAAGTGGGGTCTGATTGAAGGATCGGCCAGAATTTGCTCAAAATTTGTCTCATCTCCTGCCACTTAGCATTGAATGTTGAGATGAACCTTATATTCTCTACAGGCTTAATTTCACCCTTCCTCCCATGAAGCAGATCATCCCTAGACACCGATCCTGCTCTCTGATAGGCCTGTTTCAGAGTGCGGTTCCCATAACCTCTGTTCTTGAACCTCATCCTCAAATCATCTGCTTGTTGTTTAAAGACGTTGTCCTGAGAGCAGAGTCGTCTAATCCTGAGGTACTGACCAATTGGGACGGCGCGTACAGTGGAGTTGGTATGGGCAGAAGTGGCATGGAGTAGGGAGTTTACAGACGTCGGTTTTCTGTACACATCCGTCTGCAAAGCCCCAAACTCATCTGCAGTAATTTTAATATCCAAAAACTCAACTCCACTGTCGCTAAAGCTATATGTCAATTTGATGTTATAGTCATTTGTATTGAGCTGGTCCATGAAAAGCCTGAGTTGAGAGATGGTACCCTGCCAGATGACCAATAGGTCATCAATGTATCTCACCCACATTGACACCATGGGGGCGGCCCATGCTCCTCCGTCAACAAACAAACCCCTCTCCCAAAAACCGAGAAAGAGGTTTGCGTACGAAGGCGCACAGGCCGCGCCCATAGCGGTCCCCCGCCTCTGCAGATAGAATCTATCCTTAAAGACGAAGAAGTTGTGGGTGAGTACATAGTCAAGAAGTTCCAGGACCAGCTCACAAATCCGTCCATCCCAATTACTCATACCCAAGAAAAAACGAGCCGCTCTCAGGCCATCGTCATGGCTGATACACGTATATAAGGATTCTATATCAGCCACCACCAAGAGGGTCCCTGGGTCCACATGAACCCCATCAAGTCTATTAAGAACCTCGGTCGTGTCCCTAACATAGGATGGAAGGGTCTCCACCAAAGGTTTCAAATAATAGTCAATAAACTGACAGATGGGACTACATAACCCCTCCATCCCAGAAACAATGGGTCGACCGGGTGGATTGAAGGGGTCCTTGTGGACCTTGGGTAATAGGTAAAAAGTTGGAATTTTTGGATATTTTACGAATAATCCATCAAAGACCCCCCTGGTAATGATCCCTTGGTCTAAAGCATCATTGAGGATGAGGTACAATTGAGCAGAGAATGAAGTCAAAGGTGAGGAATCCAATCTACTGTATGTTTCTCTATCTCTCAGCTGCCTGTGGGCCTCCCTTTCATAAAGATCAACCGGCCAAACCACGACATTACCCCCCTTGTCTGCGGCCTTGAATACGACATCCTTCATATCGCCCAGTTCTTTCAAGGCTCTCCTTTGTACTGCAGTTAAATTGTCCCGTGATCGGCGAGTGGAGATATCACGCAGATTCTCACTTACCAAACGGGTAAAGATCTCCACCGCCGGGCACAGAGACAAGGGGGGAAAGGTCACGGATCTAGGCCTCAAGGAGGTAGGAAACTCACCTGGCAGCTGAGATGATGATTCTTCTGAAAGGTCCTCCAAGATTTGTGTCGCACTCTGTCCCATAGCAGGATCAGTGTCTCCTGTCGATGATTTAGAATGTAACTTATGGAGGATCAGCTTCCGGGAGAAAAGGTGAAGATCCTTCAAAGCTGTAAACAAATCAAAGGTGTTAGTGGGGGAAAATGTCAAACCCCTGCTCAAAACCTGTAGTTGTGCAGTGGACAAAGTATGTTTCGACAGGTTAATTACCTGGGGGCCTTCGCCCGAACCAGTATCTTTAGGTCTGCCGGCACCCCTCTTTTTGGGTTGACGTAATCTATTGTCCCAGGACATTTGGTTCTGATTACCCCTTCCAGATATCATAGTACTGCCGGATAGACCGCTTTCTTCGCCTGATGTACAGGAGGAAAAGGAGCCTGATCTTGATCCCCCAAGCCGTGGGCGTTGATATGGTTTAAATCTATCGTTGCCCCTCCATTTATACATCTTGTTTTGGCGTCTGTCATCCAAGTCTCTCTGTAGTTTCCGGATCTTAGTGTCTTGGACCTCTTTACTCAATTTCTCAATTTCTAAGTCAAGACCCTCATTAAACTTGCTAATTGCTGTTGTTGTCATATTTTTTTCAATATCAATCTGCAAGGAATTAATATCCCCTTCCAGGGTAGCAAGGGTCTCCTTATTCAACCCAATTAAGAGTTGAAGAAATTGTTTGGAGCAGTCAGAGGCGGCAGTCTCCCATCTACTTTGGACACTGTTTGAAAAGTCTTGCCTTCATCTTTGCTTATGAGGCATAACTTACTATTGTCAAAGTTGGAGGGAATAATGGTGTAGGGTTCATTCTCCCACTGATCATCTAATTTATGCGCCCTCCGCTTTTTCTTGAGGACCTGTTCTCCAGGTGCTAAGGGAGTTGCTGGAGCTGTTTGATTGTAGTTCTGCTCTTGTCTCGTTCTTGCTTGGGACAGGCTCTTTTCTACGCATTCCTGGACTTTGCGGTACTGCTGTTGTCGCTCTGTATCCCAATCTTCTATCTCTTGAACCGCTTCAGGTGACACAGTTCCCATCTCAAAGTCTACAGGTAACTTGCCAGGTCTTGCTCGCATCAAGTAAGCAGGGCTGCAGTTGGTCGAGTTTACTGGGATATGGTTATACAGGTCTACCAGATCTGGTAACTTCTCTGGCCATTGGTTTCTTTCTTCCAGAGGTAGAGTCTTGAGCATATCAATAACCACATGGTTCATCTTCTCGCACAATCCATTGGTTTGGGGGGTGGTACGGTGTTGTTCTGATTTTCTTACAGCCGTACATGTTACAGAACTCTTGAAACACTTCTGCCTCGAATGCAGGACCTTGATCAGTCAGTACCCTTTCCGGATAACCGTGAGGTCGACAAAAGTATGCCTGAAATGCTCTAGCTGCTGTTCTGGCTGTCTGGTCCTTCACAGGCACTACTACCAGGAAACGAGAGTAATGGTCCACAATGGTGAGGGCGTACACATAGCCTGACCGGCTTGGTGTTAACTTCACGTGGTCCAGGGCCACCAACTCTAGGGGCTGCTTCGTGACAATTGGCTGTAGGGGAGACCTCTGGCTGGCACCATCTTTCCGCCTCAGGTTACACGGACCACAGTCTCGGCACCACTTCTCGACTGTCTTTCTCATGTGCACCCAGTAGAACCGATCACGGAGTAGGGTCTCCAACTTCTTCCACCCGAAGTGTCCTGCTTTATCATGGTAAGCTGCTAGGACCATTGGAGCATCCCTCTGTGGGACCACTATCTGCCAGACGAGTTCATTCGTTTGCCAGTTGACATATCTCTTGCATAGCTTGCCTTGGTAGGTGAACAGTCGTCCCCTCTCCTTCCACAGCTGCTGAGCTTCTTCTGGAGCATCTGGGCCAAGATGGGTCTCAGCTTGTGCTAGCTTTTCTTTGACCAATCGCACGGCCAGGTCACCGTTCTGTGTCTCTGCCCAATTATGGTGGAGTAATGGGTTGACCGAGACCTCGTACTAGCTCGATCGCTTCTCTCCTACAGCATGCTCACACTGGGAAACACCTTGGTGATGGAAAGCCGGTAACTCTATCTCTTCGAGTTCATCCAGGTCTTCTCCAGACTCGGGTAAGTGAGGCATTCTGGACAGCGCATCAGCATTGTTATTCTTCTTGCCAGCCCGGTACTTGATGGTAAAGTCAAAGTTAGACAGCTGGGCCATCCATCGCTGCTCCAACGCATCTAGCTTGGCTGTTGCCAGATGTGTCAACGGATTGTTGTCCGTGAAGATGGTGAACTTGGCCGACGCCAGATAGTGCTTGAAGCGTTCAGTCACTGCCCAAACAATAGCGAGGAACTCCAGCTTGAAGGAACTGTAGTTTTCTGGATTCCTTTCTGTGGGACGAAGCTTCCTGCTGGCGTAAGCTATCACCTTCTCTCTGCCTCCCTGCACCTGGGACAGAACTGCTCCCAGGCCCACGTTGCTGGCGTCTGTGTACAGTACAAACGGCTGGCTGTAGTCAGGGTAGGCCAGAATTTCTTCTCCCGTGAGAGCCCCTTTCAGCCGGACAAAAGACGTTTCTATTTGGCTGTTCCATTCAAATGGAGGGCTTTGCTTCTTAGCCTTCTTTGGCTGGTCCACCAGGAGATCTTGAAGAGGTGCTGCTATCTTGGTGAAACCATCAATGAACCTTTGGTAGTAGCCCACCAGCCCAAGGAACTGCCGCACCTCCATTACCGTGGTGGGTCTCGGCCAGTCCTTGATTACTGTGACTTTCTCTGGATCAGGTGCCACACCGTCTGCGCTGACCACATGACCCAAGTACTGTACCTTTGGCTTCAAGAGGTGACATTTCAATGGCTTTATCTTCAGGCCATACTCCGACAGGGACTCGAACACTTCTGCTAAGTGCCTCAAGTGGTCTTCATAAGTCTTGGAGTAGACTATGACGTCATCCAGGTACAACAGCACGGTTTCAAAGTTGTGATGGCCCAAGCAGCACTCCATCAATCTCTGAAATGTCCCTGGGGCGTTGCAGAGCCCGAATGGCATACAGTTGAACTCGCAGAGGCCCATTGGTGTCGTGAATGCAGTCTTCTCCTTGTCCGCCTCTGCCACGGGAACCTTTCAATACCCACTGGTGAGATCCAAGGTGGAAAAATAGTTGGCTGACTTTAAGGCTGTTAGTGACTCCTCTATTCTGGGTAGTGGATAAGCATCTTTATGTGTAATGCGGTGGGTTGTGGCCCGGGGAGTTTACAACTTTCCATGGGCCTCGGTTTTTACTGTTTGGAGATAATTTTGCACTCCTCCGGTTTCTAGGAACCGTCCCCTGTTGCAGCTTGATGTACCAATGTTCCTGTGGAACAGGCCACCACAGCTCTACAGCTATCCGTGGCCCTGGAATCCCTTCTTCTCTCTGCTTGGTGTCACCTGGACCCTCTGAGTCCCAGGATCTTCACCAGGAAGCGTCTCTTTCTTTTCCTTAGCTCCTGACTGACTAGAGCTGTCTTTCCTTCTCTCCTTCTCGTCTTCCTCCTGCAGACCTCCTCCTCCTTCCCCACTCTCTCTCAGACTACTCAAACTTGACCTTTCTTTCTCTGATTGCTCTCTGATGGCTCCTCCCACCTCCCCAGTTGCTAAGCTGTACCCTATAGGAGCAGGGATGGGTCTTACGGCCCCTCCCAGCATGCAGCATGGGAGGGTTACTGCCACTGTCCCTGGTCCCAGTGTGTACCTAACAATGGGTGTTGTGTAGATTTACCAGGGGACCGGCGTTCACTCCTTTCCTCACCCAGAATGGGGCATCGCACCGCTGGATGGGGTGCAATGTCCTGTGGTGACGGAAGCCTCAGGGGCGCCACACTCCCCCACAGCGAATCCCATCACGTCCTCGGGCTAAAAAACAACAGAAAATGTGGAAAGAAACTGCAAAATTATGCATAACACAAAACAATAAAACTTTTCTTCCCTTTATGGGAGGCACAGATACTTAAACGTTGCATAAACTTTCTTATAAAGAAACTCTAAATGTGCACTTCCAGTCCATTGCACGGTTTTGCACTTCCCCCATAATTCTGGTAGGGGGCACAACAGGTGCAACTATATACATCTTGGCTACAACAAGTCCAGTAGCCTGGCAGTTCGTTCCTTTTCAAACTACAAAGGGCAAAGACAAAACCAGCCAATAAGTCCAGTGGCCTGGTAACACAGGACACATTACATTCACATTCACATTCACCGGGGACCACATTCCAGTTCCGTGGCCCGGTACATATAAACAAGGGGGGTGACAGCTTCAAAAAGTACAGCAGGTAGGCCGAGGAGCTCATAGTCTGGGTCTCCCAGGTGCTGGTCACTGGCCTACTGCTGGACGCTGCAGCCTGGGTAAGAGTAGGGCTGCTTGCAGGCACAGTGCGGCTTCTTTGCAAAGGACTGCTTGCTTGCAGGGGGCTGCTGGCTGGTGAGGGGTTACCGGCTGTACGGCGCCACTCTGGCTCTTCCAGTGGTGTTTCCTCCCGCATGATATGGGCGCCCAGGGCATACCAGCCGCGGCTCCCCATCAGCCTGGTGTACTCCACCAGGTCACCAGGCTGGACGTCGCACCCTGGGTGGCCCCTGGTCAAGTGCTCCTCAATATGGGGAGATAAGGTATGCACACCAGTGACTATGTAAGGGGAATACATGGAATAGCAGAAACTGCTGTGTGAATACTGACATGAAAAATTCAATAGCTATATGTAAGAATGAAATGTGAAAAATGGAACTTGCATTACTGCCATGAATATATGAATAAAGAGAAATTTAGCTACTGAATTGATCAATGCAATAGAGCCCCAACACTACGCCAAAGTATTTCTCTACGTTGGGGTCCCTAGCTTGTGTGTGTCCTCTCATGCAGTTAAAAAACTTACAGTGTATGGGAAGCTGAGACCCAGGCTATATATACGATGTGGATTGGCAATAGGTGTGTGTGGGGAGGGTTCACAAACGAAAAACTACTAACATTAAGGAATAACGTTTGGAACTCCATTCTATGTCTGAACTGGGTGCAAAAACCTAAAAAACATCACTATGGGGAGATGTAATACTATTGTATGTTTTGAGGATTTCGATAGCGTTAGGGCAATGACAGCCAGAGACGAGTTTGTGGTACAAGATGTTTATGATATGTAACCACGGTAGATACACAACGGAACAAACACAGCAGAACAAACACAGCAGAACAAACACAGCAGAACAAACACAGCAGAACAAACACAGCAGAACAAACACAGCAGAACAAACACAGCAGAACAAACACAGCAGAACAAACACAGCAGAACAAACACACGAAATACCTTCCCGAAACGGAGCGGAGGGAATTCCCGGGGCCACGCACCGGACTCCCCCAGGGAGACCACCAGAGCGAACCCCTATACAGGGACTGTCCGGCAATCAACCCCGGAAGGCCTAAATGCGCCGCAGCCGGGACACAAGGGGCAAGCGGTAAAGTCCAGAAGTGTCCGTACGGGATGAAAGTCCAGAATGGTTACGAACCGGAAGAAACCAGGCAGATGTGCTGACCAAAGACGGCAGACGGAGTCCGGGCACAGTTTGAAGAAACCGGGTGTGGTCCAGAGTCGGTCGGTAGATTTTCAGGAGGATCCAAGTAGCAGCAGCAGTAAAGCAGTAGCACACAGCAAGCAGTATACTCAGGCACTGGACTAGGCTTAGGGGCGGCCTTTTAAGCAGCTGGACAGGAAGTAGGGCAACAGAACATAAAACTCCATGTTAACCGAGGGCAAGCTCTTTCAAAAGAGGACTGGAAAACCCGGAAACCTGACATTACTCCCCCCCCAGAAACGGCCTCAGGACGGGTCAGGGCCCGGCTTGTCCGGGTACCGTCGATGAAACTGAGCGATCTTCCGGGGTGCTCGAATGTTACCCACCGGTTCCCAGGAATCGTCCTCGGGGGCGTACCCCTGCCAACGTACCAGATACTGAAGCCGACGACGATGGAGCCGGGAGTCAATAATGTCCTCAACCACGAACTGCTCCTCGCCGTCGACCATCACAGGCGGAGGAGGAGGCACGACACGACCATGAAACGTATTGGGAGAGACGGATTTGAGGAGAGAAACATGAAAGACCGGGTGTACCTTTAGATGGTGCGGTAACCACAGCCGACAGGCCACAGGGCTCACGATCCCGGTGATCTTGAACGGACCGATGAATTTTTGTCCCAGCTTCTGCGAAGGGACACCCAATCTCAGGTTCTTGGTGGACAACCATACAGAGTCCCCTACCTTATACATGGGTGCCGGTTTCCGGTGAGCGTCTGCCGACCTCTTGTAACGCTCCTGAGCTGTAGCCACAGTGTCCTTCAGAACCTCCAGATTTTGTCGTAGCTCTGTCAATCTGTCCTCCACCGCAGGCACTGAGACCGCAACCGGTGACCTAGGCAAAATAGTCGGATGGTAACCCAAGTTAGCAAAGAAGGGTGTTACCTTAGTGGAGCTGCTCTGAGTGTTGTTATACGAGAACTCCGCCAACGGAAGCATCTTCAACCAATCGTCTTGGAGATGGCTGACATAACAGCGAAGGTATTGTTCCAGGGTTTGATTGGTCCGTTCGGTCTGCCCATTTGTCTGAGGATGGTATGCAGAAGACAAACAGACATCAATCTGGAGTGCCGTACAAAACCCCTTCCAGAACCTAGACGTGAACTGCACACCCCGGTCAGAGATGATCTCGTCTGGTACCCCATGCAATCGGAATACGTTCTGGATAACCAGATCCACTGTCTCTGAGGCTGAGGGAAGACCGGCACACGGAATAAAGTGAGCAGCTTTAGTCAACCGATCCACCACCACTAAAATGGTATTGTGACCGTCTGAGACGGGCAACTCCACAATAAAATCCATTGAGATAGACCCCCAAGGGCGAGATGGCACGGGTAACGGTTGGAGGAGTCCTGTAGGAGCCACACGAGGGACCTTGCACCGGGCACAAACCACACATGAGTGGACATAGTCCTTTACGTCCTTTAAACAGGTAGGCCACCAGAAGAAACGGTTCAGAAATTCCTGCGTCTTCTGTACCCCCCTATGACCAGCCAACACGGAGTCATGGACCAACTTGAGAACCCGAAGTCTTACGGCCTCCGGGACATAAATGCGTCGCTCTCTCAACCACACACCATTCCGAAGAACAAGAGTTACATCATTCGGGGGGGCAGCAAGAAATACGTCACCATCATAGGCCAGCTTGATGTCCTTCCACAAGTCCCGGTCCTGGATTACTCCAACGAAATTGGCATCCGATAACACGGTCTGAGACGGGGTTCCAGGCACGGAGTCCACGGCGTGGATTCGGGACAAGGCATCGGCTTTCCCATTACGTGAACCTGGACGGTATGTAACGACAAAATTGAACTGGTTAAGGAATAGGCTCCAACGGGCTTGCCGTGGAGACAGGCACCTGGCAGAAATTCCAGATTACGATGATCTGTGAGTACTATCACTTGCTGCGCGGCTCCCTGTAAGTGGTGTCTCCATTCCTTGAAAGCGGAAATAATCGCTAACAATTCTTTGTCCGCAATGTCATAGTTCCTTTCTGCAGGGGACAACCGGCGGGAAAAGAAAGCACACGGATGTAAGAGACTCTTGTCCCCAGTCCTTTGAGAAAGGATGGCCCCTAATGCGTAGTCGGAAGCGTCGACTTCCACGATAAAGGGAAGTGCGGGATTCGGATGTACCAATATAGGCGCTGAGGTAAAACAGACCTTGAGACGATGGAAGGCTTCCTGGGCCTGGGCGGACCACACAAACTTCTGTCCTTTCTTGGTTAACAGAGTGATGGGACGAACGATCTCTGAAAAATTACGGATAAAACGTCGGTAAAAGTTGGCAAAACCGACAAAGCGTTGTACCTCTTTGATGTTTCCCGGTTCCGGCCAGTCTAGAATTGCTTGTATTTTGCCAGACTCCATGTTCAGTCCCTGAGGAGAGATGACATAACCTAAGAATTGTATTTGTGAGCAATGGAATTCGCATTTCTCCAGTTTGATGTACAGGTGGTTTTCCCTCAGCCGGGTAAGTACGGTCTTGACGTGCTCCTGGTGTTCCTGTAGGGAATCAGAAAAGATTAGGATATCGTCCAGATAAATCACCATGAATTGGTCCATGATATCCCTAAAAATATCGTTAACTAGATGTTGGAAAGCCGCGGGAGCGTTACAAAGTCCAGAAGGCATCACTAGGTACTCAAAATGTCCATACCGACATCGGAACGCGGTCTTCCACTCGTCTCCGGGACGTATGCGGAGTAGATTGTATGCCCCACGGAGGTCCAATTTGGTGAATATTTTTGCCTGTTGGACCCTCTCCAATAGCTCAGGAATCAATGGTAACGGATACCGGTTCCGGATGGTTATTTTATTCAGTTCCCGGTAGTCAATACAGGGTCTTAGAGTCCCCTCTTTCTTTTTCACAAAAAAGATGGGTGCCCCTGCTGGTGAGGTAGACGGACGAATAAATCCCTTAGCCAGACTTTCATCAATGTAGTTTTTTAGTGCTTCTAACTCAGGTGCCGCCAACGGGTAGACATGACCAAACGGGATCTCCGCCCCTGGGAGTAAGTCTATGGGGCAATCATACGGTCTATGCGGGGGAAGCCGATCGGCTTTTCTTTTGTCGCATATGTCCGCAAAGTCGTTATACACCGGGAGTAGAACAGGTACCTGTACAGTGCCCTCCGCATTCGGTGTTACTGGAACCGGAACAGTTGGACTAATGGTCGGAATACTCTGCGGTGGGAAGGATATTTCCTTAGTTTCCCAATCGATGACCGGATTTGTAGACCGTAGCCACGGAATACCTAAAATAATCGGAAAATGAGGAGAAGAAATTATCATGAACACAAGGGTCTCCTGCTGACCTGGCTTCATGACGCATTCTAGCGGTACGGTTTCCCGATCAACTGGTCCAGAGATTAACGGAGATCCGTCTACCGTCTCCATGGTAACCGGTGAGGCTCTTTACTGAGTCCGGATACCGTGTTTCCTGGCAAAAGAGGAGTCCATGAAATTTCCCCCTGCCCCAGAATCTATCATTGCAGAGGTAGGTATTAGCTGTCCCTCCCACCGGATCTGAATGGGGAGCGAGCAATGGGTATATTTCCCTTCCGAGTCCTTCGGTGAGGTTGACATTACAGTCAAGGGAAATACCGCATCCAAGTGTCCACTTGCCTCAGAGATATCGGACTCTGCGTCCGTGTTGTCACACTCTGCCATGGCTGCCAATACCTTATTTGGGCGATTCGGACGTTTCAGGCAGTCGATCAAGAAATGGTCCGATTGACCGCAATAGAAACACAAACACTCACGGAGCCGGTGTTCGCGACGTTCATTGGTCTCTTGCTTTTGCAGAGAGTCCACTTGCATAGGAACGTCCTCGGCCTCCCGTGGCGTCCTGAGAGCGGGTTCTCTGGAAGGAAATGCAAAGTTGTTTACACGGTTTACAGCTGCCCATTTTTCCTGTCTACGTTCCGTCAAGCGGGTATCAATACGCACACAGTGCTGGAGAAACAGTTCAAAATCCCCTGGAGATTCAGAACGAGCTAACTCGTCCTTGATGGTACCGGACAACCCCTTTCTGAAAACAGACAATAATGCATTGTTTCCCCAGTCGGTGTCTACCACTAACCTCTTGAACTCAGTGGCGTATTCAACTACAGAACGCTTTCCCTGACGTAAGGAAAGGAGAGCCGATTCAGCGGTAGCACGGCGATTCGGATCATCAAACATCTGCGCCATTGCGGTCAGAAAATCATCTAGGTGATTTAAACGGATGTCCCGGTTCTCTATCATAGGATTAGCCCAAGCCAGTGCTCGTGAGGTTAATAACATAATTATACATAACACTTTGGACCGGTCAGAACGGTAATAATCAGCATGTACATCAAAAAACAGTATACATTGGTTCACAAATCCACGAAACTGACTACGGTCACCATTGAAACGGAATGGGGGTAACCTAGGCATACCGGCAGCTGATACGGACGTAGTGGGGCCGGCTTCCTGAGCCTCCACTCTGACTTGCAAGTCCTGTATAGCCGGACCCAGTACCTGGTGATCATGGCCCAGCTGTGCCTCCATATCTCTAAGTTTAGTCTGCACCACCTCCATCTCCTGCTGCAAGGAGTTAATCATAGAAAAGAGCTGATCTACTCCTCGTGTCTCAGTCATTGCCCCAGCGAAATCCTCTTGTGGCCTGAGTATAATGTAATACTATTGTATGTTTTGAGGATTTCGATAGCGTTAGGGCAATGACAGCCAGAGACGAGTTTGTGGTACAAGATGTTTATGATATGTAACCACGGTAGATACACAACGGAACAAACACAGCAGAACAAACACAGCAGAACAAACACACGAAATACCTTCCCGAAACGGAGCGGAGGGAATTCCCGGGGCCACGCACCGGACTCCCCCAGGGAGACCACCAGAGCGAACCCCTATACAGGGACTGTCCGGCAATCAACCCCGGAAGGCCTAAATGCGCCGCAGCCGGGACACAAGGGGCAAGCGGTAAAGTCCAGAAGTGTCCGTACGGGATGAAAGTCCAGAATGGTTACGAACCGGAAGAAACCAGGCAGACGTGCTGACCAAAGACGGCAGACGGAGTCCGGGCACAGTTTGAAGAAACCGGGTGTGGTCCAGAGTCGGTCGGTAGATTTTCAGGAGGATCCAAGTAGCAGCAGCAGTAAAGCAGGAGCACACAGCAAGCAGTATACTCAGGCACTGGACTAGGCTTAGAGGCGGCCTTTTAAGCAGCTGGACAGGAAGTAGGGCAACAGAACATAAAACTCCATGTTAACCGAGGGCAAGCTCTTTCAAAAGAGGACTGGAAAACCCGGAAACCTGACAGGAGATAAGGTATGCACACCAGTGACTATGTAAGGGGAATACATGGAATAGCAGAAACTGCTGTGTGAATACTGACATGAAAAATTCAATAGCTATATGTAAGAATGAAATGGGAAAAATGGAACTTGCATTACTGCCATGAATATATGAATAAAGAGAAATTTAGCTACTGAATTGATCAATGCAATAGAGCCCCAACACTACGCCAAAGTATTTCTCTACGTTGGGGTCCCTAGCTTGTGTGTGTCCTCTCATGCAGTTAAAAAACTTACCGTGTATGGGAAGCTGAGACCCAGGCTATATATACGATGTGGATTGGCAATAGGTGTGTGTGGGGAGGGTTCACAAACGAAAAACTACTAACATTAAGGAATAACGTTTGGAACTCCATTCTATGTCTGAACTGGGTGCAAAAACCTAAAAAATATCACTATGGGGCGATAAGGTATGCACACCAGTGACTATGTAAGGGGAATACATGGAATAGCAGAAACTGCTGTGTGAATACTGACATGAAAAATTCAATAGCTATATGTAAGAATGAAATGTGAAAAATGGAACTTGCATTACTGCCATGAATATATGAATAAAGAGAAATTTAGCTACTGAATTGATCAATGCAATAGAGCCCCAACACTACGCCAAAGTATTTCTCTACGTTGGGGTCCCTAGCTTGTGTGTGTCCTCTCATGCAGTTAAAAAACTTACCGTGTATGGGAAGCTGAGACCCAGGCTATATATACTATGTGGATTGGCAATAGGTGTGTGTGGGGAGGGTTCACAAACGAAAAACTACTAACATTAAGGAATAACGTTTGGAACTCCATTCTATGTCTGAACTGGGTGCAAAAACCTAAAAAACATCACTATGGGGAGATAAGGTATGCACACCAGTGACTATGTAAGGGGAATACATGGAATAGCAGAAACTGCTGTGTGAATACTGACATGAAAAATTCAATAGCTATATGTAAGAATGAAATGTGAAAAATGGAACTTGCATTACTGCCATGAATATATGAATAAAGAGAAATTTAGCTACTGAATTGATCAATGCAATAGAGCCCCAACACTACGCCAAAGTATTTCTCTACGTTGGGGTCCCTAGCTTGTGTGTGTCCTCTCATGCAGTTAAAAAACTTACCGTGTATGGGAAGCTGAGACCCAGGCTATATATACGATGTGGATTGGCAATAGGTGTGTGTGGGGAGGGTTCACAAACGAAAAACTACTAACATTAAGGAATAACGTTTGGAACTCCATTCTATGTCTGAACTGGGTGCAAAAACCTAAAAAACATCACTATGGGGAGATAAGGTATGCACACCAGTGCTCCACAATGTCACGGCGGGAGACAAAGACATCCTTGCCCAGGCCGGGCTCCCGGATAAACCCCCAGCCTTCCTTCAACTTAAATTCCAGCACCCGGCCTCTACATACTGGGCCCTGGTGCTCTCTGCGGCTTCGCCGGATCCGAGCCTTATCAGCCAGATTGGACTCTTCATCAGCACGGCGCCGCTCCACCCGGCTCTCCTGCTCCCGCTGGTAATCCTCCAGCCGCTTCTGGCAGGCTAGTTCATTAGCCTTGGGGGTCTCTTTGGGGCGCAGTGGCTGCTGCAGTCTCCCGCTGTCGATGGGCGCTGCGTCCCAGTTCACTCCCAGTGATGTGGTTCCCAGGAGGCTAACAGGGGGACTTGGAAGGTGGCCCACCAGTGGCTCAGGACCCAGGTGACACCAGGCGCCATCTTCGGGGCCCTCTGGCAGGTCTCCGGCGTCCCCTGGGGCTTCGGTGGGGCTGGCGGGGGAGTCTAGCAGGGCCGTGGAGGGACTGGGCCGTGGCACTTGGTAGGGCCGTGGGTCTGGACGGGTCTGGACAATATATTGCTCACCCACGTGTCGCTCTGCGGCCTCCATCCTGTAGCCCACGTCCTCGGGTGCCCTCTGGTTTTCACTCCGCCGGTCCACCTCCAACTGCAGTGTGCTCAACCTCCGGGCAAGGTTCTTCATCTCCTCCCGGATCCCGCTCAGCTCAGGGTCCATTCCCCTGATTCCCGGTGCACTCTTCTGTGGCTTCTCTGCCATGCTACCGGCCTGGGGAACACTCTCTGCTGCACTGCTCGGGTGCTCGACCACGCCACTCGGCTGCACCCTTTCCCTTCTTGGAGGCGGGGCCGGAGGCTGCACCAGTATCTGGCGCCAGACTGGCGCCCAGCCCATCACGGCCGGCACCGCTCCGCTTGCTATCAGGTACATTTTCTTTATCTGCTGGTCTGGCATTTACACTCGTTCTGCCAGCCAGCCAGCTTTTCTAGGCGCCATATCTTCTTCCTCCGCTCTCCATAGCGGGCACTGCTTCGCGCTCTTTTCTTAGACAAGGGGGCGGGGCTTCTTTTTGCGCCGTTTCTGCTGGCACGCCCCCCTTCTTCCCGCTCTCAGCAGCGCTAATGGCGGCGGTTTCCACAGTAAAACACACAGTCTTTTCAAAGGCGCACAGTACCCGGTGGGCGCCGGGCACGTTATCCTGTTCACAGCGCCAAAGTTGACTCGCCCACCCCAGGGCTATGGGACACCCGGTGCCGGGCCGGACTAGTCCGGAGGTAGTCAGTGGTGGCGGGGCCCGACTCCGTGGCCCTGGTGGGTGTCAGTTAAATATGGCTGGTGACTTGGGGTTTGTGTTCGTGACGCCACCTGTGGTATGCGGCTATTCAGCCGCCGCTGCTGTGTAAGGCCTCCGGGGTGATGATATGGCAGCAATGGTGGTACTGCTCCCCACAGGTGGAGCGGTGTCCCGGGGACACTGTTGGTGCTCGTGAGAGTCTATGGTGTTGTGTGGATAACACGTTGCAGGGCCGACAGGCAATGAAAGAAACAGGCATAAACAACAGTCTCTTTACCTTCTCCTCTTTTACTTCACAAACGGTTAGTCCTGGGAAACCGTTACAGGTGGTAGAGGGCTCCGGCCGGCCTGGAAGTAACTGAGATGTCGTTTTGGCCAGCTGAGTATGAGGCCTACTCCTGTTCCTTTTCTTACTGTGATAGGACCCTGCTCTCTGGATTTAGCAATGGCTATCTTTCTGCTGGGACCGGTGGTACGTCCCTTTCCCTCTGTGGCAGGCTGCACAGACCCTCTCTGGTGCTTCTCTGCTGGAGTCCACACCGGGCCCTGATGATGCAGCTGTACCTTCGGGCTGTTTATGGGCCAGGTGCTTGCAGCTCTCCTGCCCTTCGGATTCGGCTACCAGGGAGTATTTTAGACCCTGGTGGCCACAGACTCCGATGTCCAAGTCTCTTCTGTGCCTCTCTGCTCCTCCTGTTTCACTGGGCCAAGCTGCTCCAGCTCTAGGCCCCAGTTCCACAGGACAGCACTACTCGGCGTCTGCTTGCTCTGACTTCTCTCTACAGACTGAACACTAACCCCTCCCTCAGGTCAGGCTTAAGGAATGCTCCCTGGAATTCCAGGTTCAGAGCTCCCCCTGCTGGCCTGAGGGAGGAACTGCGTTGGATGTTAAACTTACTGGCCAATAGACCTCCCCATTACCTCCAGGCTCAGCATTAACCCTTTGGAGGGGCAATGCTGTTGTGGCGACCAGGTCCTGGGGCGCCACATATATATATATATATATATATATACATACATATACTGTATATACAGTATCTTTAATATATAAAGCTGAGTGTATGTATGTATCCATGTGTGTATGTCCACTAAAGGAATCCACACCATTACATGTACAATCACAAAATTTTACACAGAAACTCCATTTGACTCAGGGAACATCATAGGCTATGTTGTGAGGGAAAATTTAAACCTTACGCGTTCCAGTTATTCAACAAAAAAACCTGCCTCCATTAAAGTCAATGGAGCTCGGAGCCACAATGCAGCCAGAACTTCAAAAGAATGTTGGCGTGTCACAATGCAGTCAGGGAAAGAGACAGGCAGACAGAAACAGAGACAGACAGACACAGATAGACAGAGACAGACAAAGAGATAGACAAACAGCGAAAGAGACAGACAGGGAAAGAGACAAACAGGGAAAGAGACAAACAGGGAAAGAGACATACAGGGAAAGATACAAACAGACAGACAAAGAAAGAAACAGTCAGACAGGGAAAGACAAAGAAATAGATAGAGACACAGACAGACAGGAAAAGAGACAGACAGACAGGGAAAGAGATAGAGAGACAGACAGGGAAAGAGACAGACAGACAGGGAAAGAGATAGAGAGAGACAGACAGGAAAAGAGACAGAGACAGACAAACAGAGACAGACAGACAAAGATAGAGAGAGAGACAGACAGGGAAAGAGACAGACAGACAAAGAGATAGAGAGGGAGACAGACAAAGACTGGGAGAGAAAGAGACAGTTACCATCCCGGGCAATGCCGGGTACTACAGGTAGTATATATATATATATATATATATATATATATATATATATCAAAAACTTTAAAACATAATGGGAAAGCAAATGTTAATGAAATTATGCTGTGCAAAACTTTAAAAGCAAGATCACAATTAAAAATCATATCATCAGTAAAAAGCATAGGTATGTGGTGGTGAACTCATAACTGTAACGCCTGCCTGGATCAACAGACTCGGACAGGCTGTAATGGACAGACTAGGGGGAAGCCCCTCACCAAGCAGGACCCCCAGAACCCTGAAATCCTTTAACCCCTATACAGGGATTTGGAATTACACAGGGTACTGGAGATCACTACCTGTGGAAGGCTGCAGTCCGAGAGAGTAGTCGTTAGGCAGGGTCAAACCAGGAATTTTTGAAACCCAAAACAAGTGAGAGACTAGGAGTATTAGTGCAAAAACCGAAAAACAAAAACTCCTAAAAACAATATTTATTCGTATATAGTATTAAAATGCTCTTAATCATAAAAGCGTAATAACTCTTAAATTACTAAATTGTAGACTGGTCACGTGAGGTGAGTGGGAGGACAAAAGAGGGTAGAGCCAACTAGTGAAAAGAGGAGTGCTGATTGTCTCTACACTCTAGATAGAACTCTAGGTAAAGCAACTTTAATCGTTGTCATTTTTGCCAGATAATTACCCTATTGTTATAGGGAGTATAGGGAAAAAGATAGTCTGTCCCTCCCTTTTAACTACCTACCAGCGGAGGTGCACCATAAGATGTTGGGTACCCCCCGCTCCTCGTCGCCTCTCCCTATTCTGTCCCTGCGACCCGTAAGTCGCAAGAAAACCCACCACCAAGAATGGAAAGTGCAAAATAGTCAACAGGTCATTACCATGATCTGGTTACCATATAATATGGCACCCCAGATGCAGCTGCGCAGTTATGTATTTTTTCCTGCACAGTAAAAAAGAGGAAAAAGATGATGCTTATTAATGTAATTGCATCAGATCTGGAAATCCATAGAAAATAAATAAATCTTTACTAGAATCTGGTCGTCATAAATATGACAGCCAGAATACAACTGTACATGTGTATATTCCTGTACAGTCATACAAGTGATGTTTAGTAGTTATAAATAATCCCAGCAGGGAAACTTATCTGCTAGGATCACTGATAGCAAATCCCAATCCCGACGCGTTTCCCCCCGCGTGACAATGGTGACATGTGGGGAGGATTAATATCTGTCCCCGATGTAGCGCACGCATAGGGAGGCCGGGATGCCGGGACTAGATAAGTCCCGACCCGGCATAGTCATGCGCAATGGGACGGCAACACGAGTACCTGCCTTATATTACAACTGCGTCTGTGCGTAAGTGATGTCACCATAATACTGTGACCGCTTCCGGTTTGATATCGTGGAACAGGAAGCGGGAATGATCGCGCAGATACGGAGGTGATGTTACTACCACAATCTGACCACTTCCGGCGCGACGTCATGAGACAGGAAGCGGTTTTGAAATAGCAGCGCTCATTTATAAAATAGACACCATCATGGAAGGTTATACCGCTTTTTTGCCCGGTGCCTTGGGGTCATTGTACCTGTAGCACTAGCGGGTAACACATGTCAGACGACCTGCCCTCTACTAAAGGCTACTGATGTCGGTCTGATGCCACTAGGAAAGCCAAACTAACTAAGGTATGCAATTTGACATCCTTGTCTAAATGCTGTTTATGTCTGAGAATGTATGCAAAGCTTTGGACATTACATTATATCCTAATTTGGAAAATTGATATATTTTTGTCTAGAAAGAAAACTGATGAATCGGATATGAAATCCTTAGTTCTTCCCCTGATGAACCCCTAAGATAAATATAGGGGGGAAACGCGTCGGGATTGGGATTGACTATCAGGGATCCTACCAGATAAGTTTCCCTGCTGGGATTATTTATTACTACTAAACATCACTTGTATGACTACAGGAATATACACATGTAAAGTTGTATTCTGGCTGTCATATTTATGTCAGGTTTCCGGGTTTTCCAGTCCTCTTTTGAAAAAGCTTGCCCTCGGTTAACATGGAGTTTTGTGTTCTGTTGCCCTACTTCCTGTCCAGCTGCTTAAAAGGCCGCCTCTAAGCTTAGTCCAGTGCCTGAGTATACTGCTTGCTGTGTGCTCCTGCTTTGCTGCTGCTGCTGCTGCTGCTGCTACTGGATTACCTTTGGATCCTCCTGAAAATCTACCGACCGACTCTGGACCATACCCGGTTTCTTCAAACTGTGCCCGGACTCCGTCTGCCGTCTTTTGTCAGCACGTCTGCCCGGTTTCTTCCGGTTCATAACCATTCTGGACTTTCATTCCGTACGGACACTTCTGGACTTTACCGCTTGCCCCTTGTGCCCCGGCTGCGGCGCATTTAGGCCTTCCGGGGTTGATTGCCGGACAGTCCCTGTATAGGGGTTCGCTCTGGTGGTCTCCCTGGGGGAGTCCGGTGCGTGGCCCCGGGAATCCCCTTCGCTCCGTTTCAGAAAGGTATTTTTATGTGTTTGTTATACTGTGTATTTCCGTTGTGTATCTACCGTGGTTACATATCATAAACATCTTGTACCACAAACTCGTCTCTGGCTGTCATTGCCCTAACGCTATCGAAATCCTCAAAACATACAATAGTATTACATTATACTCAGGCCATAAGAGGATTTCGCTGGGGCAATGACTGAGACACGAGTAGATCAGCTCTTTTCTATGATTAACTCCTTGCAGCAGGAGATGGAGGTGGTGCAGACTAAACTTAGAGATGTGGAGACACAGCTGGGCCATGATCACCAGGTACTGGGTCCGGCTATACAGGATTTGCAAGTCAGAGTGGAGGCTCAGGAAGCTGGCCCCACTACGTCCGTATCAGCTGCCGGTATGCCTAGGTTACCCCCATTCCGTTTCAATGGTGACCGTAGTCAGTTTCGTGGATTTGTGAACCAATGTATACTGTTTTTTGATGTACATGCTGATTATTACCGTTCTGACCGGTCCAAAGTGTTATGTATAATTATGTTATTAACCTCACGAGCACTGGCTTGGGCTAATCCTATGATAGAGAACCGGGACATCCGTTTAAATCACCTAGAGGACTTTCTGACCGCAATGGCGCAGATGTTTGATGATCCGAATCGCCGTGCTACCGCTGAATCGGCTCTCCTTTCCTTACGTCAGGGAAAGCGTTCTGTCGTTGAATACGCCACTGAATTTAAGAGGTTAGTGGTAGACACCGACTGGGGAAACAATGCATTATTGTCTGTTTTCAGAAAGGGTTTGTCCGGTACCATCAAAGACGAGTTAGCTCGTTCCGAATCTCCAGGGGAGTTTGAACTGTTTCTCCAGCACTGTGTGCGTATTGATACCCGCTTGACGGAACGTAGACAGGAAAAATGGGCAGCTGTAAACCGTGTAAACAACTTTGCCTTTCCTTCCAGAGAACCCGCTCTCAGGACGCCACGGGAGGCCGAGGACGTTCCTATGCAAGTGGACTCTCTGCAAAAGCGAGAGACCAATGAACGTCGCGAACACCGGCTCCGTGAGCGTTTGTGTTTCTATTGCGGTCAATCGGACCATTTCTTGATCGACTGCCCGAAACGTCCGAATCGCCCAAATAAGGTATTGGCAGCCATGGCAGAGTGTGACAACACGGACGCAGAGTCCGATATCTCTGAGGCAAGTGGACACCTGGATGCGGTATTTCCCTTGACTGTAATGTCAACCTCACCGAAGGACTCGGAAGGGAAATATACCCATTGCTCGCTCCCCATTCAGATCCGGTGGGAGGGACAGCTAATACCTACCTCTGCAATGATAGATTCTGGGGCAGGGGGAAATTTCATGGACTCCTCTTTTGCCAGGAAACACGGTATCCGGACTCAGCAAAGATCCTCACCGGTTACCATGGAGACGGTTGACGGATCTCCGTTAATCTCTGGACCAGTTGATCGGGAAACCGTACCGCTAGAATGCGTCATGAAGCCAGGTCAGCAGGAGACCCTTGTTTTCATGTTAATTTCTTCTCCTCATTTTCCGATTATTCTTGGTATTCCGTGGCTACGGTCTACAAATCCGGTCATCGATTGGGAAACTAAGGAAATATCCTTCCCACCGCAGAGTATTCCGACCATTAGTCCAACTGTTCCGGTTCCAGTAACACCGAATGCGGAGGGCACTGTACAGGTACCTGTTCTACCCCCGGTGTATAATGACTTTGCGGATATATGCGACAAAAGAAAAGCCGATCGGCTTCCCCCGCATAGACCGTATGATTGCCCCATAGACTTACTCCCAGGGGCGGAGATCCCGTTTGGTCATGTCTACCCGTTGGCGGCACCTGAGCTAGAAGCACTAAAAGAATACATTGATGAAAGTCTAGCTAAGGGATTCATTCGTCCGTCTACCTCACCAGCAGGGGCACCCATCTTTTTCGTGAAAAAGAAAGAGGGGACTCTGAGACCCTGTATTGACTACCGGGAACTGAATAAAATAACTATCCGGAACCGGTATCCGTTACCGTTGATTCCTGAGCTATTGGAGAGGGTCCAACAGGCAAAAATATTCACCAAATTGGATCTCCGTGGGGCATACAATCTACTCCGTATACGTCCCGGAGACGAGTGGAAGACCGCGTTCCGATGTCGGTATGGACATTTTGAGTACCTAGTGATGCCTTTTGGACTTTGTAACGCTCCCGCGACTTTCCAACATCTAGTTAACGATATTTTTAGGGATATCATGGACCAATTCATGGTGATTTATCTGGACGATATCCTAATCTTTTCTGATTCCCTACAGGAACACCAGGAACACGTCAAGACCGTACTTACCCGGCTGAGGGAAAACCACCTGTACATCAAACTGGAGAAATGCGAGTTCCACTGCTCACAAATACAATTCTTAGGTTATGTCATCTCTCCTCAGGGACTGAACATGGAGTCTGGCAAGATACAAGCAATTCTAGACTGGCCGGAACCGGGGAACATCAAGGAGGTACAACGCTTTGTCGGTTTTGCCAACTTTTACCGACGTTTTATCCGTAATTTTTCAGAGATCGTTCGTCCCATCACTCTGTTAACCAAGAAAGGACAGAAGTTTGTGTGGTCCGCCCAGGCCCAGGAAGCTTTCCATCGTCTCAAGGTTTGTTTTACCTCAGCGCCTATATTGGTACATCCGAATCCCGCACTTCCCTTTATCGTGGAAGTCGACGCTTCCGACTACGCATTAGGGGCCATCCTTTCACAAAGGACTGGGGACAAGAGTCTCTTACATCCGTGTGCTTTCTTTTCCCGCCGGTTGTCCCCTGCAGAAAGGAACTATGACATTGCGGACAAGGAATTGTTAGCGATTATTTCCGCTTTCAAGGAATGGAGACACCACTTACAGGGAGCCGCGCAGCAAGTGATAGTACTCACAGATCATCGTAATCTGGAATTTCTTAAGTCTGCCAGGTGCCTGTCTCCACGGCAAGCCCGTTGGAGCCTATTCCTTAACCAGTTCAATTTTGTCGTTACATACCGTCCAGGTTCACGTAATGGGAAAGCCGATGCCTTGTCCCGAATCCACGCCGTGGACTCCGTGCCTGGAACCCCGTCTCAGACCGTGTTATCGGATGCCAATTTCGTTGGAGTAATCCAGGACCGGGACTTGTGGAAGGACATCAAGCTGGCCTATGATGGTGACGTATTTCTTGCTGCCCCCCCGAATGATGTAACTCTTGTTCTTCGGAATGGTGTGTGGTTGAGAGAGCGACGCATTTATGTCCCGGAGGCCGTAAGACTTCGGGTTCTCAAGTTGGTCCATGACTCCGTGTTGGCTGGTCATAGGGGGGTACAGAAGACGCAGGAATTTCTGAACCGTTTTTTCTGGTGGCCTACCTGTTTAAAGGACGTAAAGGACTATGTCCACTCATGTGTGGTTTGTGCCCGGTGCAAGGTCCCTCGTGTGGCTCCTACAGGACTCCTCCAACCGTTACCCGTGCCATCTCGCCCTTGGGGGTCTATCTCAATGGATTTTATTGTGGAGTTGCCCGTCTCAGACGGTCACAATACCATTTTAGTGGTGGTGGATCGGTTGACTAAAGCTGCTCACTTTATTCCGTGTGCCGGTCTTCCCTCAGCCGCAGAGACAGTGGATCTGGTTATCCAGAACGTATTCCGATTGCATGGGGTACCAGACGAGATCATCTCTGACCGGGGCGTGCAGTTCACGTCTAGGTTCTGGAAGGGGTTTTGTACGGCACTCCAGATTGATGTCTGTTTGTCTTCTGCATACCATCCTCAGACAAATGGGCAAACCGAACGGACCAATCAAACACTGGAACAATACCTTCGCTGTTATGTCAGCCATCTGCAGGACGATTGGTTGAAGATGCTTCCGTTGGCGGAGTTCTCGTATAACAACACTCAGAGCAGCTCCACTAAGGTAACGCCCTTCTTTGCTAACTTGGGTTACCATCCGACTATTTTGCCTAGGTCACCGGTTGCGGTCTCAGTGCCTGCGGTGGAGGACAGATTAACAGAGCTACGACAAAATCTGGAGGTTCTGAAGGACACTGTGGCTACAGCTCAGGAGCGTTACAAGAGGTCGGCAGACGCTCACCGGAGACCGGCACCCATGTATAAGGTAGGGGACTCTGTATGGTTGTCCACCAAGAACCTGAGATTGGGTGTTCCTTCGCAGAAACTGGGACAAAAATTCATCGGTCCGTTCAAGATCACCGGGATCGTGAGCCCTGTGGCCTGTCGGCTGCGGTTACCGCACCATCTAAAGGTACACCCGGTCTTTCATGTTTCTCTCCTCAAATCCGTCTCTCCCAATACGTTTCATGGTCGTGTCGTGCCTCCTCCTCCGCCTGTGATGGTCGACGGCGAGGAGCAGTTCGTGGTTGAGGACATTATTGACTCCCGGCTTCATCGTCGTCGGCTTCAGTATCTGGTACGTTGGCAGGGGTACGCCCCCGAGGACGATTCCTGGGAACCGGTGGGTAACATTCGAGCACCACGGAAGATCGCTCAGTTTCATCGACGGTACCCGGACAAGCCGGGCCCTGACCCGTCCTGAGGCCGTTTCTGGGGGGGGGAAGTAATGTCAGGTTTCCGGGTTTTCCAGTCCTCTTTTGAAAAAGCTTGCCCTCGGTTAACATGGAGTTTTGTGTTCTGTTGCCCTACTTCCTGTCCAGCTGCTTAAAAGGCCGCCTCTAAGCTTAGTCCAGTGCCTGAGTATACTGCTTGCTGTGTGCTCCTGCTTTGCTGCTGCTGCTGCTACTGGATTACCTTTGGATCCTCCTGAAAATCTACCGACCGACTCTGTACCATACCCGGTTTCTTCAAACTGTGCCCGGACTCCGTCTGCCGTCTTTTGTCAGCACGTCTGCCCGGTTTCTTCCGGTTCATAACCATTCTGGACTTTCATTCCGTACGGACACTTCTGGACTTTACCGCTTGCCCCTTGTGTCCCGGCTGCGGCGCATTTAGGCCTTCCGGGGTTGATTGCCGGACAGTCCCTGTATAGGGGTTCGCTCTGGTGGTCTCCCTGGGGGAGTCCGGTGCGTGGCCCCGGGAATCCCCTTCGCTCCGTTTCAGAAAGGTATTTTTATGTGTTTGTTATACTGTGTATTTCCGTTGTGTATCTACCGTGGTTACATATCATAAACATCTTGTACCACAAACTCGTCTCTGGCTGTCATTGCCCTAACGCTATCGAAATCCTCAAAACATACAATAGTATTACAATTTATGACGACCAGATTCTAGTAAAGATTTATTTATTTTCTATGGATTTCCAGATCTGATGCAATTACATTAATAAGCATCATCTTTTTCCTCTTTTTTACTGTGCAGGAAAAAATACATAACTGCGCAGCTGCATCTGGGGTGCCATATTATATGGTAACCAGATCATGGTAATGACCTGTTGACTATTTTGCACTTTCCATTCTTGGTGGTGGGTTTTCTTGCGACTTACGGGTCGCAGGGACAGAATAGGGAGAGCCGACGAGGAGCGGGGGGTACCCAACATCTTATGGTGCACCTCCGCTGGTAATATCAAAAACGAAGAAACTTCAGCTCTCCCCTCTTCACTCCCAAATCTTACCTCCGGTGCACGGAAACACCCTGACCTGGGTGGGAACACATGAAGAAAGGAAGAAATTCCAGCAACTTCAGGAGAAAGTAGAATTTTCTTAAAAAACAGTTTCTTTATTGGTAATTCCATGATTAAGACCTATTCAGGTTGAAACGCGTAGGAAACAGCTCCTCTGTCTTGCCTCTCTATTTTTGTCTTGCTTGGATGGAATATTAATATTTTTATTACCAATAAAGAAACTGTTTTTTAAGAAAATTCTACTTTCTCCTGAAGTTGCTGGAATTTCTTCCTTTCTTCACCTCCGCTGGTAGGTAGTTAAAAGGGAGGGACAGACTATCTTTTTCCCTATACTCCCTATAACAATAGGGTAATTATCTGGCAAAAATGACAACGATTAGAGTTGCTTTACCTAGAGTTCTATCTAGAGTGTAGAGACAATCAGCACTCCTCTTTTCACTAGTTGGCTCTACCCTCTTTTGTCCTCCCACTAACCTCACGTGACCAGTCTACAATTTAGTAATTTAAGAGTTATTACGCTTTTATGATTAAGAGCATTTTAATACTATATACTAATAAATATTGTTTTTAGGAGTTTTTGTTTTTCGGTTTTTTCAAACCAGGAATAGCAGAACAGAGACAGAATCGGCAGGCAAAGACATAAACAGAAAACGTAGCAGTGGTCAGATCTGGGTCGTGCAGCGAGGTACAAAAACAGCAGAAAGAAGGGTAGTCAGGAAACACGCAGAAATCACAGGAATCAAAATACAAACAGCACATGAGCCAGGAGTACAGAACTATCTCTGGCAGTGGTCATGTGACAGGAGGGGGAATAAGAAGGGTGTGGTGTCTTCCCATTGGCTGTAGCTGAACGCTGGCAACTTCAGCTGGAAGACACATGCCACCCACAGTCAGCCAGCAGTACTGCAGATCCCAATATAACCCAGCACAGTGGATGATCGGAGCCTGTGCCCACCGGTGCTTCTGGCATCGACTCCTCTCCCATCACCAGCACCATCCATGGCAGGAACACGGCGTCGCCTGGCGATCGGAGCAGAAGTCGCTGGAGCAGACTCCGGCGGTGACGTAACAATAACAACTTATAGTTCCTCCCAGTGTGAAAATCACTATCAGTGCAGGTCCTCGATCCCACTTGCAATTTAAAACGAGTGCAATCCAATAAAAAAATTGGATTATTCAAAAAAATCACAGCATGCTGCAAATGGCCAAGTATATTGGACAAGACTTGCCAATGCAAGTCTATGGGTGTGAGAAAAATAAAACGGACAGTACACAAGTGGTGCATGCAGCATTCGATTCGTTTCTCGTACCCATAGACTTGCAATGGTGACTCTCATGCAATATACACACATAAGTTCCCAGCCACATCCCTCCTGGCAACTAATTTAAAAAAAATATACGTAGATGATAATAGATAGGTACAAAATTGTCAAAACCCCTTTATATATTATACATGTGACGTTCAGTACTTTGCATATGGTGTTTATTTGTAATTAATAAATTGGTAAATGAGGGAGTAAGGGAGGGGGTGTTTACTCAAATAACCTTTTTTTTTCCCCTGTGTCTGTGTCTTTTTTAATTCTATACTCACCGGGTTAGCAATGGAGGTGTTTGATAGGCACCTTATCATTATCAATCCCTGGGCTTAATGCCAGCTATCAATTCACAGCTGACATCAACCCAACAAGGAAAGACTTTAATTCAGTGCCTTGTAAAGGTATTCGGCTCCCTTGAATTTTTCAACTTTTTCCCACATTTCAGGCTTCAAACATAAAGATAAAAATGTTAATGTTATGGTGAAGAATCAACAACAAGTGGGACACAATTGTGAAGTTGAACGAAATGTATTGCTTGTTTTAAACTTTTTTTTAAAAATGTTTGACAATGGGGATGGTGTGTTCAGGGTGATGAGCTGTGTTGCTTTTACACCAAACATATCGTTTTGCATTGTGCCCAAATAGTTCAATTTTGGTTTCATCTGACTAGAGCACCTTCTTCCACATGTTTGGTGTCTCCCAGGTGGCTTGTGGCAAACTAAACGACACCTTTATGGATATCTTTGAGAAATGGCTTTCTCCTTGCCACTCTTCCATAAAGGCCAGATTTGTGCAGTGTACGACTGATTGTTGTCCTATGGACAGACTCTCCCACCTCAGCTGTAGATCTCTGCAGTTCATCCAGAGTGATCATGGGCCTCTTGGCTGCATTTCTGATCAGTCTTCTCCTTGTTTGAGATGAAAGTTTGGATGGACGGCCAGGTCTTGGTAGATTTAAAGTGGTATGATACTGTGGCGCCCTGGACAAGCCAGGGACCACAGAGCACAACACCCAACACACCCCACACTCCCAGCAGGCACACCAAAGCCAGAACACAAAACCCTTGTTGCCTTCCTCCAGGGGCTGATGATCACACCAGGGGGTGGGCCAGGCGGTTGGTCCCGCCCACCGAGGAGTTCACAGTCCTGGAGGCGGGAAAACTAGGCAGCTAGAGCTGAGTAGTGAAAGCGAGCAGAAGGAAGTAGTAAGAGAGCAGCCTGAAGTTGGTCCGGGTGTGTGGCCCGGACAGATCAGCAAGGTTGGCAGACGGTGGTGACCGTCTGCAGGAGTTGTTGATTGGAGTCTACCGCAAGGACCGTAGACGGGCGGTGGCCCGGCGGTACCGGACTGGTACACAAAGAGAAGCCAGCACCATCTGGCAGGGGCTTTTCGGACCCCGGCAAGGCTAGGAGTCGCCGTGAATTTGCCGAATCCGTTAGTGAAGGGGACCTCCTGGGTTTCCAAACAGTCAAGTCCCGACAGAAGGCAACAGTCCAACCAACAGAGGGAGACACCGCCACCGCCAAGGCAACCGTTTCTCAGGGCCAGCGCCTGCGGGCAAAAGTGGCTCCTCCGGCCAATATCCCAGCCGGGGAGCGGGTTACCGGTGGGAACCCATTGGAACCGTACAGACATCTTAGGTGCAGGGAAAGGCAGTTGCCACCAACCTGCTGGGAGCAGCAACACCGCAGCCGTCTGTTGGACCCGTCCATCCAGCCGTGTGTTTTACCGAGAACTGTGTCTTCATCATTGGGCTGAGTGAGTACCACCGTGCTGTGCGGCACAGCGCTGCCCCTGCGACCCTGCACCCCGCCAGGTCCCGTAACCTGCCAGCCATCCATCCCTACCCCATCACCGGGCCCCGGGACAACCAACCCCCTACCCACGGAAGGGAGGAATAACAATAAAGCTGCTCCCTGTCACCGCTCCCGGGATCCCCGTCCAGAGCAGCGGTGGTGTCACCAAAATCATCACAACCGTGGGTGGCGTCACGGACAATATCCATAATCAAAACCCCCACAACCAATCAACCCCCCTTTTCACTCACGGGCGAGGAGCGCTGCTCGAGTCCCCGGCATCCGGCCCACCGCTCGAGCCACCACCGAGCAGTAGCAGCAGCCGCAGCAGCAGCGGCAGTCGGACCCGAGCAATGGGAGAGCGCAGAGTTCCCTCCTCCGCCCGCGACAACTTGGCGTCACAAACAGGATCCTACTGCTCTGCCGTCTGGTAGAGGTGCGCCTTGTTACCGCCGGAGGTGTCCGGCCGAAAAATTTGCGAAGCCGCCATCTTGGGCGCGAAGAGTTCCCGCTCGAGCGTCTCCTCGAGTAGTGGAGGCGCGAAGGCCTAAACCCCGCCCCGATAGAGGAGGAGGCGGAAAGAGGCTAAGGGGGATGGAAACAAGATGTCTGCGCCCGACGGAGCTGCTGGAGGAGCGGCGGTCGCAGCCGCAGTGGCACCCGTGGATGGGGATGGGCCTGCCCAGGTCCCGGCCGCGCTGGCGGGGGGTGCTGCGGTCCCAGCTCTCGCTCAGGTGATGCCGTTCTCCTTGCCCTATGTGCCTGGAGCTACCTGGCTGCCACAGTACGACGGGAAACCTGATGCGTTACAGGTCTTCCGGAAGAAGCTTAGCCCGCTCCTGACTGATAAGCAACGTGTAGCGGTGGTGCTGGGGCAGCTAACCGGCGCGGCTGACCAGGAGGCGGAGACCTGGGCCGAGGGGGACCGGTCCTCTGTAGCCACCATCTTTGAGAAACTACAGACTGCCTTTGAGACCCGTACCGAAGCCGAGCTGAGGATGCAGTTTTACCAATGTCGGCAACAGCCTGTGGACAGTATTCGGGACTACGCTTTACGTCTGCAAACTGCCCTCCGCACACTGAAGCGGGTAGACACCATCAATGAGGCGGACAGCAACAAAATGTTAGTAGAGCAATTTGTGCAGGGGATGAGGTCCTCCGAGGATCGCAAACAACTCCGGCTGTGGGCCCTAGAACACCCTGATGTGGACTTTGCTGTGTTAAAGGAACGGGCCATTAAAGCTCTGCAACCCCCAGCTTCGGAAATCTTGGAACCAGCCCCATGGCCAGTTGAGACGGCCCCCGTCGTGGTGGCCCCTGCCCTACCAGCATCTCCAGTACCTACAGCTCCAAGCAGCACGATGGAAGAACTGGCTGCCCAGGTCCGCCGCATGGATGGAGACCTCGCCAAGATCCTCGCCGCACTCCAGCCTCCGACGAGATCCCAGCCTCCGGCAAAGATACAGCTTGCCGACCGTCCTGAGGACGTCCCCTGGATGCAGCGGAGAAGAACCAATGACTCACGGTATGGATCCCTGATTTGTTACAGGTGCAGCAAACCCGGCCACTACTCCCGACGGTGTCCGTTAAACGAGCAACCCCTGGGGCCACGGGTCAATCCTCAGGAGTAGAACCCCATGGCCCCCCAGACTGGCGGGACCGATACATCGGGGCCCGACCCATCATCCCCGTGGCTGTGGACGGCATACCGGTGATGGCTCTCCTGGACACTGGATCACAGGTAACCACCATACCATACACATTGTATCAACGGTATTGGGGGACGGACGAGCTGGCTCCCCCGGATGCCAGTATAACACTGTTTGCTGCTGATGGACTCCCATTGACCGAAGTGGGATACAAACAAGTGGCCATGACCGTGGGGCGAGCTGAACTCCAACACCAGGGTATCATTGTGATAATGAATGAACCCAGTGATCATAACCCGAAGATAGTGCTAGGAACCAATGTGATGGAGCACTGTATGAGTGATGTGCTGACCCTACTGCAGCAGCTGGCCGCCACGGCGGCGGGGAGCCGACAGAGAGCTGTGCAGCGTGAGATCCGAGCCTTGATGTATCGTCAGCATGTGAACTCGACAGGAGGAGAGATTGGTGGGGTGAGAGTGATGGTTGTTGCCCCCTTGATTGTGCCTCCCAGGAGCGAGATGATGATTTGGTGTAGGGCAGCAGTAGGGCCCCAGGGGCGTGACTACCCTGCCATGATAGAACCCACGCCCTCCGAACACTGGCCCACAGTAATGGCCGCCCGGGGGGTGGTGCATGTAAAGAAGGGGAGAGTGCCGGTGAGGGTGCTGAACTGTGGGGAGGAAGAAGTCAGGTTTCCCCGGTACGCTACACTTGCCAAGTTGCTCACTCTGGATCCCCACACCATCCGCGAGGCAGTTCCCCCAATCTCACCACCTACTGCCAGCACTCACCCTCCCCAAGGGGAGTTAGATGAGTGGCACCGACAGTTACACGTAGGCACTGACGATACCCCTGCACATCATAAGGAAGGGGTCTACTGGGTGGTACGGGAGTATGAGCGAGTTTTTAGCAAACATCCCCTAGACTTTGGGCAGATAAAAGGGGTCCAACACCATATCCCCACCGGTGAACACCCCCCTATCAAAGAGAGGTACAGGCCTATTCCCCCTGCACACTACCAATGTGCCAAGGACATGTTGAAGAACATGAGGGAGGCATGGGTTATCAGGGACAGCTGTAGTCCCTGGGCCGCCCCGCTGGTACTGCTTAAGAAGAAGGATGGCACTATGCGGATGTATGTGGATTACCGGAAGATTAACCAGATTACGCATAAAGATGCTTACCCACTGCCCCGTATTGAAGAGACCTTGGCCGCACTGAGAACCGCGAACTACTTCTCTACCCTTGACCTCACCAGCGGGTACTGGCAAGTGGCCGTGGCACCCGAAGACCGGGAGAAAACTGCCTTCACCACCCCAATGGGGCTCTGTGAATTCAACAGTATGCCGTTTGGGCTGTGCAACGCCCCTGGAACCTTCCAACGGCTGATGGATTGCTGTCTGGGGCATTTGAATTTTATCCTATTGTACCTGGATGATGTGATTGTGTACTCACAGACATATGAAGCCCACTTGGAGCACCTAGCCGAGGTGTTCGCGCCCCTTGCCAAATACGGGATGAAGTTGAAGCCCTCCAAGTGTCATCTGCTGAAACTCAAAGTGCAGTACCTAGGGCATGTGGTGGGTGCAGAAGGTGTCGCCCCCGACCCCAAGAAGATCACTGCCATCCAAGACTGGCCGAGACCGACCACAGTGAGGGAAGTAAGGCAGTTTCTGGGTCTGGTGGGGTACTACCGTCGCTTCATCAAGGGGTACACGAAGATGGCTGCCCCCATGCAAGACCTCCTCGTGGGACAGACCAAAGGTGATAGACCCCTCGGAGCCCCACTGGTGTGGGAAGAGAGGCATGAGGAATTCTTCCGCCAGCTGAAAGCGGCCTTGACCGGAGAGGAGATCCTAGCATACCCTGATTACAACCACCCATTCATCCTCTACACCGATGCCAGCAATGTGGGCTTGGGGGCAGTCCTATCCCAGGTCCAAGATGGGAAGGAAAAAGTGATTGCTTATGCTAGCCGAAAGCTCCGGCCGACTGAAAGGAACCCTGAGAACTACAGCACTTTCAAGCTTGAGCTCCTGGCGCTGGTGTGGGCTATCACCGAGCGGTTCCGCCATTACCCCTGGCAGCAGCAAAATTCACTGCTTTCACGGACAACAATCCGCTGACCCACCTGGACACAGCCAAGCTGGGCAAGTTGGAACAGCGATGGGTGGCAAGGCTAGCCAACTATGATTTCACCATCAAATACAGGGCCGGCCGTGCCAACGTTAATGCTGATGCACTCTCTCGGATGCCCCACCTGTCGGAAGAAGGGTGCGAGGATGACGACCTCGAAGAGATCGAGTTGCCTGCATTTCACCAGCCGCCAACTGGGAAGGTGCATGTCTCCCAACAACGGGTGAACCTGGACCCGCTGCCCAGTCAGGAGTGGCAGGAAGCTCAAGACCTGGCGCCCGCTGTCCGCCTAGTCAAGATCTTGGTGGAGCAAGGCGCTGTTGGGATAGACCCTGCCGCCCCGGCTGAAGCCCAACGCCTGTGGCGAGAACGGACCCGGCTATACCTACACCAGGGAAAGTTGTACCGTGAGCTGATCAACCCGAAGACTCATGAGAAAATCCGCCAGTTGGTGATTCCCCAAGCTAACGTACCCACCGTTTTACAAGCGTACCATGATGGTGCTGGGCACTTCGGATTGAAGAAACTGGAGATGCTGTTGAGAGAGCGGTTCTATTGGAGTAGAATGCAGGAATCTGTAGAGGCCTGGTGCCGAGAGTGTGGCCCTTGCACGCTGAGAAGGAAGGACGAGGCCAGCCAGAAGGCACCCCTACACCTGATCGTTACACATCAACCGCTGGAGCTGGTCGCTCTGGACCATGTAAAGCTCACCCCCAGCCGAAGTGGGTACACCTACGCTCTAACCATGGTAGACCATTATTCAAGGTTCATGGTGGTTGTCCCAGTCAAAGACCTAACTGGCCGCACCGCCGCTAGAGCATTCCAGGCTTATTTCTGCCGACCACATGGATACCCTGAGAAGGTGCTTACCGACCAAGGCCCGGCCTTTGAGGCGGAGGTGTTCCATGAGTTTTGTCAGTTGTATGGCTGCAAGAAGATCCGGACCACGCCTTACCATGCACAAACCAACGGCATGTGTGAAAAGATGAACCACCTGGTTCTGGGCCTCCTCAAGACGTTACCGCTAGAAGAGCGGAACCTGTGGTTGGAGAGGCTGCCTGACTTGGTCGATATGTACAACAATATCCCTTCCAGCTCAACGAAATGCACCCCAGCGTACCTGATGAGGGCTCGCCCCGGCCGGCTACCGGTGGATCTAGATATGGGATTGGAAGCCCCAGAAGCACTCCCTTCGACAGCTGGATGGGAAACTCGGCGGAGGGCGCAATACCGACAGATCCAAGAATATGTTGAGAAGAACTTGAGTCGGAGTCGGGAACAACAGGAGCAGCGCTTCAACCAGAAGGCGTCTGCTGGCCCTTTCCAGCCTGGAGATGTAGTGCTGAAGCGGAAGAGAAGGACCCACAAGCTGGATGATCAATGGGAACAAACTCCCTATGTGATACAGCCCACAGGCTGGAAAGATGGGAAGGCCTACCAGATCAGTCGTGACCAAGGGGGCACCTTGGCCACGGTTTTCCGGGACCATCTAAAGAAGTGCCCACCAGCATTGAGAGCAGCGGCTGAAGTTCCGGTTCCTCCACCAGCGGAGAAGGCAAAAGAGGTAATCCACACAGTGATGGGTGATTTTCCAGCGGACTGGCCTACACAGAACGGCACGGTGATTCTTCCAGTAATACTGTTCCCACGACCCGTGGATGAGGAAGTAATGGAGGCGGTCCACCGTGAGCCAGTGCCAGTGCCCAGGGAGGAACCTGTGCCCAACTCCCCCATGCCTCCGCCTGCCCCACACAATAGCAGGGGAGAGGAACTGATTGTTCCCTTTGCCCCATTGCCTATCCCCACTGACACTGGACCCCGGAGGTCCACTCGTCCCAACCTAGGTAGACCCCCACTTAGGTACAGGGAAACTACTCTTTAAAGGGGAGAGATTATATGTGTGTGTTTTAAAGTTTGAAAATGATAAGTGAATGAAACAGAAGAACGTTACCTGATTGTCAACTGTGATTTTGAACCGGTCGTAGCCGGCAGCTGGTCCCCGTTGGGACCCCCTTCACCATTTTACATAAGAAACTACTTATGAACAAGCCTGAGAACTTGCAGGGCAACCACAAACTAGTGGCATGTAAATAAAAATATTTGTTGCCGCTTCCACTGTTACCGCCTCCGGAGAGACAGATTGGAGGAAGGGCCAGCAGTGGAGTAGGCTGGGGCCCAGCCACCACCGGAACCGGTGGCAATCCTCCGGGGGTTTCAGGGGTTCCCCATGGACGTGGGTCCCCTGAAAAGGACAGAACCCGCTCGGGCAACTTGTGCAGGACTGGGGTCAAGGGGTGCTGCCTGTTTGCTTAGGGGCAGCATCAGGGCCAGGTTGCTTGGGTGGGAGAGAGCGGAAGCCATAACCGTTTGCAACTGTTAGTAACGTTTAAGTAAGAGTACCTCCCGATGTGGAAAGATGTTATTATAATTGTATGTCTGTTACCGGTTTTTATATTTTTCAGTTGGTGAAAATAAAACCGGTGATGGACGGGCAGCCCGCGGACGGTCTGCATTTAACTAAGGGGGAATGTGGCGCCCTGGACAAGCCAGGGGCCACAGAGCACAACACCCAACACACCCCACACTCCCAGCAGGCACACCAAAGCCAGAACACAAAACCCTTGTTGCCTTCCTCCAGGGGCTGATGATCACACCAGGGGGTGGGCCAGGCGGTTGGTCCCGCCCACCGAGGAGTTCACAGTCCTGGAGGCGGTAAAACCAGGCAGATAGAGCTGAGTAGTGAAAGTGAGCAGAAGGAAGTAGTAAGAGAGCAGCCTGAAGTTGGTCCGGGTGTGTGGCCCGGACAGATCAGCAAGGTTGGCAGACGGTGGTGACCGTCTGCAGGAGTGGCTGATTGGAGTCTACCGTAAGGACCGTGGACGGGCGGTGGCCCGGCAGTACCGGACCGGTACACAAAGAGAAGCCAACACCATCTGGCAGGGGCTTTTCGGACCCCGGCAAGGCTAGGAGTCGCCGTGAATTTGCCGAATCCGTTAGTGAAGGGGACCTCCTGGGTTTCCAAACAGTCAAGTCCCGACAGAAGGCAACAGTCCAACCAACAGAGGGAGACACCGCCACCGCCAAGACAACCGTTTCTCAGGGCCAGCGCCTGCGGGCAAAAGTGGCTCCTCCGGCCAATATCCCAGCCGGGGAGCGGGTTACCGGTGGGAACCCATTGGAACCGTACAGACATCTTAGGTGCAGGGAAAGGCAGTTGCCACCAAGCTGCTGGGAGCAGCAACACCGCAGCCGTCTGTGGGACCCGTCCATCCAGCCGTGTGTTTTACCGAGAACTGTGTCTTCATCATTGGGCTGAGTGAGTACCACCATGCCGTGCGGCACAGCGCTGCCCCTGCGACCCTGCACCCCGCCAGGTCCCGTAACCTGCCAGCCATCCATCCCTACCCCATCACCGGACCCCGGGACAACCAACCCCCTACCCACGGAGGGGAGGAATAACAACAAAGCTGCCCCCTGTCACCGCTCCCGGGATCCCCGTCCAGAGCAGTGGTGGTGTCACCAAAATCACCACAACCGTGGGTGGCGTCACGGACAATATCCATAATCAAAACCCCCACAACCAATCAACCCCCCTTTTCACTCACGGGCGAGGAGCGCCGCTCGAGTCCACGGGATCCGGCCCACCGCTCGAGCCACCACCGAGCAGTAGCAGCAGCCGCAGCAGCAGCGGCAGCTGGACCCAAGCAGTGGGAGAGCGCAGCGTTCCCTCCTCCGCCCGCGACAATACTCCTTCCATTTCAATATGATTGCTTGCACAGTGCTCCTTGGGATGTTTAAAGTTTTGGAAATCTTTTTGTAACCAAATCTGGCTTTAAACTTCTCCACAACAGTATCACGGACCTGCCTGTTGTGTTCCTTGGTCTTCATGATGCTCTCTGTGCTTTAAACAGAACCCTGAGACTATCACAGAGCAGGTGTATTTATACGGAGACTTGATTACACACAGGGGCTTATATTTATCATCATTAGTAGTGATGAGCGAGCATGCTTGTCACTACTCGGTACTCGCACGAGTATCGCTGTACTCGGGCTGCTCGGCGGGGACCGAGTAATCTCGCGATACTCGTGCTGTACTCGTGGTCTTCATTTCTGCATGTTGGCGCTCTTTTGAGAGCCAGCCCTCATGCAGGGATTGGCTGGCAGACCACTGCAATGCCACAGCCCTGTTAGTTGTGGAATTGCAGTGATTGGCCGGCCTGCACAGCGTGACCGAGCCTTTATATCGGCCGGCGCGCTGTGCTGTGCTCACAGCTATCCAGACTGTCAGTGCAGGGAGAGTGTCGCTGATTCAGGGAAAGCTTTGCGGCCCTTTATAGCTTTTTCAGTTGCAGGGCTGCAAACAGTGTGACCAAAAGTCCTTCTCAGGACTATTCTAGTTGTATACAGGCAGGCAGGGTATAGCCAGGTCGGAGTACAGTAGCAGAGTCCTTCTCAGGACTATTGTTGCTATATACAGGCAGGGTATAGCCAGGTCTGAATACAGGCTAGTGACCAAAAGAGTCCTTGTCAGGACTATTGTACCAGTATACAGGCAGGCAGGCAGGCAGGGTAGTGGTGACCGTATACCAGCCTTCATCATATCTGGGGCTGGTGTACACAGTGTAAAACAGTCCAGATAGTGTCTGACTTGTCTGTAATTGTCGCTCCCCAAAAAAACCTGTTAGGTTCTTATTGCGTCCGTGCTTGGTTTTTAAAACCGCACGTGTGTGCCTGTTGGTGGCAGCGTACAGGTGCACTTGTGTGCAATTTCCACAAACTTTGATATAACGCACAAGTAGTGAATATACACGTCAGCAGTGCACAGCATTGCAAAATGCGCAAGGGCATTGGCAAGGAACAAGGAAGTGGACGTGATGGTGGTGCAGGCAGAGGCCGAGGTCATGGGCAAGCTCTAATTTCGCCACAACAAAGGGCCACATCTAGTCGGTCGCACGTCCTGTCCCAAATTCTTGGGGACCGCAGCAGTACACCGCTCTTGAACCAAGACCAGTGTCAACAGGTTGTTAGTTGGATAGCAGATAATGCTTCCAGTCAGATTGGCACCACCACAAACACTCTGTCTTCCACACGGTCAAGTGTCAGTAGCCGTGATACTGCACCGCACATTTCTGAACCTGATCCTCCTTCCTACCACCAGGCTGAGTACACGTCCTCCTCGGACATTAATGATCCCACACTTGGACACTCGGAAGTGCTGTTCACGTTTCCATTCACACATTCTGGCCTCTCGCCAGCTCATATTGAAGTGGGTCATGAGGAGATCGTCTGTACAGATAGCCAAATATTTGAGCAGCCACGTTCTCACGAAGTTGGCAACGTGTCCCAACAAGTGGTGGACGATGATGAGACACAATTGTCAGGAAGTCAGGAGGAGGAGCAGGGTGCGGAAGAGGAAGACGACGTGGTGGATGATCCAGTAACTGACCCAACCTGGCAGGAGGATATGCAGAGCGAGGACAGCAGTGCACAGGGGGAGGGAGGCGTAGCATCACAACAGGCAGTAAGAAGCAGGGTGGTGGCCCCAGGCAGAAGTCAGGCAACCGTTCCCCGGAACAACACGACGACACAAGGTGCCTGTACAAATGTTAGGTCTTCCCGAGTCTGGCAGTTTTTTAAGTTGGATCCAGATGATTCAAAAAAGGCCATTTGCAACACCTGCCGTGCCAGCATCAGCAGGGGTACCAAAACTAGCAGCCTGACCACCACCAGCATGATCAGGCACATGTCAGCCAAGCACCCGACTTTGTGGGAAGTACAACAGAGTCGAGGAGCAGTGCTTGCTGATGTCACTGCTACGTCTTCGCTGGTTGTGCATGCGAGCCAATCCTCTGTCCATGCTGCCTGCGAACAAGCCTCCTCCACTCCTGCACCTGCAGTTGCCTACGCAGAAAGAACACCATCATCAAGCACGTCCTTGTCCCAGCGCAGCGTTCAGTTATCCATTCAGCAAACCTTTGAACGCAGGCGCAAATACACTGCCAACACCCCACATGCCACAGTTCTAAATGCTAACATTTCGCGACTGCTTGCGCTGGAAATGTTGCCTTTTAGGCTGGTGGAGACAGAAGCATTCCGTGACCTGATGGCGGCAGCTGTCCCACGTTACTCGGTCCCCAGCCGCCACTATTTCTCCCGGTGTGCTGTCCCCGCGTTGCATAACCACGTGTCACAAAACATCACACGTGCCCTGAACAACGCTGTTTCACCCAAGGTCCACCTAACCACAGACACGTGGACAAGTGCTTGTGGGCAAGGCCGCTACATCTCGTTGACGGCACACTGGGTTAATATTGTGGAAGCTGGGACCCAGTCTGAGCGAGGGACGGAACACGTCCTTCCCACACCAAGGTTTGCAGGCCCTACCTCAGTCAGTGTTTCACCCACACTCTACAGCTCCGGAATGTCATGCTCTTCAGCCTCCTCCTCCTCCTGCGCATCCTCATCCACTGTGCCCTCCACACCAGTCACAAGCTGGAAGCACTGCAGCACTGCCTCGGCGAAGCGGCAACAGGCTGTGCTGAAGCTAATCTGCATAGGTGACAAACCCCACAATGCAGAAGAGCTGTGGACAGCTCTGAAACAGCAGGCAGATCACTGGCTCACACCTCTGAACCTAAAGCCAGGAAAGGTCGTGTGTGACAATGGCCGGAACCTGGTGGCGGCTTTGAGGCGAGGCCAGCTGACACATGTTCCATGCGTGGCCCATGTGCTCAACCTCGTGGTTCAGCGGTTTATAAAGTCATACCCAGAGCTGTCTGATCTGCTGGTAAAAGTTCGCCGCCTGTCTGCACATTTTCGAAAGTCACCTACTGCTTCAGCCGGCCTTGCCGGCTTTCAGCGCCGTTTGCATCTTCCGGCTCACAGACTGGTGTGTGATGTCCCCACGCGTTGGAATTCAACTCTGCACATGTTGGTCAGGATATGTGAGCAGAAGAGGGCAGTTGTTGAGTACCTGCATCACCTAAGCCGTCGGGAAATGGGTCAAACTCCACACATAACACCTGAGGAGTGGAGATGGATGTCAGACCTATGTACCATCCTCCAAAACTTTGAGGACTCCACCAAGATGGTGAGTGGTGATGACGCCATTATTAGCGTCACCATACCGCTACTCTGCCTTCTAAAACGGTCAGCTGAAAAACAAACATGATGCATTGCAGGCGGAGCGCGATGAGTTGCAGCAAGAAACAGTAGTGGGTGTGGGTGATAACACACAGCCCAGCCTCGTCTCATCACAACGTGCAGTGGAGGACTATGACGAGGAGGAGGATGAAGACATGGAGCAACTCTCCGGCCAAATTGAGGATATGACATGCACACCAGTCATATCCTCGGTTCAGCGTGGCTGGCCAGAGGACAGGGTAGATGAGGAGGAGGAGGAGGAGGAGGAGGAGGACAGCATGTTCAGTCATCTTGTTGGTCAGGCTACTGAAGTCCTGGCTGTTAAGAGTCTGGCGCACATGGCTGACTTTATGGTAAGCTGCCTGTCTCGTGACCCTCGCGTTAAGAACATCTTGGCCGACAATCATTACTGGTTGGTAACACTGTTAGACCCACGCCACAAGGAGAACTTTTTGTCTCTTATTCCCGTGGAGGAGAGGTCAACCAAAATGCAGCAGTTCCGGAAGGCCATACTCACGGAAGTAGGCAAAGCATTCCCCTCACAAAACGCTAGCGGCATAGGTCAGGAATCAGTGGACAACCGAGGCGTACAGCCGAGAGAGGCACAAGTCCAATCCGCCAGAGGTAGGGGAACAGTCTTTAAGATGTGGGACAGTTTTCTTAGCCCCTCACGTACCACAGCCCCTGAGGTGCGGGGTAGTGCCACAAGAAATCCTAAGTTTGCCCAGATGCTGAAGGAGTACCTTGCAGATCGAACAACTGTACTCCGACATTCCTCTGTGCCTTACAATTATTGGGTATCCAAGCTGGACACGTGGCATGAATTGGCTCTCTACGCCTTGGAAGTCCTGGCCTGCCCTGCTGCTAGCGTTTTGTCAGAGCGTGTTTTTAGTGCCGCAGGTGGAATCATTACAGATAAACGCACCCGCCTGTCAACTGAAAATGCTGACAGGCTGACTCTGATCAAGATGAACAAGGGTTGGATTGGGCCAGACTTCACCACACCACCAGCAAATGAGAGCGGAATTTAAAGTTTGCCATGTACCTCCACTCACCCATGGGTACACACTTCTGGACTTTGGATAATCGCTGGACTGCTCCTCCTTCTCCTCATGCGCCACCATGATGATGACCGTTACAAATTGCAATACTTAGGCCTTTGTTTCAGGTATACCCCCAGTGGTAAATTTTTTCGCCCATTCTTTGCAGAATGGACATTACAACGACAGGAGACCCGCTCCTTTGCAATGGGAACAATGTTTTGAGGCCCTCATGCACGTCTCTACCCAGGGACAACATGGAGCCTCCCAATTTTTGGCTGCCCTGCCTAAGGGCTATACTATAATACACCCACTTCCTTAAAATGGACACTTAATGTTTTGAGGCCCTCATGCACGTCTCTACCCAGGGACAACGTGGAGCCTCCCAATTTTTGGCTGCCCTGCCTAAGGGCTATACTATAATACACTCACTTCCTTAAAATGGACACTTAATGTTTTGAGGCCCTCATGCACGTCTCTACCCAGGGACAACGTGGAGCCTCCCAATTTTTGGCTGCCCTGCCTAAGGGCTATACTATAATACACCCACTTCCTTAAAATGGACACTTAATGTTTTGAGGCCCTCATGCACGTCTCTACCCAGGGACAACGTGGAGCCTCCCAATTTTTGGCTGCCCTGCCTAAGGGCTATACTATAATACACCCACTTCCTTAAAATGGACACTTAATGTTTTGAGGCCCTCATGCACGTCTCTACCCAGGGACAACATGGAGCCTCCCAATTTTTGGCTGCCCTGCCTAAGGGCTATACTATAATACACCCACTTCCTTAAAATGGACACTTAATGTTTTGAGGCCCTCATGCACGTCTCTACCCAGGGACAACGTGGAGCCTCCCAATTTTTGGCTGCCCTGGCAAAGGGCTATACTGAAATAGACCCACTTCCTTACAATGGGCACTTCAGGTTTACAGGCCATCATGCACGTCTCTATCCAGGGACAATGTGGAGCCTCCCAATTTTTGGCTGCCCTGGCAAAGGGCTATACTGAAATAGACCCACTTCCTTACAATGGGCACTTCAGGTTTACAGGCCATCATGCACGTCTCTATCCAGGGACAATGTGGAGCCTCCCAATTTTTGGCTGCCCTGGCAAAGGGCTATACTGAAATAGACCCACTTCCTTACAATGGGCACTTCAGGTTTACAGGCCATCATGCACGTCTCTATCCAGGGACAATGTGGAGCCTCCCAATTTTTGGCTGCCCTGGCAAAGGGCTATACTGAAATAGACCCACTTCCTTACAATGGGCACTTCAGGTTTACAGGCCATCATGCACGTCTCTATCCAGGGACAATGTGGAGCCTCCCAATTTTTGGCTGCCCTGGCAAAGGGCTATACTAAAATAGACCCACTTCCTTACAATGGGCACTTCACGTTTACAGGCCCTCATGCACGTCTCTATCCAGGGACAATGTGGAGCCTCCCAATTTTTGGCTGCCCTGGCAAAGGGCTATACTGAAATAGACCCACTTCCTTACAATGGGCACTTCAGGTTTACAGGCCCTCATGCACGTCTCTATCCAGGGACAATGTGGAGCCTCCCAATTTTTGGCTGCCCTGGCAAAGGGCTATACTGAAATAGACCCACTTCCTTACAATGGGCACTTCAGGTTTACAGGCCATCATGCACGTCTCTATCCAGGGACAATGTGGAGCCTCCCAATTTTTGGCTGCCCTGGCAAAGGGCTATACTGAAATAGACCCACTTCCTTACAATGGGCACTTCAGGTTTACAGGCCATCATGCACGTCTCTATCCAGGGACAATGTGGAGCCTCCCAATTTTTGGCTGCCCTGGCAAAGGGCTATACTGAAATAGACCCACTTCCTTACAATGGGCACTTCAGGTTTACAGGCCATCATGCACGTCTCTATCCAGGGACAATGTGGAGCCTCCCAATTTTTGGCTGCCCTGGCAAAGGGCTATACTGAAATAGACCCACTTCCTTACAATGGGCACTTCAGGTTTACAGGCCCTCATGCACGTCTGTATGCAGGGGCATTGGTGAACCTCACAATTTTGGACTGCCCTGGCAAAGGAAAATACTACAAAGACTCACTTCCTCAAAATGGGCACATTAGACTCAAGAGGCCTTCATGTACGTCTCTTCTCAGGGACATCGGAGTGCCACACAATGTTTTCACGTAAAATCTTTCATGTATTAATCTCAAAAAGTAACATACACCAGCTCTATCTCACTATTGGGTATGTGCCCTTAACATTTCCGCCATGAAAAATCATTTTGGGGTCATTTTGGAAGGTTTTCTGGTGAGTCCGTAAAAATGGCGTAAAACGCGGACAAAATTGTTCACAGCTGTGACTTTTCAGTGATAAATGCTTCAAGGGGTCTTCCCCATGCTGTTGCCATGTCATTTGAGCACTCTTCTGAGACTTTTGTGCCATTTTTAGGGTTTCTCCATGCTGCCGGGGGGTCATTTCACAAAAATACTCGGGTCTCCCATAGGATAACATTGGGCTCGTTGCTCGGCCCGAGTACACGAGTATCTTGGGAGGCTCGGCCCGAGCTTCGAGCACCCGAGCTTTTTAGTACTCGCTCATCACTAATCATTAGTCATTTAAGACAACATAGGATCATTCAATGATCCTCAATGAACTTCTGGAGTGAGTTTCCTGCACTGAAAGTAAAGGGGACGAATAATATTGCTCCCCCAATTTTCAGTTTTTTATTTTTTAAAAAAGTTTAAAATAAGCAATACATTTGTTCAACTTCACAATTGTGTCCCACTTGTTGTTGATTCTTCATCATAACATTAAAGTTTTTATATTTATGTTTGAAGCCAGAAATGTGGGAAAAGGTTGAAAAATTCAAGAGGGCCGAATACTTTCGCAAGGCACTATATACAGGCAACTATGTCCTTATATTCAATTTTGGTGTGCCACGTTTTCTTGTATCTAATGACAGATTTGAACTCTTCTTGAGTATCATGATTCCAAGTGTGCCATGAACCTTATTCTACTATCAACCCCACAAGTATTACTTTAATTGCCACTGCACCAGGGCAATTAGGAAGAGCCGAGTAAAGAGCCAGAATTGGCGCATCTAATGGATGCGCCACTTCTCGGGTGGCTGCGATCTGCTATTTTTAGGCTGGAAGGGCCAAATAACCATGGACCTTCCCAGCCTGCTAATACCAGGCCCCAGCTGTCTGCTTTACCTTGGCTGGTGATCAAAAACATGGTGTAACCCACAATGTTTTTTAAAATTATTTATTTAAATTATTTTGTTTTTAATGGCATGGAATCTCCTCTATTTATGATAACCAGCCAAGGTAAAGCTGACAGCTGATAGGTAGCCCACAGTTGTCTGTTATAACTGTGCTGGTAGTTATAAAAAGTATGCAGAAACCCAGGTCATTTAAAAAAAAAAAATGCATTCCATATCCACATGTTTGCATGGCAATTGCTTCCTTTTGTAGCATCCTAGCCCTTACTACAACCACATTACAGCCATTTTCAGCACAGAAGTTCAGGTCTGCATTGACGTATATGGGGTTCGGGATTCAGGGTGAAGTTTGGGTCAAGTCTGGATGCCTAACTGAACAACAGTATTAACTGAAGCCCAGCCGAGCCCCGCAAAACCGAACTGTTGATTTGCACCAACTTTACCAATGACTCTTAACAATGAATCAGTGAAAAACTGATGAAACACTCATATAGAGTGATGGGCGAACCCCCCGATGTTCGTGTTGGGGGAACTCGCCCGAGTTTTTTGTAAAGTTTGAGTTCGGGTTCTGAGATAACGCAAACTTGCGTCCGAACACCGAACTTGGACTTTGCAGTTATGGGATGGGGCGGGGGGGGCAGTAAAATAAAAAATATAGTTAATAATAAACATTGTCATTATACTTACAAGTCCCGTGATGCGTCCTGTGGACCCGCTCAGCCGCCGTCTCCCGGTCGCTTCTGCTTCTGTGGCGCCCCTGACCTGGTCAGGCACCACTGAGTACTGCACCCATGCTGGGGACAGTACAATACAGGTAATCCAGAAGGCTGACCGAGGTGTGACTACACAGGCGCATAGTGATCAGGTCTCACACATGTACCTTTGAGAGGACCCCTGGGGATCCCAGGAGGGGGCAAAGCCTTCACCTCCACTTGAGGAGTGGAGGGGGCGAAGCCTCCATCTCCACTCAAGGGGTGTGGTAGAGAGCCTGGTTGCTAGGTGGCGTAGGCAGGCACAAGGGGAAAAGAGAAGGAGGAGAAAAGAGTCTGAAGCAGAGTGTGGAGGAGTGAGGAGCATGGCAGTGGAGCTCAGACAGGAGCAGCAGTGCAGGTCCCACGAGTGAGCCAGTTTAGTGTGCAGTCCAGGAAGAGCAGAAGCAGACCCTGGAGCTGTTACAGTCTAACAGCGTCCGCGCAGTGACTACCGACGGGGGAGAACGGTCACCTGGGAGTGCTGCCCGAACACCACACACAGCTGGAGAGAGAGCAGTGTAGTGGAAAGTAAGGAGACTGTCAGGGAGTACCAGGCCCAAATGGGCGGCAGATCCCGATGCGGGGATAGATCCACCTTTCCTTGCTAAACCTGCCGGTGTGGGGCCCTTAAAGCCCACGCCACAACACCACAAAAGCCGCAGCCACGTAGCCACAGTTAGGGCCCATAGTTCACAGGAGGCAAGCAGCTGGAGTGATCTGGTCCAGGCGACAAGCAAACGGCAAACAAACGAGGGGAGCAGTTACTTCCCTGGGTGACCCCCATAGGGACTAAAAGTCGGGGTTACCACAAACCACAGAAGGGCTAAGGAAGGCGAGTCGGTAGCCACCCTCATCAGTCAGCCTGAAGGATACCTGGTTCCAGCCTGGTTCATCCCAGCTACGCCCGGGTTACTCACCCTGCCATCAACAGTGAGTAAAACCCCTGAAAGACATTCTGCTTGTGTTGAGTTATTCTGCGCCTTGTGGTTCTACACACCTACACAGGGTCCTGGGGCTTGCCTCACTCTCAGGAGGCTACTACAACTGACTGCACCCACCATCAGCCCCAGGCCTCCCTTAATCTGCAGTGGCGGTCTCCACTGACCGCAATTCTGAGAGTGGCGTCACGACAATCCTAAATAGAAGATCTCCTACCTGTGACAGGATCCAGCTGCGTGGAGTCCCTGAAGGTAATGCACCGACACAACACTGGAGGGGCTTCACATCTGGCGTCACGAACAGGATAAGGACTAGACCTGTTCAGACAGGTGACCATGTGCCTGGGCGGTCCGCTTGAAAAATTGGAAGCGCCGCCATATTGCCACCATGAAAAGCGCGCTGAAAAACAACAGCAGCCCGCGCTGGGAGAAGTTACCGCCCACGAAGAGGTGTGGCTACCCAGAGATCCCCTGCAGAGTCCTGACCTCGCAAGTGAAGAGAGCGGAGGCGTTCAGAGACGTCGGGACAGAAAGGGAGCCAGAAGCCTGCTGCTGGAAGAGGCAGAGCAGAAACTGAAGAGCCTGCAACTGGAGGCAGCGACGAGTCCACTGCTGGGAAATCGTGCAGAAGAAGGCGCAGAGGAAATGGCGTCTGAACGCAGAAACCCAGAACCAGGCTCCGCTGCCTGGTGGTATCGGGAGCTTGCCCAGTTCTGCGACCGACTGGAGACCCGGGTCGTGGAGCAGATCAGAGAGGAACGCATGGAGCTTCTGGAGATGGCTGCCGCGGTGAAGGCCTATGAGGAAAAAGCTGCGCGACGAGTGCCAGACCGAGCGGCGACGACTCCGACCCCGATGATGCTACTGATGGGTGAGTCCGGTGTTGCCCCTGCCAGCGCGAGTGCCCCGACCCCTGCTGCCATGCCCGCAGTCCCAGGAGAGATGCCCGGCGCGGCCCGCCAAGTCCAGGCCGCAGAAGCGCCCAGCCCGGCCCGCCAAGCTCCGCTCGCTGCAGCGACGCCCAGCCCAGCCTGCATAGATCCCATCGCAGCTGCGACGCCAATCCAGGCCGCCGCAGCGATGCCCTGCCCGGCCCGCCAAGAACCGGCCATAGCAGCGACGCCCGCTAAGACTCCAGCTGCGACCCTGATTGAAACTGCAACGCTGATCCAGGCCGCCGCCATGCAGGGCGCGGCCCGCCAAGACCAGGCCGCCGCCATGTCAGGCGCGGCCCGCCAAGACCAGGCCGCCGCCATGTCAGGCGCGGCCCGCCAAGACCAGGCCGCCGCCATGTCAGGCACGGCCCGCCAAGATCAGGCCGCCGCCATGTCAGGCGCGGCCCGCCAAGACAAGAATGTACCACTGTTTACCCCGGCCTGCAAGGCCAGAGCAGACACCGCTCCCCAGTCTAAGGAAGTCCCTGCTAGGAAGTCCCTGATAGGAGAGGACCCCGAATACTGGAAGCTGAAGGCTGACCTAGAGGCCCAGTTCCCACAAGAGATGGTGGATCGGTATCTGCTCCCTCCGCACACCCCCAAGGCGACTTCTGCAGCAACCACGCCAAAGAGTCCCCAGCCCGGGCCTGCTGATGACCACCCATCCCCGGCGCTGCCACAACAGGAGTGCTTAGAAGAACTAAGGGGGAGAGGAGGCCAGGAAGCTGAGAAGCTGACCCCGGAGCCATCAGCAGTGGATCCATGCCCAGAGCCAGAGATGCTGCCGTATTCCCGCTGGGATGAAGAGGAAGAGTTGCCTAGAAACCTCACCTGGGGGCCTGCAGGCAGTGAAGTAACAACCCAGCAGAACCCAGCCCGTAGGACACGGCGCCGTAGCAGAACAAGGTTTTCCCCTGCACCGCAGTCTCCAGAGCAGAAAGACGAAGTCATGGCCAGAGACTTGGAAGAGAAACGGTTCCTGAGAAGGGCCAAATCCCAGGTTAGAGGTCCACTTTGTCGTGGTGTAGTAGAGGATTTCAGTTTGAAGAGTGGATATGGCTTCATAGTAGCTCCTGGTATGAAGGAAGGCATCTTTGTTAATAGAAGAGACGTAAGAGCCCATTTGCCCAGAGGACATCCAGGAAGGAACTTACAGATGGGAGATACAGTGGAATTCACAATGCATCAGGGAGAAAGAGGATGGTATGCACTTGACGTTACGCCATGTACCAGAGATTCCTATAGCAACCCAGTTGTCTCCATACCACAAGAAAAAGAAACAGATACAGAAGAAGAAAGGAAAGATAAAGGACCCACTGATGAGACTACCTCCGATGATGAGAGAAATGAAGAAAACAACAGGTGCCGCAGCCCTACAGGCCCAAGCCCTGGTAAGGAGGAATCTATGTAAAGTAAAGAAAGAAGTACAGCAAGTTACAGTTTTGACCAGTTTGTAACGTTTATAAGTTTAAGCATGTGCCCACATGAACTAATGTGAGAAACCCATGAACCTTAAGGCTATGAACTGGCTATAGCCACAAACTCTCGCAGTGTAAATGGTTACCCCAGAGGTACCACCACCAGAGCCAGCCTGTTTAGGGGCTTGGCTCACCTGCAACCAGGGAGCACGTCCGTTTATGGGGCCTTGGCTCGCCTGCAACCAGGGCGCATGCCTGTTTATGGGGCCTGGCTCTCCACCACAAAGAGGGTACCTGGTCAGCACCAACTGTGGAGGCCGCCTCTACATCCTGCCAGAAGAGGCTGAAGGCGCGGCTTCACCAGGCCAGGTATACCCTGAAACCACCAGCCCATGAAAGCCGCCTCTACATCCTGCCAGAAGTGGCTGAAGGCGCGGCCGACGTGAGAGGGTTTTGGGTGGGTTAACGGACTTGTGGGTGGAGGGTGGTGATGTATGGTACCTGGTGGTTTTAAAAGTTTTACCATGTTTTACTGTTTTATGCATTTTAAAATGTTGTCTTGCAGCCCGAGGACGTGCTGGTGATAACTAAGGGGGAATGTGGCGCCCCTGACCTGGTCAGGCACCACTGAGTACTGCACCCATGCTGGGGACAGTACAATACAGGTAATCCAGAAGGCTGACCGAGGTGTGACTACACAGGCGCATAGTGATCAGGTCTCACACATGTACCTTTGAGAGGACCCCTGGGGATCCCAGGAGGGGGCAAAGCCTTCACCTCCACTTGAGGAGTGGAGGGGGCGAAGCCTCCATCTCCACTCAAGGGGTGTGGTAGAGAGCCTGGTTGCTAGGTGGCGTAGGCAGGCACAAGGGGAAAAGAGGAGGAGAAAAGAGTCTGAAGCAGAGTGTGGAGGAGTGAGGAGCATGGCAGTGGAGCTCAGACAGGAGCAGCAGTGCAGGTCCCACGAGTGAGCCAGTTTAGTGTGCAGTCCAGGAAGAGCAGAAGCAGACCCTGGAGCTGTTACAGTCTAACAGCGTCCGCGCAGTGACTACCGACGGGGGAGAACGGTCACCTGGGAGTGCTGCCCGAACACCACACACAGCTGGAGAGAGAGCAGTGTAGTGGAAAGTAAGGAGACTGTCAGGGAGTACCAGGCCCAAACGGGCGGCAGATCCCGATGCGGGGATAGATCCACCTTTCCTTGCTAAACCTGCCGGTGTGGGGCCCTTAAAGCCCACGCCACAACACCACAAAAGCCGCAGCCACATAGCCACAGTTAGGGCCCATAGTTCACAGGAGGCAAGCAGCTGGAGTGATCTGGTCCAGGCGACAAGCAAACGGCAAACAAACGAGGGGAGCAGTTACTTCCCTGGGTGACCCCCATAGGGACTAAAAGTCGGGGTTACCACAAACCACAGAAGGGCTAAGGAAGGCGAGTCGGTAGCCACCCTCATCAGTCAGCCTGAAGGATACCTGGTTCCAGCCTGGTTCATCCCAGCTACGCCCGGGTTACTCACCCTGCCATCAACAGTGAGTAAAACCCCTGAAAGACATTCTGCTTGTGTTGAGTTATTCTGCGCCTTGTGGTTCTACACACCTACACAGGGTCCTGGGGCTTGCCTCACTCTCAGGAGGCTACTACAACTGACTGCACCCACCATCAGCCCCAGGCCTCCCTTAATCTGCAGTGGCGGTCTCCACTGACCGCAATTCTGAGAGTGGCGTCACGACAATCCTAAATAGAAGATCTCCTACCTGTGACAGGATCCAGCTGCGTGGAGTCCCTGAAGGTAATGCACCGACACAACACTGGAGGGGCTTCACACTTCCAGGTCAGATCATTAACTTCCGGTGGTATTCACTGCACTGCTTGTCACTTGGCAGTCTTCAGCTGTTTTCGGCCATATTCCAGGTGATGCGATGCGAGACTCGCATAGTGACAGTCACTGTTCAGTCGAGTCCATGGCAGCCATGCACCCGGGTGAACCCTGACGTCACCGCGAACACAGCTGAAAACAGCCGAAGACTGCCGAGTGACGAGTAGTGCAGTGAATACCCCCGGAAGTTAACAGGACCTTCATTGACGTCATAGCCATGTGACCAGTCTGTAAGCCAATGTCTGTACAACATTCACACCAGACTGGTCACATGGCTATGACGTCATGGAAGGTCCTGTAGTCATTGGTGGTTACCCGGTGACAAAGCAATGATCGGACATGGAAGCAGAAGCAGCCGGGAGACAGTCTGCAGGACGCGTTGCGGGACCTGTTAGTATAATCATAATGTTTTTTAATAATGTGCTTTTTTTTACAGCCCCTGGACCTGAACTGTAACACGAGCTTCCCAGGAAAGCTCGTGTTTGGGATCGTGTGCACGAACACTATGTATTAAGGTTCGCCCATAACTACTCACATACAAAGTATGTTTTTATTGTATTATCCATTTTATATGAATTCCCCTTAATGGTCAAGTCTGATTCATAAAAGAATGAGAATAAGACATGCTGTGAGTCTCATGGACCGGAGAAACAAATCCTTTTTTTTTTAAAAAAAAAAAGATTTATACATGAATCAATAATCATTGTGCAGTCCAAGGAAAAAAAATATATTTTTCCCAAAAAATTGACTAATTATTTTGGATCACATTTTGATAAAGAATATGGTCTAAGTGTCATCAGTTTTTACGTGGAAAAAAAAAAAGTTTCTCTATCTTCTCCTTTCTAACAGTCTGTGAAAATCAGACCGTATGCAAATGACTTCCCAGTGTCAATTTTTTCACAGACCCAAAGACTTACAGTACATTGATGATTTTGGATAGCAATTGGACGTCTGAATTAGACCTTATAGTAAGTGGTGTGCCCAACAATAGAAAGAACTATACGGCAGATAAGCCACACAGTCCTCTATGTCTTCTGCTCTGTCCTGGTCTACAGGTCCATAGTGTTTGGGAACTGAAAGTAGCTTTATTAATTTTGAATTGCAGAATTATGTAAATTATATATGATAGTTTTTGAGAGCAGTATATACTGTGTTTCCTCAAAAATAAGACAATGTCTCATATTTTTTGCCCTGAAAAATGTGCTAGGGCTTATTTTTGGTGTAGGGCTTATTTTTGGGTAAACACAAGTTGGGGGTAAGTTTACCCCCTAAAAAGGCAGACACCACCCAGGAGAATCATACTTACCAGACACCAGACATCTGTGTCCCTCCCAGTTCCTCCTGCGATTCACAGCGGATGCTCCCAGCAAGTTCTTGTGTGCTCCACAGCGGTCCTCCCCTACTTCCAACTGGCTTTCACACATGCACACATGTGTCGCCCTGGACAAGCCAGGGGACACAGGCATCAACACACACACACCCCCACCCCCAGCAGTTCACAGCAGACATCCCCAAAGTGACCTGCTTTCTGCCTCGGGCTCAGACTGACACACCAGTTGGGCGGAGTCAGGAGATGGAGACGTCCACCCCGGAGTGAGCTGGCCTGAGGCAGGAAACAAGCGGGGAGTGAAGTTCAGGAGTGAAGGAGAGAGGAAGTCTGCAGAGAGGCAGACGCAGACTGGGGCCTAGGTTGGAGCCTAGGGCCCTGTGCAGAAAGTCAGGCAGACGGTAGTGGCCGTCTGCAGGGAGCCGGGGAGCCAGTTGGTGGAACCACAGGTAGCCGGGGCTGGGCGGTGGCCGGTACTGAATCGGGGAGCCAGCTGGAAACCGGAGAGCAGGAAGAGTGTGCACGGAGGCGAAGGAAAGGACTTACACTAACAACCTGGGGTCAGGGGAAAAACACTGCAGCCGCCTGTGGGACCCATCCATCCAGCCGTTTGTTTCAGCAAAGACTCTGTGTGCTTCATTGGGCTGAGTGAGTACCACCGTGCCGTGCGGCACAGCGCTGTCCCCGCGCCCCTGCACCTCCACAGGCCCCATACCTGCCTGTCCACCATCCAACACCCCATCACTGGGCCTCGGGATCACCAACCCCTACCCACGGAGGGGCAACACAACAACTGGCTGCTCCATACCATCACTCCCGGGATCCCCAGCCAGAGCAGCGGTGGTGTACATTCAATCACCACAACCGTGGGTGGCGTCACGGACAATAAACTATCCCCAAATCCCAATCCCCTTTCACTCACGGGCGAGGAGCGCCGCTCGAGTCCCCGGGATCCGGCCCATCGCTCGAGCCACCGAGCAGCGGCAGGCCGCAGCAGCCGCGGCAGCCGGACCCGAGCAGTGGGAGAGCGCGGCGTCCCCTCCTCCGCCCGCGACACACAGACATAAGATCACATTAACATCACACACACACACACAAACATCCAGTGATACCATAGTGCTTCCGTCCAGCAGGGGACTTGTTAACCTGTGGAATGTGAGGACCTGCGGTGGAACACATTGATGTGTTCCACCGCTGGTCCTCAATGCATTCCATCACAGGTCCTCACGTTCCACTATGTCCCAAGTCCTTGTATCAGTACGGTATCACCGGATGTGTATGTGTGCGTTTCACTACAGGTCCTTGACACATTCCACTACAGGAACCCACGTTCCACATTATCCCCTTGGGGGTCTGTTGAGTATGATTGTGGTGTTTGTTTTTTTGCTTTTGGGGGTGTCTGCTTTCTTTAGTGACGTCTCCTGCAGCATTCTTTAACTTCTACATGAACACTTAATTATTAAACCACAACTAGATCTTGTTTTCAGGGTAGGCTTTATATTTAAGCCAAAAAGGGCAACATTTTCTGCTAGGGCTTATTTTCAGGGTAGGGCTTATTTTCGGGAAAACATGGTAGTACTATTATTTCATATTGCCTTTAGGTATTAGTAGGCATTGTATGATGATATTATTTTATTTATATATATATCTTTTAAAATTCCTTAAAAATCCATCTAAAATGGCAAGTGGGGACCATAATAATATAATAATAATAATAATAATAATAATAATTCCGAACTATTAGTAGCAATGTGTTATGCCTTCTATCACTCTTTGCATTGTATCTGTATAAACATAATTAGAGGGAAACAGTACAAAAATTGTATCAAAGATTGGACACCATGGTATAAAAAGACCGGTGCAAAAATGACGGCTTGTGTAAGGCTGATTAATTAGTAACCTATAGACCTGGGCTACTTGCGTTCATGCACTGACGTCTGAGTTTATCAACTCTGTTTGCGCAGACATGGGAAATTTGAAGTGAAGACCTGGGAATAGAACCATTGCAAAACATCCGTAGGGATGTATAAACATATCCAAAGATTATGCTGAAGGTTTTCTAAAAAAAATAAATATTAAAAAACAACCTAATTCTAAATTGTCATTAAGTCTTTCTCAAATAGAACTATGATATTTTCTTTATTATTTTGAAATATGTTCATTGGGATAAGCCCATTATCATATTCCCTATTTATTAGTGGATATGGATATTAGAAAGTTTGTATACAAAGCAAAGTTTATTTTTAATGTTCATATAATGGTAATTTCTAAACTAAAATAGATTTTCTTAGACTTAGCACCACAGCATCCAAAATGTCATATTTTGCTGCATCTTTAGTAAACATAATTCTATTTGAAAACTAAAATGTATTTGGTAGTGAGCATAATCTGATAGTATTATTCTCCAGGTCAGTGTGATTATAGCAATACCAAACATGCATAGATTATCATGGTGAAAAGAAACCAAAAAGTTGTTAAAAAACCCCAATATTTTGTGAGTCAATATTTTTCTATATATCCCATTTGTGAATTTTTTACATTTATTTACTTTTATTTCTTTCTATTTTTTATTTTTGTGTAGTTTTTACTGTATTTTACAATCCTCTCCCTTAAGCCTGTTTCACAAGCCAGTGAAAAACACAGAGGTTTTTCACTGACGTGTTAAAAACGCATATGTCCCTCCGTGTGCCGTGAATCACAAATGTGGTATATCGTGGTATATCGAAAAATATTGACTCACACAAAATATTGGGTTATTTTTAACAAATTTTTTATTTATTTTCACCATTTAAATTAAAATGATAATCTATGCATGTTTGGTATTGCCATAATCACACTCACCTGAAGAATAATACTGTGCTATCTATGATCAGTGATCCGTGATAACACATGGAGATAAACTCACCTGTCCCCGTTCCTGCTGTCTGTGGTGCTGAAGTCTCCCGGATGCTGTGTGCGGCCGCTGTTGTCTCTCACCGCTGCAGCTACTTCCAGGTCGGCTGTGCATTGCATAACTGCATATTCATGACAAGAATTAGCTGGCTTGGAATTAGCAGAGAGCAGCGGCCGGAGACAGCATCGCTGGAGAAGGTGAGTTTAAAAAGCTTTTTATTGTAAATATAGATTTTTTTTGGTATGTGTTTCATGGATCACACCATAGTGTGGTCCATGGGACATCAGTGATGCCAGAAAAAAAGGGACTTGTCTCCGTGCGCAAATCACGGACATGCATGTACGCCGCACGGAGACACAGTCAGTGAAAAATCACTGATGTGTGCACAGACCCATTAATTTTATTAGGTCTGCGTATGTTCGTAATTCTGGTACGTATAAAAACTGTCACATACTTACCAGAATCACTGACGTGTGAAACAGGCCTTAGGGGAATTGAACGTGAATTTTTCTGATTGTTTGTACTATATACTGCAGTACCACAGAATTGCCATACATAGTAAAAATTGTGGTCACCTATGAAGGCCAACCATAGGCTGACCTTTATAGGAATACAGCTTTCACAGCCCCGGGGTCTTCAACATCTTGTCAGCCCATCAATACCCCACAGTGGCCGGGTGGTGATGGGCGCTTTGAACTGAGCATTCCACATGCTGTTGTAAATTCTGCTGTCAGAGATTAACAGTGTCATTTAATCGAAGCAAGTGGAGCTCAGTTCCACACAGGGCTATTAAGGACAGACGATTGCTGAATAACACAACCATAATCTGCCGGGAAAGAAGCAGACTCAGCTTCTGAGCCCACATCAAAGACAGAAAGGCCTGATATATGACATAATAGTATGTCAGAAAGGGGGTTAATGTATGGGGCCACATGCAAAAATAATGCCCCCCTTGTGGCCTCATACATTATTAATTTATAGGGCCAGACTTTGGAATATTGGGAGAATAAAGGATTGGGCTTCACTACCTTGAGGGTGCTACAGAGGGTTGTAGGGCATTGATTTTGTATTTGAGCATAAAAATGTACATTACATCTGTATTGATGCACAAAGGAATTTTACAATGGTATAGGGGCCACAAAAGGCTGTATATGCATTCATACTGTATGGGGGCCACAAAGAGAGACATTTCTACTGTAAGGGGATCAAAAAGGGTGACATAACTAATGTAATAGATTTTATTTTTAGGGACACTGTTTCTACAAGGGAATCAAAGGGCAGTACTGTTACTTTGCAGGGCACTAGGGTGCCACTATTGCACTTTTCTTCTTGTGTTGCAGTGTAGAAGTAGAGATGATGCTCTAGAAGTTATCAGCTATGGATGTCTATACATTAAACTATGGCCCGGATTCATCATTTGCATTCTTTAAGTCACTTTGCTTTTGTGCTGCCACCACGTCAGCAGTCGGGCTACTCGGATTCGGACCCGCAGTGGCTAGAGGGATTCTCCGGACCCGGGGGTCGCGCGGACACTCAAATAGAAGGGGACGTATATGTACGGGGATTGCTGATAGTACTTTGTGACGCCACCCACGGTGTGTGGTGAGTTGTGCTACCACCTACCACCGCTGCTGTTGGAGAGCACCCGGGGGCGATGGGATGGCAGCTGGATGTTAACCCCTCCGTGGGTAGGGATGGATGCCCCGGGGCTCGGTGTCCAGGATACAGGGAGCGATGCGGGCTGGAGGTGGTGCGCCGGGCCGGACCGGGGAGTATTGGTGTACTCACTATTGAATGATTGCACACGAGTCTGTTGGTAAACCAAAATGTCAGTGGCCGACAGCCGCGTTCGGATGTACTCGGGTCCCACACGTGGCTGGTGTAGCAATGTCCCTTAATCCGGCACTCTGTAATTTTCCTCGCTTTGGAACAACTCCGTCTGGAATGGGGAAGTCCACTCCCGGTATCTTCTGGTTGGGAGACGTGCCCGCGAAAACTAACCCTTGGGATTTCAGTGAGTGAATTCGGATACCCTATCCCCCGCGGTGGGCTGCCGTTTCACTCTATCTGGGCTGACACTTCTGGAGCAAGGCCTGCAACCTTGCCCCCGGCCTGGTGAATTAGAGAAGGGGCTTGCAACCGTCTTCTAACTAGGGTCCAGGTACCCCGCCTGTGCACGGTTTCCAGACCGGATCTCCGCGGTCGGTACCGGTGGGCTCCAACCCTGTCCCAGTCCACTCTGGATCTCCCGCGACTGTAATCCCGTCTCCTTTGGACACGGTCCACTGCTTGCCACCTAGCCAATAGACCAGGACCACTACCCTGTCTACTCTTCACTAGGTTCAGCTTTTCTCTGACAGTCTGTCACTGTCACTCCTCTCCACTCCAACTCCAAACTTGAACTGAACTGAACGGTTCCCACCCCCGGTTCCTCAAGACCCCTAGGTCCGACTGGTCCTGCCCACTGGTGTGTCCTTATTACCCTGAGGGGGGTGACTAGGATTTTGTGGCTGATGGAACCCGATGTGGGAAGTTGTTATGTAGGGTGTGATGTACCTCTGTAACCACATGGCGGCGCCAGGGCGTCACACTTTCTTGTCTCATGGGCTTAGCTTCCTATATTGGTGCCAATTTAATCAGAATGGCGCACATGATTCATCAGTCTGTCGCAAAGTCAAATGGGGTTTCTTCCTATCTTGTTGGCACCAAAAGTCCCAATAATTTCCCCAAATGTTTGTCATGCTTAAAAATACACCAAGTGGTGACTGGTGTGAATTTGTGCCAAATTTAGCTATTTTTTTCAAGTCGCAATTGATGAACCTATGCCCCAGTCTCAAGTCTTTTGACGCCTCTAACAAGTTTTCCTCCAGGATTGCCTGTATTTAGCTCCAACCATCTTCCCATCAGCTCTCACCAGCTTCCCTGTTCGTGCTGAAGAAAAGCCTCCCCACAGCATGATACTGCCACCACCATGTGTAATGGTGGGGAAGGTGTTTTCAGGGTGATAAGCAGTGTTAGTTTTCTTCCACACATACAGTAGTGTTTTGCATTTAGTACAAAAAGTTTTATTGTGGTCATATCTGACTAGAGCAAATTCTTCCACAGGTTCACTGTGTACTCTACGTGACTTTTGGAGACTGTAGATGAGAATTATTAGAGCTTGCTAGAGTTGAGCGCGGTTCGTGGTTCGTGGTTCTCCAGTTCTAGGCTCGAGTGATTTTTGGGCTGTTCGAGATCGAACTAGAACTCGAGCTTTTTGCTAAAAGCTCGATAGTTCTAGATACGTTCGAGAACGGTTCTAGCAGCAAAAAGCAGGGCTTTTTACAGCTACAGTGAGCAGGAGCCATCGCTGGCAGCCTGCCACAAGCTGGTAACCAAGATAAACATCGGGTATCCAAGCAAAGCGCTTTGGTTAGTAACCCGATGTTTATCTTAGTTACGTGCAGGAAGCCCACACTTTCCCGCTCAGCTCGCTCCACCCCCTCCTGCCCGCGGCATGTACACATACATACACAAACACACACACACATCCACCCCCCCCCCCGCCCGCCCGCCCGCTCGCTCGCTCGCTCGCTCGGCTTACCTGCGGTGATGAAGTCCCGCCATCCCGACCTCAGCGCTGTCACTGTCCTCCATGGCCGCCGCTTGTCACATCACCTATCGCTTCCGACCCGAGACTGACACTGGCGGTGACGTCACGGACCTCTCGCGATACTTGATGTGAAGGCGCCGGTCATTGACCTCAGTGACAGGGGCTGTCAGTGTGCTGGAGATCAGCGCAGGTAATGTACCTCACTGACAGCAGCACTTGTCACCCCCCTGCAGTGACCTGGGCTGACCCATTGATGTTAGCTCAGGTCACTGCACTGCTCTCCCAGCCAATGGGGAACATCCTGCTCTTCATTGACTGGGACAGTGTGCATCGTCATGGCAACCCCTTGGATTACACCAGACCTGGATTTGTTTTTCAATCTAATAAATTGGTTAAAGAGGGAATGTTTTGGGGAGTGTTTTTTCAAATAAAAATGTGTTTGTCGTGTATTTTTTTTTTATTACTGACTGGGTTGGTGATGTCGGGTATCTGATAGACGCCTGACCTCACCAACCCCAGGGCTTGATGCCAGGTGACATTACACATCTGGTATTAACCCCAAATATTACCCCGTTTGCCACCGCACCAGGGCGCGGGATGAGCTGGGGCGAAGCACCAGGATTGGCGCATCTAATGGATGCGCCACTTCTGGGGCGGCTGCGGCCTGCTATTTTTAGGCTGGGGAGATTCCAATAACCATGGACCTCCCTAGTCTGAGAATATCAGGCCCCAGCTGTCTGCTTTACCTTGGCTGGTGATCCAATTTTGGGGGACCCCTACGTGTTTTTTTTTTTAATTATTTATTTAATTTAAAATAACAGCGTGGGGTGCCCTCAGTTTTGGATTACCAGCCAAGGTGAGGTTGCCAGCTGTGGTCTGCAGGCTGCAGCCGTCTGCTTTACCCTAGCTGGCTACAAAACTAGGGGGAACCCTATGTCATTTTTTTTTCATTTTTTTGGCTAAATACAAAGCTAAGCACCCCTTAGTGCCACATGAAAGGTACCAAAGGGTGTTCCACTTTTTCTCCATTTTTTTCTCCACTTTCTCTCCACTTTTTCTCCACTTTTTCTCCATTTTTTTCTCCACTTATTCTCCACTTTTTCTCCTCTTATTCTCCACTTTTTCTCCACTTTTTCTCCACTTTTTCTCCTCTTATTCTCCACTTTTTCTCCACTTTTTCTCCACTTTTTCTCCATTTTTTTCTCCACTTTCTCCACTTTTTCTCCACTTTTTTCTCCACTTTTTCTCCTCTTATGCTCCACTTTTTCTCCTCTTAATCTCCACTTTTTCTCCACTTTTTCTCCACTTTTTCTCCACTTTTTTCTCCACTTTTTCTCCTCTTATGCTCCACTTTTTCTCCACTTTTTCTCCACTTTTTCTCCACTTTTTCTCCACTTTTTCTCCACTTTTTCTCATCTTAATCTCCACTTTTTCTCCTCTTATGCTCCACTTTTTCTCCACTTTTTCTCCACTTTTTCTCCACGTTTTCTCCACTTTTTTCTCCACTTTTTCTCCTCTTATGCTCCACTTTTTCTCCACTTTTTCTCCACTTTTTCTCCACTTTTTCTCCACGTTTTCTCCACGTTTTCTCCACTTTTTTCTCCACTTTTTCTCCTCTTATGCTCCACTTTTTCTCCACTTTTTCTCCACTTTTTCTCCACTTTTTCTCCACTTTTTCTCCTCTTATGCTCCACTTTTTCTCCACTTTTTCTCCTCTTATGCTCCACTTTTTTCTCCACTTTTTCTCCTCTTATGCTCCACTTTTTCTCCACTTTTTCTCCACTTTTTCTCCACTTTTTCTCCTCTTATGCTCCACTTTTTCTCCACTTTTTCTCCTCTTATGCTCCACTTTTTTCTCCACTTTTTCTCCTCTTATGCTCCACTTTTTCTCCACTTTTTCTCCACTTTTTCTCCACTTTTTCTCCTCTTATGCTCCACTTTTTCTCCACTTTTTCTCCACTTTTTCTCCATTTTTTTCTCCACTTATTCTCCACTTTTTCTCCTCTTATTCTCCACTTTTTCTCCACTTTTTCTCCACTTTTTCTCCTCTTATTCTCCACTTTTTCTCCACTTTTTCTCCACTTTTTCTCCATTTTTTTCTCCACTTTCTCCACTTTTTCTCCACTTTTTTCTCCACTTTTTCTCCTCTTATGCTCCACTTTTTCTCCTCTTAATCTCCACTTTTTCTCCACTTTTTCTCCACTTTTTTCTCCACTTTTTCTCCTCTTATGCTCCACTTTTTCTCCACTTTTTCTCCACTTTTTCTCCACTTTTTCTCCTCTTAATCTCCACTTTTTCTCCTCTTATGCTCCACTTTTTCTCCACTTTTTCTCCACTTTTTCTCCACGTTTTCTCCACTTTTTTCTCCACTTTTTCTCCTCTTATGCTCCACTTTTTCTCCACTTTTTCTCCACTTTTTCTCCACGTTTTCTCCACTTTTTTCTCCACTTTTTCTCCTCTTATGCTCCACTTTTTCTCCACTTTTTCTCCACTTTTTCTCCTCTTAATCTCCACTTTTTCTCCACTTTTTCTCCACTTTTTCTCCACTTTTTCTCCACTTTTTTCTCCACTTTTTCTCCACTTTTTCTCCTCTTATGCTCCACTTTTTCTCCACTTTTTCTCCACTTTTTCTCCACTTTTTCTCCTCTTATGCTCCACTTTTTCTCCACTTTTTCTCCACTTTTTCTCCTCTTATGCTCCACTTTTTCTCCACTTTTTCTCCACTTTTTTCTCCACTTTTTCTCCTCTTATGCTCCACTTTTTCTCCACTTTTTCTCCACTTTTTCTCCACTTTTTCTCCTCTTATGCTCCACTTTTTCTCCACTTTTTCTCCACTTTTTCTCCATTTTTTTCTCCACTTATTCTCCACTTTTTCTCCTCTTATTCTCCACTTTTTCTCCACTTTTTCTCCACTTTTTCTCCTCTTATTCTCCACTTTTTCTCCACTTTTTCTCCACTTTTTCTCCATTTTTTTCTCCACTTTCTCCACTTTTTCTCCACTTTTTTCTCCACTTTTTCTCCTCTTATGCTCCACTTTTTCTCCTCTTAATCTCCACTTTTTCTCCACTTTTTCTCCACTTTTTCTCCACTTTTTTCTCCACTTTTTCTCCTCTTATGCTCCACTTTTTCTCCACTTTTTCTCCTCTTAATCTCCACTTTTTCTCCTCTTATGCTCCACTTTTTCTCCACTTTTTCTCCACTTTTTCTCCACTTTTTCTCCTCTTATGCTCCACTTTTTCTCCACTTTTTCTCCTCTTAATCTCCACTTTTTCTCCTCTTATGCTCCACTTTTTCTCCACTTTTTCTCCACTTTTTCTCCACTTTTTCTCCTCTTAATCTCCACTTTTTCTCCTCTTATGCTCCACTTTTTCTCCACTTTTTCTCCACTTTTTCTCCACTTTTTCTCCACTTATGCTCCACTTTTTCTCCACTTTTTCTCCACTTTTTTCTCCACTTTTTCTCCTCTTAATCTCCACTTTTTCTCCACTTTTTCTCCACTTTTTCTCCACTTTTTCTCCACTTTTTTCTCCACTTTTTCTCCACTTTTTCTCCACTTTTTCTCCACTTTTTCTCCACTTTTTCTCCTCTTAATCTCCACTTTTTCTCCTCTTATGCTCCACTTTTTCTCCACTTTTTCTCCACTTTTTCTCCACTTTTTCTCCTCTTATGCTCCACTTTTTCTCCACTTTTTCTCCTCTTAATCTCCACTTTTTCTCCTCTTATGCTCCACTTTTTCTCCACTTTTTCTCCACTTTTTCTCCTCTTATGCTCCACTTTTTCTCCACTTTTTCTCCACTTTTTCTCCTCTTATGCTCCACTTTTTCTCCACTTTTTCTCCACTTTTTTTCTCCACTTTTTCTCCTCTTATGCTCCACTTTTTCTCCACTTTTTCTCCACTTTTTCTCCACTTATGCTCCACTTTTTCTCCACTTTTTCTCCACTTTTTTCTCCACTTTTTCTCCTCTTAATCTCCACTTTTTCTCCACTTTTTCTCCACTTTTTCTCCACTTTTTCTCCACTTTTTCTCCACTTTTTTCTCCACTTTTTCTCCACTTTTTCTCCTCTTATGTTCCACTTATTCTCCACTTTTTCTCCACTTTTTCTCTACTTTTTCTATGGTCGGTCTACCCATTAGCTCTGCCATGCATAGTGTAGCTCTACACCTACTGCACATGTTACTTTATGATTGACATCTCTTTCGTACCAGAGCTGTCTAAGTCTACTCTGACCCCATATTTGTCATTACTATATTGTCCTTGTACTGTATTATGACATTTGTATCATGTGTTTCATTTCTTGCTGTGTTGCAATTTTTTTGCTGCATCCCAATTGTACCTCTACATTGTTCGAGTTTATGTTATTGTTCTCTCACTCTTATGTGATACTGATTATTGTCATTTTTCATGATTACATGCAGATAAGTCCAATCTGACGAAGGCTCAGGCCGAAACGTCATTTGTAACTTGTTTTGGACAAAAACATATATGCTTATGAAAAAAAAATTTTCTTAATACGGACCAATAAAGAGTGATTTTGCATTACTATCCGTTGTGACTTACTGACTTAGTCTGGGAGATATAGAGTGCCGAGGTTACTCACTAATTTTATCTATTATTACCTCTGAGCACCTATATACCAGTGAGCAGAGCTTCCTCTACAGTAGTTCTCCTGATTAGGCATGCCCTTACCTCATGAGCAGGGCATTGCAGCTTTGGTAGCAACCATTACGACATGGACTCTGCTGCTGTGGACCCGGGGAGAGTGAGTGCAGATTCATTGCACCCACACTCCTCACATGAAGGGTCCGCACTCCTAGAAAATGGGGGATACGTTCCCTGAGTGTCTCCCCCCCATATTCTAGACGGTCCAGAGTCGTCGTGGGACCCCTTTATTTTTTTTCTTACAATAAATTGGTGAAAGAGGAAATGTTTTGGGGACTGTTTTTTCAAATAAATTTCTTTTGTCGATTTTTTGTTTTTGTTAGTACTGACAGTTTATGATGTTGGGTATCTAATAGACGCCATGACATCACAAACTGCTGGGCTTGATCTCAGGTGACTTTACAGCTAGTATCAACCCGATTTATTACCCCGTTTGCCACTGCACCAGGGCACGGGATGAGCTGGGGTGAAGCGCCAGGATTGGCGCATCTAGTGGATGCGCCACGTCTGGGGTGCCTGCGGCCTGCTATTTTTAGGCTGTGAAGGCCCAATAACTATGGACCTTCCCACCCTGAGAATACCAGACCACAGCTGTCCGCTTTACCTTGGCTGGTGATCCAATTTGGGGGGTCCCCTACTTTTATTGTGTAATTATTAATATTTATAAAATAATTATAAAAAAGAGCCTGAGGGGACCTCCACATTGGATCCCCAACCACGGTAAAGCTGCCAGCTGTGGTTTTCAGGCTACAGCCGTCTGCTTTACCCTAGCTGGCTATCAAAAATGGGGGGACCCAACGTAATTTTTTTTTTTAACTATTTTTTAAATAGAAAAAATTAATGGGCTTCCCTGTATTTTGATTGCCAACCAAGGTAACGGCAGGCAGATGGGGGTGGCAACCCATAGCTGTCTGCTTTATCTGCGCTGAGAATCAAAAATACCGCGGAGCGCTACGTCATTTTTTTAAAGATTTATTTTTACAGCACTGTGATGTCCAGCAATCAAAATACAGGGAAGCCCATTTTATTTTTAGTTATTTAAATAAATAATTAAAAAAAATATATGTTAGCTCCCACTGCATTTTTTGTATTGCTAGCTAAGGGTAATCCAAGCAGCTACTGGCTGCTAACCCCCACTGCTTGGTGTTACCTTCACTGGCAATGGAAAATCCAGGGAAGCATTTTTTTTTTTTTTTTGCCAAAAAGCTACAAAAAAAGGACGTGAGCTTCGCCATATTTTTGTATGCTAGCCAGGTATAGCAGGCAGGTGCTGGAAGAGTTGGATACAGCGCCAGAAGATGGCGCTTCTATGAAAATGCCATTTTCTGAGGTGGCTGCAGACTGCAATTCGCAGCAGTGGGGCCCAGAAAGCTCAGGCCAACCGGTGGTGCGGATTCCAATCCCAGCTGCCTAGTTGTACCTGGCTGGACACAAAAATGGGGCAAAGCCTACGTCATTTGTTTTCTAATTATTTCATGAAATTCATGAAATAATAAAAAAAGGGCTTCCCTTTATTTTTGGTTCCCAGCCGGGTACAAATAGGCAACTGGGGGTTGGGGGCAGCCGTACCTGCCTGCTGTACCTGGCTAGCATACAAAAATATGGCGAAGCCACATAATTTTTTCAGGGGGCAAAAAACTTCTGCATACAGTCCTGGATGGAGTATGCTGAGCCTTGTAGTTCTGCAGCTGCTGTCTGTCTGTATGGAGAAGAGCAGACAGCAGCTGCAGAACTACAAGGCTCAGCATACTCCATCCAGGACTGTATGCAGAAGTTTTTTGCCCACCAAAAAAATGACGTGGGCTTCGCCATATTTTTGTATGCTAGCCAGGTACAGCTGGCAGCCACGGGCTGCCTCCAACCCCCAGTTGCCTATTTGTACCCGGCTGGGAACCAAAAATATAGGGAAGCCCGTTTTTTTTAATTATTTCACTTATTTCATGAAATAATTAAAAAACAAATGACGTGGGCTTCGCCCTATTTTTGTGTCCAGCCGGGTACAACTAGGCAGCTGGGGATTGGAATCCGCAGCACAGGTTAGCCCGAGGTTTGTGGGCGCCTCTGCTGCGGATTTCAGTCCGCAGCCATCCCAGAAAATGGCGCTCTCATAGAAGCGCCATCATCTGGCGCTGTATCCAACTCTTCCAACAGCCCTGGAGCCGGGTGGCTTGTTGGGTAATCATGAGTTAATACTGGCTTTGTTTTACCAGCCAGTATTAAGCCAGAGATTCTTAATGTCAGGCACGTTTGACCCGGCCATTAAGAATCTCCAATAAAGGGTTAAAAAAAGACACCACACAGAGAAAAAATACTTTAATAGAAATAAATACACAGACACATTAGAGACTCCATCTTTATTACCCCTGTCAGCCCTCCACGATCCTGCTCTTCTGTCTTCTTTCTTTCTAGTGTAGTAGTAGTGACGATTGTAGTGAGGGGCATCACTTGGGGCTGGGGAACCTCCATCCTAACTACAATGCTCACTACAATCGGGAAGCAGCGTGCAGCCTTCACTCCGTGAGTGATCACTGCTGGCTGCTAGCGGTAACGCTGACAGACGCGTTACCATAGCAACGGTGCTCCCGGAGCCGCGGTTAGCGGTGACGTCACCGCTAACTGCGTTGCTATGGCAACGGTGATCTCCGTTAATGACCGGCTGTGTCAGCCGGTCCCTAACGGAACGGGGAGTCGACCGTGTGCTAGAGCATGTCGCCGGTACACGGCGATACACATATGTGCACCGTGTACCGGAGAGATGCACTCGCAGGTCCTACATGACGTGTCATAGTCATGTGACCAGTCTGTAGCCAATGAGATAATAGCCACGTGACTGGTCACATGGCTATTTTGACGTCACGATAGGTCCTGCTTCTCTGCTGGCAGTGCAGGTCACCGGGAGGATTCAGCGATCATCGGATGGAATAGCGGCAGGAGACAGAGTGCAGAAGGGATCGCGAGGACCGGTAAGTGTTATGGCAATGTTTATTAACTGTTTGTGTACATTTATAATGCATTTTTATGTGTTTGTGATTGCCTCCCATTATAGCCTATACGTTCGAGTTCGGTTCGTCGAACGTTCGACGAACCGAACTCGAACGGGACCCCCGTTCGGCGAACCGGCCTCGAGCCGAACCGGGACCGGTTCGCTCATCTCTAGAGCTTGCTTTCAATAATCTCCTTTTTCTTGCCAATCTTTCATAAAGGCCATATTTGTGGAGTATACGACTAGTATGTTAGTTGTCCTGTGGAGAGATTCTCTCACCTGAGCTGTGGATCTCTGCAGCTCCTCCAGATTGACCATGCATCTCTTGGCTGCTTCTCTAATTCGTGCTCTCCTTGTTTGGATATCAGTTTAGCTGGAAGACCTTGTCTTGCAGTTGTGCCATACTCATTACATTTTTGGATGATGGATTGAACAGTGCTCTGTGAGATGTAAAGAGCTTGAGCAATGTAGTTTTTTTTATAACCGAACCCTGATTTACTCTTCTCCACAACTTTATCCCTGACCTGTGTTCCTTGGTTTTCATGATGCTGTTTGATGTTTATCCTCAATGTTCTTAAACTAATCTCTGAGGCATTCACAGAAGAGCTGTTACCCTGATAAATTACACACAGATGACTTAATTTACTAGTTTGGTGACTTTTGTAGTCAATTGGTCATTCAGGATTTTATTTAAGGGTATCAGACTACAGGGGGCTGAATACAAATGCACGTGTTATGCTGTGTTCGGTTCCACACTCGCATTTACCACTATGGTGTCAGATTCTGTTCACATTGTAGTATCTGACATGCAACCTGAGGTCTCCTAGTTGCTCTGCCCAAGCCGGGCATCAGCTGATTCAGTTCCATTACCCCCTAACCCTACAGGAGCTAATTCTTGTGCATATATGTGCGGTTCTTAGAAGAAGATTGTAAATTACCACCCACAGCAGTCTATTTCCTATTTAAAGTATGGTAGCCTGTGGTACTGAGCCAATCATAGCTTCAGCATAGCTCCAGCGATACCGGTCTTAATGGTGATCCAGTCTTTGGTGATCTGTATTTGCTATTTTGAGTTGTGTGGATGTTTCCCTATCGTGTGTGTACTTTTTTCCTTGTTTCTTTATTTCCCTGTACACGTATAGTCTCTCCTTTGTGTTTGAGTGCAGTGTGTACGAGATTTCATTTTCTCTTGTCCGTGTCATTTCTGTGGGGTTTTGTTATTATATTTCAATCCCGCCCTAAGGGTGGAGGAAAGAGTGAATAAGATCAGAGTTGGGACAGGAGTCAGGGTCACACTGGGTTCTCAGACCTCACTACCATCAAGTGTACTTATGAGATAAGGGACAACGCAGGGTCTCAAGTCTGAGGGCCAGCCTAGGAGCCCCTGTTTTGTCACTTTATACCCTATGATAGCACATTACAATTTTTAGATTTATATTTTTTAAAATATTTAGAAAATCATATATAATTTCATTTATACTTCACAAGTACTTGCTACTTTTTGTTGGTTATCCTATAAAATTCTAATACAATACATTTTTGCTGGGGGTTTCATGTGAAAAAATGTGGAGAAGTATGAATACTTTTTCATAGCACTGTAGCGTTAGTTTGGGCCCCTAGAGTTAACCCTGCCTGTTAGTCCTCCAGTCTGTCATTATACTGCCTGGGCTGCCTGGCTATCATTAGCCTCATTAGCATAATTGAGGCTGTTGAGTTTTGGTCAGGAGACCTGCGTCTAGTCCAGAGGCAGATAGTTTTATCCTGCACAGTAACCTTCCATCTAAAAAGAACCAAAAAAACATAAAAAAGGTAGAATTTTTGTGCATTCATCCCAAAATAGTACAAATGAAAAAGATGTCATCCAGAAAAAACCTCTGGTGATGGAAACATTTTAATGAAATGGGTTTTGGAATGTGGTGATATTTTTTTTTTTAAGGGGGTTTTCTGTTTTCAGCAAATTATGGTCTCCAGGGACAGTTCAGTGTAGAAAAACAACCTGTGCTTTACTCACCCTCACCAGGACCAGCATTGTATCTCTGCAGCTGCCCCAGTCTCTGATGTTTGTCTGCAGTGCTAAGGTTACATCGACAGTGCTTCAGTCAATCACTAAGGTAAGCTGATGTGCATTCGCAGAGTGATTGACTGCAGTGTTGTCTACATAACAGCACCACTGCAGACAAACAAACAGAGACCAGAACAGTGCCAGAGACTTAGCACTGGACCCAGGAAGCGTAAGTAAAGCACTTGTTCACGTGTATCTTTTAGCTTACTTGGACTGTGCCAAGATAAAAGCAGATATAACCTCTCAAACTCAAGAACGTAACCTTTACATACTTACCAACCACAATCTTTAATTTACTACTTCGTACTTACAATAACAACTTTTGGTTTCACTCCAGAAACATAATCTAATAGTAATGAAAAAGGTTCAAAAAGCCATACTCCGAGTTTAGAAAGTCAGGCTGCCCCAGTTTCGTGACTTATTATTTGCTAACTTTTATTGCCTAGACATCTCCTATTATAATACGTTTTTGTCAACAATTTCTATTTTCCTTTTTTGAAAAATTAAAAATGGAAAGGAGTTAAGCGATTAGGCTTGGGAACAAAGATCTCAAATTGGGTGACTAATAATTAGTTTTAAATTTCAACATAATCAATCTTTTCCCAAAAATGATGCAAAGGGTTGAGATTTTGGCATTGTGATGTTCCAGCTTGAGTTAAAGGTTTTCAATGGGAAGAAGGGAGTAATCTTTCACCGATCAGCTCTGATGGTGGCTTATTTCCATAAAGAACAAGAGACTTAGAAATTCAACATGCCCAATCTTTTCTTGTCTGAATATTATCTGTGAAAGAAGAGTCAGGAGACCTCCATAAACTTTAAAGGCAACCAAACTCAATTTTTGGTGGAACTGACAAACCATCTAATGCAGGGGTCTGGAACCTTTCTGGCTGAGGGAAAGAGCCATGAACGCCACATATTTTAAAATGTAATTCCATGAGAGGCATACAATATGTTTAAGTAAAAAACAAAAACTATAGTATAGTGAAAAGGGTAAATGAAGGTAAATGACAAGATGCAGAGGTAATAGGGAAGTCTAGAGCAACAAGACAAAAGAATAGAAAAAAATGAAAAAAGGGTAACCAGAAAAGATCAGAAAAAATGACATGTGGAGAGTCACCATAACAAGAATAGTGGAATACACTACCGTGCTGCCAAATGTGGAGTCGCCAGGTATCGGTGGCGTATAGTGATAATTGCAGTGTCCACCGCTGTGAAATGCGCCAAGGTATCAGGGAATCATCCGAGTTAAAAAAGGCATAGGTGGCCAGTAGCGGTGCAGTGAAAGCACCACGTCACCACTCACGGAAGTGTCTGCATCCAGAGTGGCTTGGGAGAAGGCATGTGTGGCGCCCTGGACTAGCCAGGTCATCACAGGTAACACACACACACACACTCCCACCCCCAGACAGTTACATTAGCCAGACACAAAACCCTTGTTGCCTCCCTCCAGGGTCTGAGGTCCACACCAGGTGGGGCGGAGCCAGGCGGTTGGCCCCACCCACCGAGGAGTTCACAGGCCTGGGGACGGGAAAAGGAGCAGTTGAGTTTAGGAGGTTGAAGTGAGAGGAGTAACGTGGAGAGTGTCTGGGTTTGTGGCCCAGGCACTGACAACAAGGTTGGCAGACGGTGGTGGCCGTCTGCAGGAGTGGTGGATCAACGCGGAACCGTAGGACCGGGGTTGGGCGGTGGCCCGCCGGTACCGACCGGGGAGCGAAGTGAAGCTAGCACACACAGGCAGAGCAAGCGGACCCCGACTAGGCTTGGAGTCGCCGTCAACAGTCAAATCCGAGTGTGACAGGAACCCCAGGGGTTTCCTAACTACCCAAGACCCGTTAGAAGGCAACCGTCTGCACCGTGAGGGTATACAGCCACCACCAATGGCTAGAGACCCAAGGGCCAGCGCCTGCGAGCAAAACGGGCTCCTCCGGCATCCATACACCGGGGAGCGGACTACCGTTGGGGACCCATCGTAGTCAAGACAGTACAAAAAAGGTGCAGGGAAAGACAGCCGCCATCACCTGTCCGGGGAGAGACACTGCAGCCGGCTGCGGGACCCGTCCATCCAGCCGTTTGGTTTACCGGAGACTTTGTGCATCTCTTGCTGAGTGAGTATACCCGTGCCATCCGGCACCGCGCCCCGCTGTCCCTGCAACCCTGCACCTCACCGACCCTGCCTCCCCGTCACAACCACCGGGGCCCTGGGACCACCAATCCCGACCCACGGAGGGGGAAAACAACATCCCAGCTGCTCCCTACCATCGCTCCCGGGATCCCCGTCACCAGCAGCGGTGGTGCCCATCTTCACCACAAGCCGTGGGTGGCGTCACGGACTAAATCCCCAAACCAAACCACCCCCCTTTTCACTCACGAGCGAGGAGCACCGCTCGAGTCCCCGGATCCGGCCCACCGCTCGAGCCACCGAGCAGCAGCAGCAGCGCCGGACCCGAGCGTTATCGAGCACAGCGCCCCGCCGCCTGCGACACATGCATATAGCACATTCACCCATGACATGGCCATTGAAAGGAGGAAGCGGTCTGTGTACATAGTGCGCATACATTGGTGACGTGAACGAGAAAGAGTCGGGGTTAGGCTCCTGACAGACAGGAAGACGTCACCTGGGATATAAGGTGCCTGCTCTACTGAACCTTTTAGCTTTTTTGAGTTATTATTTTTTTTATTAAAGATTTGTCTGCAAGCCAGATGCAGCCATCAAAAGAGCCACATCTGGCTCGCGAGCCATAGGTTCCCGACCCCTGATCCATACCTCCCAACCGTCCTGGATTCTGCGGGACTTGCACGATTTATCAGGGCTGTCCCGCACTCCCGCGGCTCACAGCTGATGTCCCGGCTCCTCCCCTCAGTGGAGTAAATAAATTAAATTAAATTATCATCAGCTCTGGATTTTCGGGGCAGCCGGGACTCAAACTCGTGGAGCTGTGAGTTCATTGTTTCAAAGGCAGCAGCTCTAACCACTGAGCTACTGCCTCTATTGAAACCAATAGGAAGATTTTGTTATCTTGACCTCTATACTGCAGGTGAGACACCAGAAGCAGGTTATTCAGCTGCAAAGATGGATGGAGGGATGGATGAATGGAGAGATAGAGGGAGGGATGGATGGATGATAGAGGGATGAATGGAGGGATAGAGGGAGGGATGAATGGAGGGATAGAGGCAGGGATGGATGGTTGATAGAGGGATGAATGGAGGGATGAATGGAGGGATAGAGGGAGGGATGGATGGATGATAGAGGGATGAATGGAGGGATAGAAGGAGGGATGAATGGAGGGATAGAGGCAGGGATGGATGGTTGATAGAGGGATGAATGGAGGGATGAATGGAGGGATAGAGGGAAGGATGGATGGATGATAGAGGGATGAATGGAGGGATAGAAGGAGGGATGAATGGAGGGATAGAGGGATGAAAGGAGGGATAGAGGGAGGGATGGATGGATGATAGAGGGATGTATGGAGGGATGAATGGAGGGATAGAAGGAGGGATGAATGGAGGGATAGAGGGATGAATGGAGGGATAGAGGGAGGGATGGATGATAGAGGGATGAATGGAGGGATGAATGGAGGGATAGAGGGAGGGATGGATGGATGATAGAGGGATGGATGGATGATAGAGGGATGAATGGAGGGATAGAGGGAGGGATGAATGGAGGGATAGAGGCAGGGATGGATGGATGATAGAGGGAGGGATGGATGGATGATAGAGGGATGAATGGAGGGATAGAGGGAGGGATGAATGGAGGGATAGAGGCAGGGATGGATGGTTGATAGAGGGATGAATGGAGGGATGAATGGAGGGATAGAGGGAGGGATGGATGGATGATAGAGGGATGAATGGAGGGATAGAAGGAGGGATGAATGGAGGGATAGAGGGATGAAAGGAGGGATAGAGGGAGGGATGGATGGATGATAGAGGGGTGTATGGAGGGATGAATGGAGGGATAGAAGGAGGGATGAATGGAGAGATAGAGGGATGAATGGAGGGATAGAGGGAGGGATGGATGATAGAGGGATGAATGGAGGGATAGAGGGAGGGATGGATGGATGATAGAGGGATGAATGGAGGGATGAATGGAGGGATAGAGGGAGGGATGGATGGATGAATGGAGGGATGAATGGAGGGATAGAGGGATGAATGGAGGGATGAATGGAGGGATGAATGGAGAGATAGAGGGAGGGATAGAGGGAGGGATGGCTGATAGTGGGATGGATGGATGATAGAGGGATGGATGATAGAGGGATATATAGATACACGACAGATAATAGAGATAGAATCATAGATAGATAGATAGAGGGATAGAATCATAGATAGATAGAATCATAGATAGATAGATAGAGGGATAGAGATAGATAGATAGATAGATAGATAGAGGGATAGATAGAGGGATAGATAGATAGATACTGTATCTCAATGTTGGTGAAAGAGTCAGATTCATTTGTTCCCATAAAACTACTATAAAGAAATGAGGAAAAAAATACAAATACAATTTTTTTTTTTTTTTTATCTTCACCACCTTGGATTCAAACCAGCAACGTTCAAAACTTGTGTCCAGCAACCTCCTGGCTTTCCTAGCTGCTCTAGCTGTTGAGCCACTAGGATTGATGATGTCAGAGGGAGGATTTCACATAAATGAACCTACAATGCAGCCTCTGATTACACAGCAGATTACACAGGACACAGCTACATTGTACAGAGCAGCATCTCTATGTCCTGTATTCTAGAGGGAGAGGAAAAGAGGATTTTTTTTTTCTTCTAATAAAGTTACTAAAAATAATAAAAAAAAATAGAATAATGTAATTTTATTGCACTTTTTTATAAAATAATAAACATTACAAATCAGCAAATAACATGGACATATTTGGTGTCCCCGTAATCGTAATGACCTGAACAACACAGCGATCAGATTATTTATGGGGATCAGTAAATGGCGGGAAAAAAGGCGCAATTTATTATTTTTCTTTATTAAAACCCATATAAAATGTAATAAAAATGTATCACTGAGGCCGTGTTCACACATAGCGTAAATGCTGCATTTTTTCTGCAGGTGTCTGCGCCACGAGTGCAATAACAATGTTCTCTGATTATTGCGTGTTTGCGGTATTTTTTATACATTGTCCCCCTTATTTGATACATGTTTGTTGCTGATGTGAATCCTGAAGCTTATGAAGAAAGAAACACCAAATCCGCACAGTTCAGCGGCGTCTTTCCACGCACCAGGAGCGGAGATTTCAGGACGTCTCATCCACTTTGCTTGGACAATTAGTCCATATTCACATGTAGTGTAAATGCTGCATTTTTTTCTGCTGTTTCTTTGCACATTTATTCTGCTGTGTTTAATTGTCCAAGTAAAGTAGATGTGATTCCATGAAAAGACGCCACTGAATTCTGCGGGTTTTTTTGGGGGGGGGTTCTCTGGAGGTTAAATAAATGCAGGAAAAAGCTTCTCTGTACATAAAAACACTTAAAAACGCAGATTCACATGTGAACCAAACACGCATTAAATAATGGAGAAAAGGCAGAAAAAAAATGCAGCAAAAATGGAAAAAAACAGAGAAGATTGTTATTGTGTAGTTTGGTGCAGACACAAAAAACACCGGATTTATGCAACGTGTGACCACGGCCTTATAGGCACAAATAAGCAACATGTCATATAGTGACACAGAAATATAAAAAAATTCTGACTGCTATAAATATGAATGAACAGCCCGGGGCATCTGCTGAATGACCCTTACTGCTAAATGGGTGTGGCTAGGGGCGTGGTCAAAATTTGCCGCGGCGCGCTGCGCGCGCCACATACTTTGTCCCTCTTTCCTTTCTTGAAAAGTTGGGAGGTATGCTGATCTAATGTTAATGGGAGTGTGGGCATATGTTTAGTACAACAACTCCATTCCTGTCTATAAGTGTTAAGTTGTTAGGTTTGTGTGCTGTTAATAAAGATAGAACAAATAAAAAGGCAAGGAGGTCACAGGAAGAGCATGTGACTATTCTGTATTCTTTCTTTCTGTGTTCTATGTGTGAGGATGCTTGCTGCAGAAGCCCCAGATAGAGACACACAAAAATGATTACCTGCTGCCTTATTAAGCTTACTGTATTTGTTCCTGAATGTTCCTGAATAAAACAACCATTACTGTTACACGCTTGGAGAGTATCGTTGATAATCTGCTGCCAACATTTAAGGGGGCTTTAAACTATGTGCGCACTAGAAAAGGGATTTTTCTCAAGAAAATTTCTGGAGAAACTTCTGGGAGTTGAAGATTACTGCACCTGCGGTAAAAAAACGCACCAAAACAGCGGGAAAAACGCATGCGTTTTTGCCGCGATTTTGCCACGTTTTTGCCGCGTTTTTTCTGCAGGTTGGTCCCTCTGGTTTTTATGCTGTAACTGCAATAAATAATATAGATAATAGATAGATAACCCTTAGATAGATAGACAGACAGATAATGAATAGAGGGAAAGATGAATAGAGGAATAGATAGATAGATAATAGATGAGAAAGACATATATAATGTCCCACCCCCCCTGCATATTCTAAGCTGGCACCCTTTAGTGACTTTCATGTGGCACTAAAGGGTGCTTAGCCTTGTATTTAGCCAAAAAATAAATAAATAATTAAAAAAAAATGACGTGGGATCCCCCCTATCTTTTGTAGCCAGCTGGGGTAAAGCTTTACTTTGGCTGGTAATCCAAAAGAGAAGGCACCCCACGCTGTTATTTTACATTAAATAAATAATTTAAAACAAAAAACGTGGGGTCCCCCCAAATTAGATCACCAGCCAAGGTAAAGCGGACAGCTGTGGTCTGGTATTCTCAGACTAAGGAGGTCCACTGTTATTGGACACTCCCCAGCCTGAAAATAGCAGGCCACAGCCGCCCCAGAAGTGGCGCATCCATTAGACTCATCCCGTTGCCCTGGTGTGGTGGCAAACGGGGTAATATATGGGGTTGATGCCAGATGTGTAAAGTCACCTGGCATCAGGCCCTGGGGTTAGTGATGTCAAGCGTCTATCAGATGCCCGACATCACCAACCCAGTCAGTAAGAAATAAAAAATAGACAACAAAAAAAGTTTTATTTGAAAAAACACTCCCCAAAACATTCCCTCTTTCACCAATTTTTTGAAAAGAACAATCAATTCCAGGTCCGGCGTAATACAATAAGGGGGTCCTACGACGATCCATACCATAGTCACTGTCCCAGTCAATGAAGAACAAAATGTTCCCCATTGGCTGGGAGAGCAATGCAGTGACCTGAGCTAACATCAATAGGTCAGCCCTGACTTCAGGAGGTTAGAGCGCTGACTTCAGAAGGTTAGATGAGCTCATTACCTGCTGTGACGATCTCCTGCACTGCTGACGTCAGCGCTGTCACTGACTTCTATGCCCGCCGCGTTCTCAGCAGTATCGCGAAAGCCCGTGACGTCACTGCTAGTAACAGTCTCGGGCCGCCCGTAAGACGTGATGTGAGAATGGGGCGGGCAATGGAAGGCAGTGACAGCGCTGACGTCAGCAGAGCAGGAGATCGTCACAGCAGGTAATGATCACATCTAACCTGACAGCAGCACTCGTCATCCCCGCGGCTGCCAGCACTGCAGCGCGAGAAGCTGCTGACACTGCGGGCAGACAATGACACATTGCAGTGCAGGTAGCCACGGGGCTGGCAGGGAGCGGGACACAGACTGCACGGGCACCTGGAGGTCACACTCCCGGGATCCCCACACCGAGCAGCGGTGGTGCTAACAGATCACCACAACCGTGGGTGGCGTCACGGACAATAGACTATATCCCAAAACCCAATCCCCTTTCACTCACGGGCGAGGAGCGCCGCTCGAGAACCCCCGGGATCCGGCCCACCGCTCGAGCCACCACTGAGCAGCAGCAGCTGGACCCGAGCAGAGGGGTGAGCGCAGTGCTGACACCCTCCTCCCCGCCCGCGACAACTTGGCGTCACGAACAGGATCTTACCGCTCTGCCGTCTGGTAGAGGTGCGCCTTGTTACCGCCAAAAAATTTCGGAAGTCGCCATCTTTGGCGTGAAAAGTTCCCGCTCGAGCATCTTCTCGAGTAGTGGAGGCGCGAAGGCCAAAACTCCGCCCCAAGAGAGGAGGGGCCAGAAAGAGCTAAGGGGGACGCTAAGGCGGCTGGCTGCATGTGAACACAGCTATAAAAGCAGGGACGCCAGGACTCTGCAGACATCTTGTTCCTGGGAAAAGCCGCCAGCAACATGTGGATGCCGTCCCACGACACCGTAGCCCCCGCGCCAGGAACCGCGGCGTGGGTGGAAATCCGGACCGCACAGCTCTACCAACGGCTGCAGGTCAAGATGCAGCTCCTCATGGAGGAGTGGGAGGCCGACATGGCGGACGTTATAGCAGCCGTGCGGAGACGCGAGGAGGAAGCGGAGGAAGGGAGGGTGAGTGACCCACGCCCCGATGCCCTTGAAGGGCCGGTCATCGCGGCTGCGGGACCCGGTCCAGGCCCTCTCCCCCCGCTGCCTCCCTCGCCACCCGTCTCGGAGGCTGTGACCCCGCCACTAGGCCTGCTACCACCGCAACCGGTAGCAATAACCAGCGTCCCCGCCCAGGCGGGCCGACCTGTAGCCGGAGCCCGTAGTCGACCGGAGGTGTTGCCCTGGAAAGTCCCAAAAACTGAACCGGAGGCATCCCCTGAAAAGTCCCCCGAGCTGGAGCTGATGACCCGCTCCGAGCCGAAGGCCCAGCAGCAGAAAGCTCCTATGCCCATTCCCCACACCTCGGCCGAGGTAGCGCCGGGTTGTTGCTGTAAGGCAGCGCCCAAGGCCAAGACACCGCGGGACCCACCGCCCAGATTCCTGACAGTGGGCAACGTCCAGAATGTCCCGCGGGGCCCGACCCGTGCGCCGGAGCTCGCAGCAGCGCCATATTGGGATAGGGAGCCGGTACCGTTGGGCCTAGAGATCGGTGAACGGGAGAGGAAGAAGGCCGAGCTGGTGGCCCGAGCGATAAGGGAGAAGGAGAATCTCCGCCAGGCCACGTTCCGTGTCCGGGGCCCGCTGTACGAGGGGCAGGTGAGGCGGTTTGATGTCCGCCGGGGCTATGGGTTTATTTATGAACCAGGCCTGGAGGCCGAAGTGTTTGTAGCCCGGCGGGATGTAAATGCCCACCTGCCTGAAGAGCATCCCGGCCGCAACCTAATGCCGGGAGACATTGTCCAGTATACCCGGCACTGTGGAGAGAGGGGGTGGTTTGCCCTGGATGTAAAACTGCGGGGCAGCCAGGAGAGCAGAGTGAGTCCTGCACCCCCTCCCTCGGATGAAGCTGAAAGTCCGGAGTAGGGCAGCGGATGCCCGCTGCAGCAGTCCCCGTTGGGACCATGTTTGCCTGAAGTTTTGTTTGAAAAAGTTGAAAAATGATAAGCAATGATTACCGAACAGTAACCTGATTGACCGTGATTGGAAAACCGGCCGTTGCGGGCACCGTTGTCCCTGTGGGGACCATTTAAAAAGTTTTGCATGAGGAACTGCTCATGGACAAGCCCGAGAACTTGCAGGGCAACCACAAACGTTAGTGGCTTGTAAATAAGTTGTTTACCGTTGCCGTTTCCGCAATGCCACCTCCGGAGAGGCAGGTTGGAGGGAGGGCCCTCAGCAGAGCAGGCTGGGGCCCAGCCACCAAAGGAACCAGTGGCTACCCTCTGGAGGGGAAGGACAGATCCCGCTCGGGTAACGTGTGCTGGACTTGGGGACAAGGGGTGCTGCCTGGGCTTTAGGGGCAGCATCAAGGCCAGGTTGCTTGGGTGGGAGAGAGAGGAAACCGTAACCATAAACCGTTTGCAACGTTTAAGTAAAAGTGCCTCCCGTTATGGGAAGAATTAATAAAAATGTATATATGTTACCGTTTATAATGTTATATATTTTCCAGAAAAATAAAACCGGTATTGGACGGGCAGCCCGCGGACGGTCTGCATTTTGCTAAGGGGAAATGTGACGCCCTGGGCAAGCCAGGGGTCACAGGTCATCACACCACAACACCCTACACCCCAGTTAGGAACATCACAGCTAACCAAAATCCTTGTTGCCTTCCTCCAGGGGCTGATGTTCACACCAGGGGGTGGGCCAGGCGGTTGTCTCCGCCCACCGAGGAGTACACAGCCCTGGAGGCGGGAAGAACCAGGCAGATAGGGTTTGGACAAGAAGGAGTAAACAGTGAAGTGAAAGTGAAGTAGTAGTGGAGCAAAGAAGAAAAGAGTAAAGAGAGAGTAGAAAAGCCTGAAGTAGGTCCAGCTGTGTGCAGGACAGAGTCAGCAAGGTCAGCAACGGCGGTGATTGTCCGGAGGGGTGACCGTTTGGAAGTTCCTGGAAGGACCGCGGACGGGTGGTGGCCCGGCGGTCTGGAGCAGTGTACAAAGGACAGTCAGCACCAGGGCAGGGGCCTCTCGGACCCCGGCAAGGCTAGGAGTCGCCATAATTTGCCAAATCCGTCAGTGAAGGGGACGTCTGTCTCCCAACAACCAAGTCCCGATTGAAGGCAACAGCCCAACCATTACAGTAGAGACACCGCCACCGCCAGGACACCAGTTTCTAAGGCCAGCGCCTGCGGGCAAAGAGTAGAGCTCCTCCGGTCCAGCTTGAAGCCGGGGAGCGGGTTACTGGTGGGAACCCATCGAGACCATCAACAACATTAGGTGCAGGAAAAGGGACATCACCGTCACCTACTGGGGAAAGCAAGTGCAGCCGTCCGTGGGAACCGTCTTTCCAGCCGTGTGTTTTACCGAGAACTGTGTCAACGTCTCAGGCTGAGTAAGTACCACAGTGCCGCAAGGCACAGCGCTGCCCCCGCGTCCCTGCGCCCACCAAGCCCTGCATCTACCCACCTCAACACTGGGCCCCGGGATCACCAACCCCTACCCACGGAGGGGCAACACAACAACTTGCTGCTTCACACCATCACTCCCGGGATCCCCACACCGAGCAGCGGTGGTGCTAACAGATCACCACAACCGTGGGTGGCGTCACGGACAATAGACTATATCCCAAAACCCAATCCCCTTTCACTCACGGGCGAGGAGCGCCGCTCGAGAACCCCCGGGATCCGGCCCACCGCTCGAGCCACCATTGAGCAGCAGCAGCCGGACCCGAGCAGAGGGGTGAGCGCAGTGCTGACACCCTCCTCCCCGCCCGCGACACTTAGTTAAATCTCCCCCCCTAAAGGTAGGTCTGGATCCCCCTGTGGGTTCACCAAGCCCGCTCGCTGCCCCTACACCGGCTGTGAGCGTTACAATGAGCTGAGAACCAAAAACACTTAAGAAACTATACAGATAGTGTGTGACATTACAGCAGTGAAGTAGATGAGTGTGTTAGGAAAAGAGAATAGTGTCATACACTCTTTTCAAGGTCATTTAAGGTCTAGTAATATATTAGATTCACTGTGAATCAAGTTACCGAAAATCAAATTTCTTGGGTCAATTTAGCAAATTTGGTGAATTTGAATTTCAAAAGATAAGTACATCTCTAATAGAATACTTCCATAAAAATAGATGTATGAATCAGGCCTAACTATAGTATTATTATTTTATTTAAATATAATGCACAAACATATTCCACAGTGCAGTACAGATATTTAATCTTATCACCCATGTCCCTTTTAGGGGCACTTCTCACATAGCGAGATCGCTGCTGAGTCACAGGTTTTGTGACGTACCAGTGACCTCATCAGCGATCTCGCTGTGTGTGACACTAAGCAGCACCTGGCCCCTGCTGTGAGATCGCTGATCGTTACACACTGTTCTGGTTCATTTTTTGGTCGTTGGTCTCCCGCTGTGCAGCACGCATTGGCGTGTTTGACTGCGGGAGACCATCGAGCACTGACTCTGTGTAAGCAGCGTACGCTGGTAACCAGGGTAAATATCGGGTAACTAAGCAAAGCGCTTTGCTTGTTTACCCGATATTTACCCTGGTTACCAGCGTACGCTGCTTACAGGTTGCCAGCCCTGGCTCCCTGCACACATAGCCAGGGTAAATATCGGGTAACTAAGCAAAGCGCTTTGCTTACTAACTCGATGTGTACCCTAAGCCAGCGCGGGCAGTCTGGAAGCGGTGTACGCTGGTAACCAGGGTAACCAGGGTAAATATCGGGTAACCAAGCAAAGCGCTTTGCTTAGTTACCCGATATTTACCCTGGTTACCAAGCGCAGCATCGTTACACGAGTCGCTGGTGGCTGGTGGCTGGTCACTGGTCGCTGGTGAGATCTGACTGTTTGACAGCTCACTAGCGACCCTTTAGCGACGTACCAGTGATCCTGACCAGGTCATATCGTGGTCGGAATCGCTTGTACGTGGTTTAGTGTGACGGTACACTTAGGACATAGGATCTAAGTTGTAAATGAACCAGTCACATTTTTTTTTTGGAGATCAATTTGTCAATGGAGTACACGTAGAAAGCCCAAGCAAACTCAGGTAGAACATACCAATGGATCTTAGAAGTAAAAAAAAAAAGTCATTTTTCTAAAACCTGTTTGATAATATCAAATAAATTTCATTGAAATAAAGTGACTTCAGAATTGCCAAAGAACTAAACAATCAGATAAAGTAGTCTACATAAAAATATTGCCTTCCAAAGAAACAGCTGCTCATAAATCTACTGCTGGCAATAACAAATGACCTTAAAATCCTAAATAAAACTGAAGGTTCCAGTGTAATAAAGTAGAAAGAAAAAAAAATATTGCATCCATGTATACTTAACTGCCTAAAATAAGAAAGAAACTTAAGTATATAAAAGCAATTACCTCGAGCAAAATAAATAAAAGACCCAAGTTTTCTGCACATAATAGTGTCATAGAGGGAAACAAATTACAAGATTAACATCTGGATACGTAAATCAAATAGAGGACCTATGATATAACTGGTAAAAGTAAGGAATAAAGAATAGAAAACATGGGGACAGAACCTGAAATAACCTCTGAAAAGCTGGACACCATCAATAGAAACAAGTTCCATCTGATTTCCTGAAGTGTAGAAATAGTTCACTTTGGGTTGCCTTACCTGATTGGGTGGCAGATTTCCAATGTTAAGCAATTAAGCATTCTGCCAAATTGAGAAAGTAGTTAATCAATATGTATGTGTAATACTCGAGGCCGGTGTTGGGGCAGCGAGCGGGGTTAGTGGACCCATTGGACCACTGGGGGACCTGGGCTTACACTTTAGCATACGCAAAGTAGCACTACCAGGTTAGTGAGCAGGACTGTGACAGCTGACCCCCATAATGGGTGACGGACTTGGATACGGACACAGATGCAGGCAGGTACAGGTGGGATGACCAGAGCAGACAGGGAGGTGAGTACTGACAGGTATGGTGGGGATGGCAGGGACATAGAGGTATGGGAATGCACGAACACAGGGATAATGGGATAGGAGCTCAGGACCTGACAACTAACTAGTTAGCAGACTTGAGACTGACTGACTAACTAAGGACGATGTTCAGACGCCTCCCCTAATGGGAGGATGCCTTAAATACAGACACACTTAAGCAAGCATTGTTGACCTTAGGGAGATCAACATATCCACTGCGGAGACACCATCACGTGTTTCTCAACGCAGTGATTCTAGAGCATTGCCCCCTGGGAAGTATGCAAATAAAAAAGCCACGGAGACACCATCACGTGTTTCTCAACGCTGGCAGAAAACTAGCCAGGTCTTTCACCGGGAAGGAACAACCACGGGAAGGGCAGTCTCCAGTCAAGGAGACCACCTATACCAAACATGGTATCCATCCACAGACAGCCGTTTCGGGGTATTTGCCCCTCATCAGTGTGGAGTAGGAATCTGGCTAGTGGGGGCAATGCCTAGTAAAAGACAACTTAAGCAAGCATTGTTGACCTTAGGGAGATCAACATATCCACTGCGGAGACACCATCACGTGTTTCTCAACGCAGTGATTCTAGAGCATTGCCCCCTGGGAAGTATGCAAATAAGAAAGCCACGGAGACACCATCACGTGTTTCTCAACGCTGGCAGAAAACTAGCCAGGTCTTTCACCGGGAAGGAACAACCACGGGAAGGGCAGTCTCCAGTCAAGGAGACCACCTATACCAAACATGGTATCCATCCACAGACAGCCGTTTCGGGGTATTTGCCCCTCATCAGTGTGGAGTAGGAATCTGGCTAGTGGGGGCAATGCCTAGTAAAAGACAACTTAAGCAAGCATTGTTGACCTTAGGGAGATCAACATATCCACTGCGGAGACACCATCACGTGTTTCTCAACGCAGTGATTCTAGAGCATTGCCCCCTGGGAAGTATGCAAATAAGAAAGCCACGGAGACACCATCACGTGTTTCTCAACGCTGGCAGAAAACTAGCCAGGTCTTTCACCGGGAAGGAACAACCACGGGAAGGACAGTCTCCAGTCAAGAAGACCACCTATACCAAACATGGTATCCATCCACAGACAGCCGTTTCGGGGTATTTGCCCCTCATCAGTGTGGAGTAGGAATCTGGCTAGTGGGGGCAATGCCTAGTAAAAGACAACTTAAGCAAGCATTGTTGACCTTAGGGAGATCAACATATCCACTGCGGAGACACCATCACGTGTTTCTCAACGCAGTGATTCTAGAGCATTGCCCCCTGGGAAGTATGCTAGGCATTGCCCCCACTAGCCAGATTCCTACTCCACACTGATGAGGGGCAAATACCCCGAAACGGCTGTCTGTGGATGGATACCATGTTTGGTATAGGTGGTCTCCTTGACTGGAGACTGCCCTTCCCGTGGTTGTTCCTTCCCGGTGAAAGACCTGGCTAGTTTTCTGCCAGCGTTCAGAAACACGTGATGGTGTCTCCGTGGCTTTCTTATTTGCATACTTCCCAGGGGGCAATGCTCTAGAATCACTGCGTTGAGAAACACGTGATGGTGTCTCCGCAGTGGATATGTTGATCTCCCTAAGGTCAACAATGCTTGCTTAAGTTGTCTTTTACTAGGCATTGCCCCCACTAGCCAGATTCCTACTCCACACTGATGAGAGGCAAATACCCCGAAACGGCTGTCTGTGGATGGATACCATGTTTGGTATAGGTGGTCTCCTTGACTGGAGACTGCCCTTCCCGTGGTTGTTCCTTCCCGGTGAAAGACCTGGCTAGTTTTCTGCCAGCGTTCAGAAACATGTGATGGTGTCTCCGTGGCTTTCTTATTTGCATACTTCCCAGGGGGCAATGCTCTAGAATCACTGCGTTGAGAAACACGTGATGGTGTCTCCGCAGTGGATATGTTGATCTCCCTAAGGTCAACAATGCTTGCTTAAGTTGTCTTTTACTAGGCATTGCCCCCACTAGCCAGATTCCTACTCCACACTGATGAGAGGCAAATACCCTGAAACGGCTGTCTGTGGATGGATACCATGTTTGGTATAGGTGGTCTCCTTGACTGGAGACTGCCCTTCCCGTGGTTGTTCCTTCCCGGTGAAAGACCTGGCTAGTTTTCTGCCAGCGTTGAGAAACACGTGATGGTGTCTCCGTGGCTTTCTTATTTAAATACAGACACAGGCTGAGAGTCTTTGCTTGGAAATAACATGCCAGGTCTTTAAGAGTAGGGCCTATGCATGCGTGGGTGCCCTAAGCACGCTCCCGGCAGACCTGGGCTGCCTGCACAGGCCCCAGGAGGGGAAGGAGGCAGCAACATACATGGATGGGGGAGTGCAGGGGAGGATGCAACCCAGCCAAAGCAGTGAGTAAGGTAGAACATTGTCAGTATCTCTGCAGGGAAGCCGGCACTACAGTGTGTGACACAGACTTCTCCAGTGCATCCTCTATCTTATGGAATCAGCCTCACTCTACTATTGAAGGTGCTTTATAGGCTACTTTTCTCACAACACTATTGCCACAGAAGTTTATTTAAATTGAAACTGAAGCAGAAGCAATGGTACCACCTCTAGGTAGAGTTCAATTATGGCAGAGGAGGTGAGGGTGCAGAAACAAGGGAACAGCTTTATTAACGAGCAGGAAATTAATACGTGAGTCAGTGGTGTAAAACAGTTTAGCAATAGTACGGCTAAAAAATAAGGTAGGATCTAGCTGGGTTGTACCCACACTATATCACCCCAGCTATTACAACTGTCAATGTGTCACGCTCCCCGGCTCCCTATCACGCTCTCCGGCTACCCTGCCACGCTCCCCGGCTCCCCTGCCTCGCTCCCCGGCTCCTCTGCCAGGCATCCCCCGCTCCACAGACTCCATGCCCCATCACCTGCGGTCCCCAGGCAGCCCGGTCCCCGCTCCCGGCGCCCGTCGGCAACTCTGCTCCAGCCCGGCTCTCCTGCCTCCTGTTCACCGCTCCCTGCTCTGGCTTCTGGCACCCAGGCCTCGCGCATGCGCATTAGGGCGCGCGGTCATTGACCCTCTCTTAAAGGGCCATTGTCCTCCAACAGGATATTGAAGTATCAGGTACAGGGTATATAGGGAGATCCTTTCCAAGTGGGCGGGGCCTGTTCTTCGTGTTTTGCTAAGCTAGGAGTCAGGTCTCCATGTGTCTTGTGGTATACTTACCTATCTCTCTCCTAGAGCCGCTCCTGCCTTGCCAACCGGTCCTGACGATACCCGAACCCCGAACGGTGACGGTCTGCCATCCCGTCAGTTCATACCATCTCCGATCCCTGTGGTGACCCGTCTTCTCGCTCCGTCGGTTCCGGACTCTGCCTGATGTCATCTCGGCCTCCGAACCTGAGCTCCGTCACCCGGACTACCTTCAGTGACTCTGTGGTCCCAGGGACTTCTACACTCCACTCCTCTGAATGGACTGTCCTGCTACCCGTAGTGCTCCGGCTACCGGGCACCTTGCCTTCGGTGAGGTGTTCAGCCCAGTGGATCCACCTCCTAGGTCTGCCCGGCCACCTGGCCCTAACAGTAAGAACAGGCCATGGATCCCGCCAAAGCACTAGCGACCCAGCTGGGCACCTTGCAGCAGGAACTCGTACGACAGCGCGAGACCCAGTCCCGCATGCTGGCCTTCATGTCCTCGGTGGATACCCGCCTGTACACGCTGCAAGCAACTGCCACGTCACTGGCATCTCAGGTTACTACTGCACAGTCCACGGCCACGGTTCCCGTGGCGGCTACCTCGGAAGCTTCTAAACTCCGCTTGGCCTCTCCATTCCGATATGCCGGAGATCCCAAGACCTGCAGAGGATTCTTAAACCAGTGCTCCCTCCATTTCAAGCTGCTTCCGCACCTGTTTGCCTCCGACCAAGCCAAGGTGGCGTTTGTGATGTCCCATCTAGAGGGTGAGGCACTGGCCTGGATGAACCCCTTGTGGGAGAAGGAGGACCCTGTGACCACTAACATCCAGGACTTCCTGCAGGCGTTTAGAACCACCTTTGACGAACCCGGACGTGCCGCCGCATCCGCCTCATCACTCCTCAGGCTACGTCAGGGGACCATGACGGTGGGGCAGTATGCCATCCGCTTCCGCACTTTGGCCTCAGAATTGGGGTGGAACAATGAAGCCCTCACCGCCGCCTTCTGGGAAGGACTCTCCAGTCGTATTAAGGACGAGCTGGCAGGCCGCGATGTTCCTTCCACCCTGGATGCCCTGATCGCACTAGCCACCCGCTTGGACCTCAGATTCCAGGAACGATCCAAAGAGGTATCCCGTGAGAGACGTCCGATACGGCATTCCTCTCCTCCGCAGAAGCCCGCCGTACTTCAGTCAGCGTCATCTGGTGTCTCTGTCCACGAGCCCATGCAGATTGACCGTTTGCGGCAGTCCGAACAACGCCGAGCAGAACGGCTCGCCAAGGGCCTCTGCTTCTACTGCGGAGAGGGCACACACCTGCTACGTTCCTGTCCAGAGAGGCCGGGAAACTCCAAAGCCTAGGGTTGGTAGGAAAGGCCACCCTAGGTGCTGGGACTCTCTCAGACCCGGTTACGTGGACTGTTCAAGTAACAACGGGAGAGACGCGGTTCACGGCCGAGGCATACCTCGATTCCGGGGCAGCAGGCAATTTCATCCAGCAGGCCACGGTGGACAAGTACCAGGTGCCTGTTACTCCACTCGACAAACCCCTCGTGATTGCCTCTGTAGATGGGAGACCCCTCTCTGACACCATCTCGTGGATCACCAAGCCGGTGGAACTACGTATCGGTGCCCTGCACACCGAGAACATCGCTCTCTACGTCCTCCCACACATGTCTCATCAAATCCTGCTGGGACTCCCCTGGTTACGGACACACGAACCGTCAGTCAGCTGGTGTACTGGTGAAGTTGACTCGCCCACCCCAGGGCTATGGGACACCCGGTGCCGGGCCGGACTAGTCCGGTGGTAGTCAGTGGTGGCTGGGCCCGGCTCCGTGGCCCTGGTGGGTGTCAGAGAATATGTGGCTGATGACTTTAAGTTTGTATTCGTGACGCCACCTGTGGTATGCGGCTATTAAGCCGCCGCTGCTGTGTGAGGCCACCGGGATGATGTTATGGCAGCAAAGGTGGTACTGCTCCCCACAGGTGGAGCAATGCCCGGGGCACAGTTGGTGCTTGTGGAAGTCTATGGTTCTGTGTGACTAACACGGTGCAGGGCCGACAAGCAATGAAAGAAACAGGCACAAACAGTAGTCTCTTTACCTTCTCCTCTTTTACTCGACAGAAACTTAGTCCAGGGAGACCGTCACAGATGGTAAAGATGGTCCGGCCGGCCTGGAAGTGCCTGGGGTGATCTTTGGCCAGTTGAGTATGAGGCCTACTCCTTAATCTTTCTCTGCTGTTTTAGGACACTGCACTTTGGGTTTGCAATTGCCCTCTTGCTGCTGGGACTTGTTGTTCGTCCCTTTTTCTGTGTGGTAGACTGCGCAGGCCCTCTCTGGTGCTTCTCTGCTGGAGTCCACACCGGGCCCTTGGAATGCAGCTGTACCTTCAGATTACTTCTGGGCCAGGGGCTTGCAGCTCTCCTGCCCTCCGGATTCAGCTACCAGGGATGGATTTTATGCCCTGGCAACCACAGACTCCGATGTCCGAGTCTCTGCTGTGCCTCTCTGCACCTCTTGCTTCACTGGGCCAAGCTATCCCAGCTATAGGCCCCAGTTCTACAAGGCAGCACTACTCTGCGTCTGTCCTGCTTCACTCCTGTCTACAGACTAACCACTACTTCCTCCCTCCAGCCAGACTTAAGGAATGCTCCCTGAAGTTCCAGGTTCAGAGCTCCCCCTGCTGGCCGGAGGGAGAACTGTGTTGGGTGTTAACTTACTGGCCAATAGATCTCCCAATTACCTCCAGGCTCAGCATTAACCCTTTGGGAGGGCAATGCTGTTGTGGCGACCAGGTCCTGGGGCGCCACACTCCCCCTTGGTTAAATTCAGTACTCCCGGACTGTAGAAACAAACATGACATGTTAAAACATTTCATCCCATTATGGGAGGCGCATTACTTGAACGTTACAACCTTAAACATTACTACAAGAGTCCAGTGTGGCTCCCTGCTGGGTGTCCATTACACTGCTCCATGGGGGACCCGCCGCGTTCAAACACCCAACGTAGGCTCTGGGCGTGCGTCAGAGCATTGATGACCCCACTCTATGCACGCCGGACGGGTTTTTCTTCAGGGGTGTTGAGCACACTGGTGCTAACTATGAACAATTTAGGTGTTGGCCACCCATAGTCCAGTGGCCCAATTGTCCATTTTTGCAATCAAGGAAAAAGAAAAACATTTTGTACACAACATGACGGACATTTCGCATAACTATTTACATTCTACTAAGTACTCTTCCCCTTATACAGTTGACTCCCTATACCTTGGAGGGGCTTGTCCCCGGGTGCTGCGTTGAGACCTGCGTAGCTCTGGTGTTTGCCCCTGACTACTTGGTGTGTCTTCTACCTCAGCACTACAGGTAGGCCCAGCCCCGATAGGTAAGCGTGATGATTGCCTATGTGGTCTAAGAGTCGCCAAGGGTATGACAGGTTCACCACTGACAGGGGGTTGATCCTCCTGTTCCACTGCTGGCGTGTCATCTCGTGTTGGAGCGGACGGTTCTTTAGGTGGATTCGGAACCTCTTCTGTTTCTGGCTCGACCAACTGCGGAAACGTCAAAACTGGTACCACTATGGTATTGTTTATTCGGGTCCAAGTTTTGGGGAATTTTCCAAGGATTGTTTGGATCATTTCCCCCTCTTTCTCTTGACTTTGGGGACTTCCTTGTACTTCTTCCATTTCTCTTTGGATTCTGCACCGTTCAGGGCACGCTTTCAGGCGGTCTCGAGAAATTGCTTGATAGGTCTTGCCTTCATCCTTGCTTATGAGGCATACCTTACTATTGTCAAAGTTGGAGGGGATAATGGTGTAGGGCTCGTTTTCCCACTGATCATCCAATTTATGCGTCCTCCGCTTCTTCTTGAGGACTTGTTCTCCAGGTGCTAAGGGAGTTGCTGGGGCTGTTTGATTGTAATGCTGCTCTTGTCTCGTTCTTGCTTGAGACAGGCTCCTCTCTACGCATTCCTGGACCTTACGGTACCGCTGCTGCCGTTCTGTATCCCAATCCTCTATTTCTTGAACCGCCTCAGGCGACACAGTCCCCATCTCAAAGTCTACAGGCAACTTGCCAGGCCTGGCTCGCATCAGGTAAGCGGGGCTGCAGTTGGTCGAATTTACTGGGATATGGTTGTACAGGTCTACCAGATCTGGCAACTTCTCTGGCCATTGGTTCCTTTCTTCCAGAGGTAGGGTCTTCAGCATATCAATAACCACATGGTTCATTTTCTCGCACAGCCCATTGGTTTGGGGGTGGTACGGTGTGGTTCGGATTTTTTTACAGCCGTACATGTTACAGAACTCTTGGAACACTTCGGCCTCGAATGCAGGACCTTGATCAGTCAGTACCCTTTCCGGATAACCGTGAGGCCGACAAAAGGATGCCTGGAACGCTCTAGCTGCTGTTCTGGCTGTCTGGTCCTTCACAGGCACTACTACCAGGAAACGAGAGTAATGGTCCACAATGGTGAGGGCGTACACATAGCCTGACCGGCTTGGTGTTAACTTCACGTGGTCCAGGGCCACCAACTCCAGGGGCTGCTTCGTGACAATTGGCTGTAGGGGAGACCTTTGGCTGGCATCATCCTTCCGCCTCAGGTTACACGGGCCACAGTTTCGGCACCACTTCTCGATCATCTTTCTCATGTGCACCCAATAGAACCGATCACGGAGTAGGGCCTCCAACTTCTTCCACCCGAAGTGTCCTGCGTTATCATGATAAGCTGCTAGGACCATTGGAGCATCCCTCTGTGGAACCACTATCTGCCAGACAAGTTCATTTGTTCGCCAGTTGACATATCTCTTGCAGAGCTTGCCTTGGTAGGTGAACAGTCGTCCCCTCTCTTTCCACAACTGCTGGGCTTCTTCTGGAGCATCTGGGCCAAGATGAGTCTCAGCTTGTGCTAGCTTTTCTTTGACCAATCGCACAGCCGGGTCACCGTTCTGTGTCTCTTCCCAATTATGGTGGAGTAATGGGTTAACCGAGACCTCGTGTTGGCTCGAGCGCTTCACTCCCACAGCATGCTCACACTGGGAAACACCCTGATGATGGAAAGCCGGTAACTCTATCTCTTCGAGTTCATCCAGGTCTTCTCCAGATTCGGGTAAGTGAGGCATTCTGGACAGCGCATCAGCATTGTTATTCTTCTTGCCAGCCCGATACTTGATGGTAAAGTCAAAGTTAGACAGCCGGGCCATCCATCGCTGTTCCAACGCACCTAACTTGGCTGTTGCCAGGTGTGTCAACGGATTGTTGTCCGTGAAGATGGTGAACTTGGCCGACACCAGATAGTGCTTGAAGCGTTCAGTCACTGCCCAAACAATAGCGAGGAACTCCAGCTTGAAGGAACTGTAGTTTTCTGGATTCCTTTCTGTGGGCCGAAGCTTCCTACTGGCGTACGCTATCACCCTCTCTCTGCCTCCCTGCACCTGGGACAGAACTGCTCCCAGTCCCACGTTGCTGGCATCTGTGTACAGTACAAACGGCTGGCTGTAGTCAGGGTAGGCCAGAATCTCTTCGCCCGTGAGAGCCCCTTTCAGCCGGACAAAGGATGTTTCTAGTTGGCTGCTCCATTCAAATGGAGGGCTCTGCTTCTTAGCCTGCTTTGGCTGGCCCACCAGGAGATCTTGAAGGGGCGCTGCTACCTTGGTGAAACCATCAATGAACCTTCGGTAGTAGCCCACCAGCCCAAGGAACTGCCGCACCTCCTTTACCGTGGTGGGTCTTGGCCAGTCCTTGATTACGGTGACTTTCTCCGGATCAGGTGCCACACCTTCTGCGCTGACCACATGACCCAGGTACTGTACCTTTGGCTTCAAGAGGTGACATTTGGACGGCTTTATCTTCAGGCCATATTTCGACAAGGACTCAAACACTTCTGCTAAGTGCCTCAGGTGGTCTTCATAAGTCTTGGAGTAGACTATGACGTCATCCAGGTACAATAGCACGGTTTCAAAGTTGTGGTGGCCCAAGCAGCACTCCATCAACCTTTGGAATGTCCCTGGGGCGTTGCAGAGCCCGAATGGCATACAGTTGAACTCACAGAGGCCCATTGGTGTCGTGAATGCAGTCTTCTCCTTGTCCGCCTCTGCCACGGGAACCTGCCAATACCCACTGGTGAGATCCAAGGTGGAGAAATAATTAGCTGACTTTAAGGCTGTTAGTGACTCCTCTATTCTGGGCAGTGGATAAGCATCTTTATGTGTAATGCGGTTAATTTGCCTGTAATCTACGCACATTCTCATTGTACCATCTTTTTTCTTTACGAGCACTAGGGGAGCTGCCCAGGGGCTACAACTATCTCTGATAACCCCAGCCTCCTTCATTTCCCGTAACATTTCTTTGGCACGCTGGTACTGTGCGGGGGGCACAGGGCGGTATCTCTCTTTAATGGGATGATGATCACCCGTGGGGATTTGATGTTTAACCCCTTTCACCTGCCCAAAATCTAGGGGGTGTTTGCTGAAGACCCGCTCGTACTCCTGTACCACCCGGTAAACCCCATGCTTTTGGTGTGAGGGGGTGGAGTCGGTGCCCACATGTAAGTTTTGGCACCAGTCTTCCAGCTGCCCCTTGGAGCCATTGTCTTCCGCCTGGTCGGACGGGATCAAGGGTTCCACTGCTTTGATGGTATTGTTGCTGACAGTGTACAGTTTTGCTACAGTGGCGTACCGGGGCAATTTGGCCTCCTCCTCCCCACAATTCAGGACACGGACGGGCACTCTCCCCTTGCGGACGTCTGCTACCCCTCTGGCTACCAGGACTCCCGGCCTACTGTCTGAATACACCGGTTCTACCAAGGCATGGTAATCCTGACCCTTGAGGCCTATTGCTGCCCGACACCATATCAACATTTCACTTCTTGGGGGTATTACAATGGGGAGGGGGTCACTTACCCTCACACTGCCAATTTCTCCTCCGGCCAGCTCTACCTGCTGCCTCCTCATCAGGGCTCTGATCTCCCTCTGTAGGGCACGCTGCTGCCCGGAGCTGGCGGTTTCAGACGCCTGTTGCAACAAAATTATCACTTCGGCAATACAATTTTCTATCACATTTGTACCAATGGTTAGCAGTGGTTCAGATTCTTTGCGATCAATATCGACAATTATCATCCCCTGACATGGCAATTCTACCCGCCCCACTTTAATGGTTACTTCTTTGTACCCAATTTGGGGTAAGGGCTGACCATTACTGGCCACAATTGTTAAATCATCATCTGGGCCATGATCAATGTCTGAATCAGCCCAATATCTTTTGTACAGTTTGTAGGGGATGGTTGTTACCTGGGACCCCGTATCCAGGAGGGCATTCAAAGGGATCCCATCCAGCACAATAGGAAGGACCGGGCATCCTCCCACATACTTGCTGCGGCTGGGGGTTGAGCCGGACTTCCTCACACCTGGGGGTTGGCTCCTGGCCCCAGGCTCGGCCCATTTAAAGGACAGTGTCGTGCAATGTGGCCCGCCTGGCTGCAGCGGCGGCAGATCGGTTGTCCCGTTGAATCATACTGGTCTGTGTCTCTGCCTCGGGTCGGCGGAATCCTCCTCTGTCGCATCCAGGGGACGTCATCTGGGCTGGAGGCCAACTCGAGTCTTGCAGGCGATGGGGTCACTTGTAGAGACTGCATGGTCTTGGCCAGGGCAGCTACAGTCTTGGTCAGCTCCTGGACCTGCTGTCTGAGCTCTGCAGTGGGGTCCTTATCCAGGGACTGCGCCTCAGCCCCTGCAGCGGCTCGTGTTGCAGGCACCACCCCGGGGTATGTGATAGCAAGAGGCCGGAGGGATACTGGATCATTCGGTGTAGATTCTCTCAGTACCCGGATGGCCTGGTCCTTAAACTTTGCAAAGTCCAGAGCAGGGTTCTGCAGGACCATGATACGCAGCTGGGTCCTGTGGGCATCTGACAGGAGCCCCTCTATGAACTGCTCAGTTAGGAGTTTGTCTTCTTCACGTACACTCTCTGGGTCCACCTGTTTAACTGCTTTCAGGGCCTCCTGCAAGTTTAAGGCATAGTCCCTTATGCTGTCTGTGGCCCGTTGTTTGCACCCAAAGAATCTCATCTTTATTTCTGCTGCGGTGCGGGTGTCAAAAGTACTCTTTAACTTAGCCAGTATCTGGGTTACTGTCCCTTTATCTGTATCAGGCCAGGACTTCACTTCACGCTGGGCTGCGCCGGCTAGCTGTCCCATTAATATGCCCACCTTCTGGCTCTCGGTCAGAGGATACACCCGGAACAAGCTGTGCAGACTTTCCCTGAAGTCGCTCAAGGTATGGGACTCCCCGGAGTACTGCGGTAGCCATTCTGCTCCCGGGATGTACGGCATTGTGATCGGCATTACCGGCGCTGCAGCGGGGGCTGGGGCGAAGGCGACTGGGATTGCTTCGGCTGGTGCTGCGGCGTCTCGGGCTATGGCAGCCACCTGCTCTCCCTCTGAGTCGGACATCTTCTTCCCCCTTAGTGAACCTTACCAGGCTCCGTTCACTTTTCAAATTCCCTTCTGGGTCGCGCGGGGTTAACAGCGCTCTGCTCTGATGGCGCGCTCCCTTCGCGCTCTTTGTCAGGCACGCCCCCCTTCTTTCTGCGCTCAGCGAGGCTAATGGTGGCGGCAGTTTTCAAACAATGACACACGCAGTAACACAGTCTTTTAAGCGCAATTCTTCAGGCGCACAGTACCCGGTGTGACCGGGCACGAAATCCTGTTCGTGACGCCAAAAGTTGACTCGCCCACCCCAGGGCTATGGGACACCCGGTGCCGGGCCGGACTAGTCCGGTGGTAGTCAGTGGTGGCTGGGCCCGGCTCCGTGGCCCTGGTGGGTGTCAGAGAATATGTGGCTGATGACTTTAAGTTTGTATTCGTGACGCCACCTGTGGTATGCGGCTATTAAGCCGCCGCTGCTGTGTGAGGCCACCGGGATGATGTTATGGCAGCAAAGGTGGTACTGCTCCCCACAGGTGGAGCAATGCCCGGGGCACAGTTGGTGCTTGTGGAAGTCTATGGTGCTGTGTGACTAACACGGTGCAGGGCCGACAAGCAATGAAAGAAACAGGCACAAACAGTAGTCTCTTTACCTTCTCCTCTTTTACTCGACAGAAACTTAGTCCAGGGAGACCGTCACAGATGGTAAAGATGGTCCGGCCGGCCTGGAAGTGCCTGGGGTGATCTTTGGCCAGTTGAGTATGAGGCCTACTCCTTAATCTTTCTCTGCTGTTTTAGGACACTGCACTTTGGGTTTGCAATTGCCCTCTTGCTGCTGGGACTTGTTGTTCGTCCCTTTTTCTGTGTGGTAGACTGCGCAGGCCCTCTCTGGTGCTTCTCTGCTGGAGTCCACACCGGGCCCTTGGAATGCAGCTGTACCTTCAGATTACTTCTGGGCCAGGGGCTTGCAGCTCTCCTGCCCTCCGGATTCAGCTACCAGGGATGGATTTTATGCCTTGGCAACCACAGACTCCGATGTCCGAGTCTCTGCTGTGCCTCTCTGCACCTCTTGCTTCACTGGGCCAAGCTATCCCAGCTCTAGGCCCCAGTTCTACAAGGCAGCACTACTCTGCGTCTGTCCTGCTTCACTCCTGTCTACAGACTAACCACTACTTCCTCCCTCCAGCCAGACTTAAGGAATGCTCCCTGAAGTTCCAGGTTCAGAGCTCCCCCTGCTGGCCGGAGGGAGAACTGTGTTGGGTGTTAACTTACTGGCCAATAGATCTCCCAATTACCTCCAGGCTCAGCATTAACCCTTTGGGAGGGCAATGCTGTTGTGGCGACCAGGTCCTGGGGCGCCACAAAATCACCCGATGGGGCTCCTCTTGCCACGAGAACTGTCTGAAGACTATACAGCCCATCCGACGACCTCCGGTTCTGGAGTCCCTACCGGGACTGCCCTCGGCCTATTGGTCCTTCGCGGACGTCTTTGATAAAAAGGAGTCAGAGGTACTGCCGCCACATCGTCCTTATGACTGTGCCATCGACCTACTCCCGGGAACTACACCACCTCGAGGACGGATATATCCTCTGTCTCCTGCTGAAACAAGGGCCATGTCTGCCTACATCACGGAGAACCTGGCAAGGGGATTCATTCGGAGATCCTCCTCTCCTGCTGGAGCAGGCTTCTTCTTCGTTAAGAAGAAAGAGGGCGACTTACGCCCATGCACTGACTACCGGGGATTGAACCAAATCACCATGAAAAATAAATACCCCCTGCCGCTCATCCCCGAATTGTTTGATCGGCTTAGAGGAGCTCGTGTGTTTACCAAGTTGGATCTTCGGGGTGCCTACAACCTGGTCCGCATCCACTCTGGGGACGAATGGAAGACCGCATTCAATACTCGCGATGGGCACTATGAATACTGTGTGATGCCCTTCGGCCTGTGTAACGCACCAGCAGTCTTTCAGGAATTGGTGAACGACGTGTTCCGGGACCTTCTCTACGTCTGTGTGGTGGTGTATCTTGATGATATCCTGGTCTTCTCTCCGGACCTCCAGACCCACAGAGAGAACGTGCAGCTGGTACTACAAAGACTGAGAGAGAATCGGCTGTACGCCAAGTACGAGAAGTGTGTCTTCGAGCAGTCTTCTCTTCCCTTCCTGGGTTACGTAATCTCCGATACCGGCCTGCAGATGGACCCGGAGAAGGTCTCTTCCATTCTCAACTGGCCCCCTCCTTCCGGACTGAAGGCAATCCAACGCTTTCTTGGATTCGCAAACTATTACCGTCAGTTCATCCCTCACTTCTCTGCCCTGACTGCACCTCTATCCGCCTTGACCAAGAAGGGGGCTAATCCAAAGGACTGGTCACCTGCGGCCGCCGCCGCGTTTGGCTCCCTGAAACAGGCATTTGCTTCCTCCCCTGTGCTCCACCGTCCTGAGTTAAACCGACAGTTCACCTTGGAGGTGGATGCCTCCTCCTCGGGAGCCGGAGCAGTGCTCATGCAGAAGTCCTCCTCCGGGAAGATGGTTACTTGCGGTTTCTACTCCAAGGGCTTCTCAGCACCTGAACGCAACTACACCATCGGTGACCGAGAGCTATTAGCAGTCAAACTGGCTCTGGAGGAATGGGGCTACCTTCTGGAGGGAGCAGTGTACCCCGTGATCATTTACACGGACCACAAGAACCTGGAATACCTGCGGTCCGCTCAGCGACTGAACCCACGGCAAGCCAGGTGGTCCTTGTTCTTTGCCAGGTTCGATTTTCAGCTCCATTTTCGACCCGCGGACAACAATGTGTGAGCAGATGCCTTGTCCAGGTCATTCATGCCCATGGAACAGGAGGAGGAGACATCCCAGCCCATCATCTGCCCAAGTAAAATCATTCCGGTGGCCCCTGTCACCCTGGCCCAGATACCGCCCGGGAAGACCTATGTCTCTGAGACTGACAGGCAAAAAGTGTTGCACTGGGGCCATGCCTCGAAAATAGCCAGCCATGCTGGTCAGAAGAAAACATGGAGTACAATTGTACGTCACTACTGGTGGCCATCCCTTCGCACGGACGTCGCTTCTTTTGTCTCAGCCTTCTCCTCTTGTGCCAGGAACAAGACGCCCAAACACCTGCCATATGGTCGTCTTCTGCCTCTGCCTATACCCTCCGTTCCGTGGCAACACATTGCAATGGACTTTATTACAGACTTGCCCCTGTCCTACGGACACACCGTCATCTGGGTCGTGGTGGATCGGTTCTCCAAAATGGCTCATTTCGTCCCTATGGCTGGACTGCCCTCTGCCCAGGAACTCGCTGACGCCTACATACAGCACATCTTCCGGTTGCATGGCTTTCCATCACACATTGTGTCCGACAGAGGAACTCAGTTTACCTCCCGCTTCTGGAGGGCTCTCTGCAAACATCTGGGAGGGACTCTGGACTTTTCTTCAGCCTACCATCCTCAGTCGAATGGCCAAGTGGAACGAGTCAATCAGATCTTGACCTCCTTCTTACGTCACTACGTTAACGCCCATCACGACGACTGGTCCACGCTTCTTCCTTGGGCTGAATTCTCCCATAACCACCACGTCAGTGAGTCCTCCTCCAGCTCTCCCTTCCATGTCATTTACGGACTTCAGCCTTCCGTCCCTTTACCTGTATCCTCTTCCTCGGATGTCCCTGCTGCTGATGCTGTAGTCCGTGACTTTACAACAATTTGGGACTCTGTCAAGACGTCCCTTGGACGTGCTTCCCTGCGGATGAAGAGACACGCAGACAAGAGGCGTCTGGATCCTCCGTGTTTCTCTCCAGGAGATCTGGTCTGGCTTGCTTCCAAGTACGTCCGATTGAAGCTACCATCATACAAGCTGGGTCCTCGCTACATCGGGCCGTTTAAAGTCCTCAGCAAAATAAATGAGGTCTCCTACAAGCTGCAGCTCCCGGCCACGATGAGAATACCCAACTCCTTCCACGTCTCCCTGCTCAAGCCGGTTGTCCTTGGTCCCTTCTCCGCTGCTGCCAGTTCTGCTTCTCCTCCTATTGCTGATGATGACATCTATGCAGTAAGGGATATCGTGGCCATGAAAACCGTACGGGGCCGACAGTTCTTCCTGGTGGACTGGGCAGGGTATGGTCCTGAGGATAGGTCCTGGGAACCCCGGGAGAATGTGGGTACTCCCCTGATACGTGCCTTCCTGTCCCGGTTGCGGGGAGGGGGGCGTGGGGGAGGGGGTACTGTCACGCTCCCCGGCTCCCCTGTCACGCTCTCCGGCTCCCCTGCCACGCTCCCCGGCTCCCCTGCCTCGCTCCCCGGCTCCTCTGCCAGGCGTCCCCCGCTCCACAGCCTCCATGCCCCATCACCTGCGGTCCCCGGGCAGCCCGGTCCCCGCTCCCGGCGCCCGTCGGCAACTCTGCTCCAGCCCGGCTCTCCTGCCTCCTGTTCACCGCTCCCTGCTCTGGCTTCTGGCACCCGGGCCTCGCGCATGCGCATTAGGGCGCGCGCGCGGTCATTGACCCTCTCTTAAAGGGCCAGTGTCCTCCAACAGGATATTGAAGTATCAGGTACAGGGTATATAGGGAGATCCTTTCCAAGTGGGCGGGGCCTGTTCTTCGTGTTTTGCTAAGCTAGGAGTCAGGTCTCCTTGTGTCTTGTGGTATACTTACCTATCTCTCTCCTAGAGCCGCTCCTGCCTCGCCAATCGGTCCTGACGATACCCGAACCCCGAACGGTGACGGTCTGCCATCCCGTCAGTTCATACCATCTCCGATCCCTGTGGTGACCCGTCTTCTCGCTCCGTCGGTTCCGGACTCTGCCTGACATCATCTCGGCCTCTGAACCTGAGCTCCGTCACCCGGACTACCTTCAGTGACTCCGTGGTCCCAGGGACTTCTACACTCCACTCCTCTGAACGGACTGTCCTGCTACCCGTAGTGCTCCGGCTACCGGGCACCTTGCATTCGGTGAGGTGTTCAGCCCAGTGGATCCACCTCCTGGGTCTGCCCGTCCACCTGGCCCTAACACAATGCAACAGTAAACTTTACAAGAAAACGTTACTTAGAACTATGGTGCACTAATAACCTAACTGGTCTCTGCTACACAGACTGCATGACTCCTGCACTCTGACTACTGAGACCTACATTAAACCCTGTATGGTGTGCACATCGGTAAAGGGCTCAAAGTACTGTTGAAGGGGAACACATTCCCTCCCGAGAGCTTGATGCCACAATGCTTTGATGGATTGTCAGTGTGCACTTTCCCTCAGGACAGGTGGAAACTTCTTTTCTTCCACAGACCCGGGCTTCTTTGACTCTTCTGGACAACATCTCTTCTCGTCTACAGGATTGCTGACCCTAGGAGCTTCCCAGTCTGGTACTAGCTTGACGGCTACCAAGGCTCTACCACGGTCCAGCTCGAAGTCTCTCTCTCACAGCCCAGCACCACATCTATCTCCCAACCGATGTTCTCGGACCCTTCTCAGTGAAGTCTCATCTCTCATTCTCTCAGGTGACCCTCGACTTCTCCTGTTCCCACCCTAAGCTCTTCTCCCACTCTTTCTCCCCTTCCCCCCTTCCCGCACTTTTTGGGCAGAGTTAGTCCAACTACACAGTGCAGAGGGAAGTGGCGCCTCTGCCGGCTAGTTCACACAAACAAAGGATATGGGAGAGCACCATCTCTTAAAGTCACAGTGTGCTTATCCGTTCATAGGGGCGACACCCCTACACAACTACAGTGCACAGACACATCACTTCATCAATCAACCATGTTGAACTTATTTTGAACTTAAAGGGGTTTATCATCTGGATATGCTAGGTTACTAGAATGTGACCTTACATAGTGTCTCTCCTGTCACCCAGCTGGTTGAGTTCTACCTGTGAGCAGAATGCCTAGACATGTGTGCAAACACAATTCTAAAGCGGCCGTGTTCCTCTGTTGTTATGATTTGTTGGGTCATTGTGGTTGAACCTCTTCAATCAACAGAAAATTAAATTGACACGCTCCTTCTAGCAAATTAACATAAATAGGTTGCCGTGATTCCATTGCACTAGCATACAACCAGATGCAACTGAAAAAGGGAACATTGTGGTACATACAAGCCACCAATTTTGCAAGTGATGGCTTATGGTAATGATGCTGTCCCTTGTAAAAAAAAATAGAAAAAGCCCCTAAAGTTACCCCTTAAAGAGGTTTTCAAAGCATACAAATTATTGTAAAGTGTATCAGAAATGAATAAACTTTAAATTTTACTTGATATTAACATTCTGCTCTGTTCCTGAGAAGTCACATGTGGTGAACGGGAACTAAATTCTTCTTGCTACAGTCTGTTTAAAGCACAGAGTAGAGAATTCCTGTCTGTGCTTTGAACGGCTCAGCCAGCAGCTCTGCATTGAGCTCTGAATAGTGATGTCATGGGGCATGGCCTGTGACTCTAGTAAGCTGTGAGTTACTGGGGACGTGCACAGACAGGGAGGGCACATGCAGGCTACAAGTAGAACAGGTAACCTCATCAAGTGATGAGGTTATCCAGAGTGCTAGCTTATATTAGAATTAAAGGGAACCTGTCACCCCTTTTTTAGTGTATAAGCTGCGGCTACCACCACCGGGCTCTTATATACAGCATTCTAACATGCTGTATATAAGAGCCAAGGCCACTGTGAGAACATTAAAAACACTTTATAATACTTACCTAACGGTCATGCGGTGGGCCATATGGGTGTCTCCATTCTCCGGTGCCGGCGCCGCCTCTTTTGGCCATCTTCGTCCTCCTTCTTCTCTAGCCGCGGTGCATGACGCGTCCGACATCATCCACACTCGCCGGCATTCAGGTCCTGAGCAGGCGCACTTTGATCTGCCCTGAGCAGGGCAGATCAAAGTATTGTAGTGCGCCTGCGCAAGATCGTCAAGTGTGTATGACGTAGACGCATCATGCACACAGGCTTCAGAAAAAGGACGAAGATGGCGGAAAGAGGCGGTGCCTGCACCGGAGAACGGAGACACCCATATGGCCCACCACACGACCGTTAGGTAAGTATTATAAAGTATTTTTTCTGTTCTCATAGCGGCCTGGGCTCTTATATATAGAATGTTAGAATGCTATCTATAAGACCCCGGATGGTGGTGGCCGCAGCTTATACGCCAAAAAAGTGGTGACAGGTTCCCTTTAATGACTGCATTACATAACTTATTTCTCCCCTAAATTACACTAAGTCTGAGGGGCGCTAGTGTCAGCACGTGTAACCTTACTCACTGCAGGACAGTGTCAAAAGAGCACATACTACTGTAGGCTGGAGAAATATTAGGAAGGTGAAACTGTGTCTGCAGCAATTTATCCATCTTGAAACTGTTTAGAAGTCTCAGGATAGTCCACTGTAGTTGGAGTGGGAGAGTTCAATCTGTGGGACAGGTAAAGCTCTGCCTCTTGGAAAATGTAGTCCAGAGGCATAGAGGGAGAGCGGGCTGCAAGTACAGTCATGGCCAAAAGTTTTGAGAATGCTACAAATATTAATTTTTACAAAGTCTACTGCTTAAGTTTTTCTAATATACTCATATACTCCAGAATGTCATAAAGAGTGATCAGCTTAACAGCAATTACTTGCAAAGTCAATATTGGCTAAGAAAATGAACTTTAACCCCCAAAACACATTTCAACATCATTGCATTCCTGCCTTAAAAGGAGCAGCTAACATTGTTTTAGTGATTGTTCCATTAACACAAGTGTGGGTGTTGATGAGGACAGGGCTGGTGATCAGTCATAATTAATTAAGAATGACAACACTGGACACTTTAAAAGGCGGCTGGTGCTTGGTATCATTGTTTCTCTTCAGTTAACCATGGTTATCTCTAAAGAAACACGTGCAGCCGTCATTGCTCTGCACAAAAATGGCCTAACAGGGAAGAGTATCGCAGCTACAAAGATTGCACCTCAGTCAACAATCTATCGCATCATCAAGAACTTTAAGGAGAGAGCTTCCATTGTTGCCAAAAAGGCTCCAGGGCGCCCAAGAAGGACCAGCAAACGCCAGGACCGTATCTTAAAACTGTTTCAGCTGCGGGATCGGACTACCAGCAGTGCCGAGCTAGCTCAGCAATGGCAGCAGGCTGGTGTGAGTGCTTCTGCATGCACTGTGAGGCGGAGACTCTTTGAGCAAGGCCTGGTTTCAAGGAGGGCAGCAAAGAAGCCACTTCTCTCCAGAAAAAACATCAGGGACCAACTGATATTCTGCAAAAGGTACAGGGAGTGGACTGCTGAGGACTGGGGTAAAGTCATTTTCTCAGATGAATCCCCTTTTCGCTTGTTTGGGACATCTGGAAAACAGCTTGTTAGGAGAAGAAGAGGTAAGCGCTACCACCAGTCTTGTCTCATGCCAACCGTTAAGCATCCTGAAACCATTCATGTGTGGGGTTGCTTCTCAGCCAAGGGAATCGGTTGACTCACAGTCTTGCCTAAAAACATAGCCATGAATAAAGAATGGTACCAGAATGTCCTCCAAGAGCAACTTCTCCCAACTGTCCAAGAGCAGTTTGGCGCCCAACAATGCCTTTTCCAGCATGATGGAGCACCTTGCCATAAAGCAAAGGTGATCACTCATGGAACAAAACATAGAGATTTTGGGTCCATGGCCTGGAAACTCCCCAGATCTTAATCCCATTGAGAACTTGTGGGCAATCATCAAGAGACGGGTGGACAAACAAAAAACAACAAATTCTGGCAAAATGCAAGCATTGCTTATGCAAGAATGGACAGCTATCAGTCAGGATTTGGTCCAGAAGTTGATTGAGAGCATGCCAGGGAGAATTGCAGAGGTCCTGAAGAAGAAGGGTCAACACTGCAAATATTCACTTGCTGCATTAACTCATTCTAACTGTCAATATAACCTTTTGGTACTCATAATATGATTGCAATTATATTTCTGTATGTGATGTAAACATCAGACAAACTCAATTAAAACCAGAGGGCAACAGATCATGTGAAAATATCATTTTGGTGTCATTCTCAAAACTTTTGGCCATGACTGTACATGGCGTAAAAAAATAACAAACCACAATGATGGCTGCAGGGGGCTGAAGAGGAGCTACAAAAACTACTAACTACTGTATATGAGAATTAGATTTATATAGACTTTTAACATAAACTACCCTTTTAAAACTATTATATTTTATTGAATAGATTAAATAAGACACAAAAATACAAGAGATGCATAAAACACTGGAGCAATGGTTAAGGAAGGAGAGAATTTAAGATGTCCTCCCTCCTATGGACTACCTATCAGCGGAGGTCGGCACCCTAAAGATTCGATATGGCGCCCCCACTCTCTGTCAACAGTCCCTTATCTGCCCTAGCTCACCTTAACAGATGTGGTGAGAAAAAGTGCTCGTGCCTAACAAAGTGCAAAATTTGCCAAATAGACAAGAAGATAAATTCTAGGAGTCCGTGAAAAAATGATACTTATCGTTCTGATGCCATGCATATGGGCTCCGGCCTCGACACGTTTCTCCTATGGTTCAATAGGAGGCTGATCAAAATGTGTCCCATGACAGATGGTAAATGTTTGGGTGATGATGAGAACAGGGGTTCTGTGCTCTTCATTTATATGTAGTGGTGGTCTCCGGTCTCCATTTTGGACTTTCGAGGACGGCCCAGTACAACACTCAGCTGTTAAGGGTGTTTTACACGCAGCGATGTCGCGTGCGATAGCACCCGCCCCCGTCATTCGTGCGATATGTGGTGATCGCTGCTGTAGCAAACATTAGCGCTACAGCAGCGTCACACGCACATACCTTGTCAGCAACGTCGCTGTGACCGGCGAACAATCCCTCCTTCTAAGCGGATGGCCAATAGAAGCGGAGGGGCAGAGATGAGTGGGACATAACATCCCGCCCACCTCCTTCCTTCCGCATTGCCGGTGGACGCAGGTAAGGAGATGTTCGTCGTTCCTGCGGCGTCACACACAGCGTGTGTGCTGCCACAGGAACGACGAACAACATCGTACCTGTGGCAGCAACAATATTAAGGAAAGGAGCGACGTGTCAACGATCACCGTTTTTGAACGATTTTGCGATCGATGATCGTTGCTCCTTGGTGTCACACGCTGCAATGACGCTACCGGCGCCGAATGTGCGTCACTAATGACGTGACCCCGACGATATATCGGTAAAGCACCCTTTAGTGTCAGCCCCATAGACATTGAATGGGACGGTAGTGCACGTTTGGCCATTGCTCCAATCATACTAGGGACAAAGGACCCCATTTTTGTGAGCAGTAACGATTTCAACAGTTAAATCCCCCGTGATCATATACAGTATTTATTACATATCTTATGGGCCAACCGCTCAGTTAATCTTGCGCAGAGGTTGTTTTTTTATTATTTATTTGCCTTCCATGGCAATATACCAAATTTTGCCTCTAAATAAAATTAGGTCAGTGTCAAAGTGGGTTGGTATTTTTGGAGTCAAAGGGAATATTTGACACAATAAACAAAATTTCACAATGATAGCTCAGCTTTGATTTGAAAAACAACAATTTTTCTTCCTTTCTGTTCATTTTTTCATTGTTTTCCCAGGTCACAACCCCCCCCCTGCCGCTGCATGTGCCCATAGCGTTCTGTTATAATACCTTTCTGTCCAACCTAACATTGCTATAGAATTTAGAAGAGTTGGTGAAGAAACTCAAGTGGCGTGAACAGAAAGATATAAAACGATGCAATGTTCTCACATTTATTTTCCTGCGCAGAGTTCAGATAACTGGATACAATAGTTGAGATTTCAACCATCTATTACTGAAGTTTAGATTCTATAACGCACAGAACATACACACAATTTTCTCGCGGGCTTTACTCCAATCCATTTATTGAATTTAGTGCTTGTTGCCAAGTCACTTATTCTTATACTATTTTTTTTATCAGTCAGGAGGGGGTTATGCAGCTACAACGTCTCTTTTTGTTTTTCTTAGGAATGGGAGAAGCAAAACCAGAAATTTGGTTATGTGGCCCATCCAATGCAAATGATACATCAGTTGCCGGTCATATAAAGGACACCAAAGATGGCTTGTAACTAGAGACAAGCCAATAAATTAGAGTGGAATGCTACTGGAATTTTAGATTGTCATGATAGGTACTGGGAACTATCAGCAAGCGGCGAAAGGTAAGGGAAGGGGGAAGATGGTGACCTCTGACCAAACCTACTGCTGGTCCCTGAGGTCCTTCACCACCCTAGATAGGTTTCGCACCTATGTGCCAAGCCGGATACCTGACCCTAGGTATCCCTAGTGCTGGACCCTAAATAGGCAATAGGTGGGATCAGTTCTTCGTCAACCCCACTAAATGCTAAAGGAAGACACAATGGGGACACACAGGGAAAGGGCAAGAACTACTTATTCAAAGATGACTCAGGCAAGAGTTTATGATATTATAAATGATATTATAAATGAGAGCAAGCCACCTGCTTGCAAGCAGAGCTTGAATGAACTGAATAATATAACCAGCACCAGTCCAGGGAAGAAGGGAGTATTAAAGCACCAAGAGAATACTGATGATCAGTAGCTGGGTGGAAGCCGAGCTCCTGCTGGGTCCTAAATTGGGAGAGATGAAAATCCAACAGGAAGGCTACCTCGTGCAATGAATACTAACAGCAGGAAGAATAAAAAGTTAGGGAGCATTTTGCACAGCCAAATGCTGTGACCTTCTATTGCCAGAAGCCACATGACTGTCTGTCACCGATGACACACCCTTAACATAGGCAAATTTGCATTTGCAATAACGTGTATTTTCTTTGTCATTTGCTTACGCACAAATTCATCAAAATAGCATCTGTTGACCACCATTTTTCTGAACTATAAAAGGCCATCAAAATGTAAAAAAAATCCTTAAAGGGGTTGTCTGAAAGCTAGCGGGGACTGGACGTGGGGCTTGCATGACATCAAAACGCCATGTGAGCCCTAGTACTGCGAGCCTGGACACCATTGGAAGGAAACATGTGGAATCGGAAGGGGTTGTCCTAGTAGTACTTACCTTGCCACTCACCTCTCTGGCCCCGTAGCTCCTCACCATTACTCGTCCAGTCTACGTCTCATCTTCTGGGACTTCTGGGTTTTTCTTCGGACCCAGCAGGGTTTTGCACATGTGTTCATCAGGTTATGGCCATGACGTCATGATACCATGACCTTTGGTGTGCGCCTGCACAGAACTATTCCGGCCCCTTTGCACCTGGAAGTCTGGACCCAGCATGAGAGGAAGGCAATGCAATGCAAGATGCACCGAGGACCGGAGATGTAACGGTGAGGTAAGAGGTGAACAATGACTATAGATATTGTTTTTATTTTTTACATATCATATTTATTATACTCTAGGGTCATGAACATCTCAGAGTCAGAACCATAAAACTCATTAAATTTGCTGAAAAGAAAAATCCACACAACAAGCAAATTCATATTTTGCCTGATCCGCTAATCTCTTCTTGGTACCCTAGGATTGTGATCACGATTTCCCATTGATGACGCAGACTCTTGTAAATCATCTTATCTCGCCCACAAGGACGTGATAACAAACTAAGTGGGCCAACTAGCCTGGGAAACTAACGCCCTATCGACTAGTCAAAGGGTTAATTTGCACATCATACATGGACTTGAGAAATACTTTTTGTAAAGATCTGTTTGTGTCCAATCTAATAAAGGGGACGTTATGCAGGGAATTTACACAGGTAGACACAACTGGGGCACGGGGACCTCTCAAGTTCCCTTTAAAGTGGTTGAGGGGTTTTCCAGCAAAAGTAGGAAAAATTTAACAAAAAAATGTTTATTCTCTTTATCATATTGACCTAAAGAAAAAAGTAGCATGATAATTATATCGAATGGAGTTTAAAGGCAACCAGTCAATAGGATCAACCCTACTAAGGGTACTTTCACACTTGCGTTTATTTCCTTCCGTTACAATCCGCCCTTTTGGAAAACAGCGGAATACGTTAACGGATTCCGCTGTTTCCCATAGACTTATATGGGTGACGGATTGTACCAAAAGGACCTGCGTTGCTTCCGCTGGGCGACGCTCCGTTGCTTCCGCCCAGCGGGAGGAACGCAGCATGTAATGTTGTTTTGAGCAGCGGAAGCCTCTGGATTTCACTGCGCATGCTCTCTCTTTTTTTTTTAAATCAAACTTTATTTTGGCTCGCGGTGGCCGAACGTTCAGCTGAGCGCCCGGCCGTTGGCAAGCGACAGCGCTCAGCTGAACGACCGGCCGCCAGCATGCCCGGCCGCCGGCAAGTGACAGCCTTGGCACTAGAGAGGGTAGATAGTCACTTCGTAACCTCACTTAAGTTATCCCTACTCTCCTAGCCAGTCCCTATGCAGTCTCCGCAACTGTCGCCGAGCAGCACCCTGGGTCCCTAAGAAACCCTATAGCGGCCCTGACTAGTGAGAGGCAGGTGAAGTTACATAGTTACATAGTTACTTAGGTTGAAAAAAGACCTAGGTCCATCTAGTTCAACCTTCCTCCACCAGTTCTACATTTAGTCACTAAGTCATTTATAACCAGCAATGTTTTGTGTACTGAGGAAATCATCCAGCCCTGATACAAAGCTGTTATAGTATCTGCCATTACTACCTCTTGTGGTAGTGTATTCCACAGTCTGACCGCTCTAACTGTAAAGAACCCTTTCCTATTTAGGTGTCGGAATCGCTTTTCTTCCACTCGCAGTGAGTGCCCCCTGGTCCTTAGTTCACTAGACCCATCACTGCACTAAAGAGACAAGAGGGTATGGAGACAAACAGGGAGTAACAAACCAAAAGAGAAGAGGATACAACTTCAAGACTTTCCACAGCAACTTCCTTCCTCCAAGGCGACTTTCCTACAAATGATTTGTATAGTCAGCAAAGCTTGCTGGGAGATCTGGCTATTTAAGCACAAGGGGGTGTGTCTACAAAGCAGGGGCAGCTGACCTTAACTGCAGGAGAGCTGCAAACAGAAAAACTGCCATTAACTACTTCAGTACAAAAGGAAACAAAATTACATGTAAATGCAGAGCCCTTGATAGAGATAAGGGGCTCCAGTCCTCAAGCTGCCACTAGTCTCCAAAAACAAGGAGACAACCGTGACATTTATTCAAGAGAAATCCACATTTTTATTAATATGTAAATGAGCTGTTATGTTCTATGGGCCGAGCATAGATCTCTCTGAGAATCTGCCTCCAGAGTGTACTGTAAATGAAAGTGGGAGCTACTAGTGTGAGACATGTAACTCAGGAGAGCAGACTGTCAGTCATTTCATGTCTCACACTGGTAACTCCCTTTTTCAGTTAAAATAAGCTCTGAAGGAAGATTCTGGGGAGATCTATGACCGGTCCATAGATCTTAACAACTCATTTACAAATTAAGAAAAACATAGATTTCTCTGGACTAAGATGTCAGATCACAAATATCAAGATATCATATTATTCATCTTTTTCTGACCTACATGGACATATAGATAATTCAGAAGAGTTAATACTATTAAGATTCCCTTTGAAAAAAGGAGAAAAAAAAATCACAAATTTTGTACATTACATCTTCACAATGTCATATATGCCTAAAATTGGACGATGAATAATATATCTTGGCATAGAAAAATAACCCCTGGTTTAGCTCTTTTATAGGAAAAATAACTTATAACTCAGAATATGGAGAAATTATTGTATAAAAGTGATAAAACATAAATAAAACAACATAAATTTGCTGTTGCCACAATCGTGGTGACCCGCAGACTAAAGGTAATGTTTTATTTGTGTTGCAAATGAAAAGAGTAAAATTTAAAATGTAAAAAGAATTAGTGATTTTTGTATATTTCTTCCCATAAAGAGTTAATAAAAGTTAAAGTGTAACCGTCATGTTAATTTTTAATTAATAAATTAATAGTACACATGAAAATGAGCAACTTTGTAATATATCTTATCAGACAATTTTTTTTTTTGCCAGAATTGATCATTCATTATCAAAATTCTCATTTCTGAGGTCAAATCTGTATTCAGCGAAGAATTTTATATTTTTCATGCTTTTACGAAATACATTTAGTGGGCAATGTGCCATTGTTTTATTAATTTGTAGCTCTTTTGTTTGTCCAGTATCTTAATGTTATCGCAATACGATAAGGACAAGGGCAAAGGGAGGAAAATTGTGTTTACCGAAGACCTTGCTGACTGTATCTACAGTTTCACGCAACCGTTTATTTTAGGAATTATTGTTGGTTGTGTAAGACAAAATATTCATTTTTTAAATTAATTATTATTATTTAATATTTTAATTAATTATTTATTATTAATATACAAAATAGCTCATTCTTGGGAGGTTTCAGGTATAATATGTAGAAACCATGGATGGTTCGGACACTCAGGTTTTTCAATATATTTAAAATCGAATAATTTATTTAAAAGGTAAAAAAGTGTTCAATCTAAGAAATGTAATTTTAATAATCAATATTTTGAGTCTGTATTGATTGCATATATGGTGGCATTTCGTTTCCTAGTTATAATTTTGGAAGAGGGCTTACGTCATGTGTATACCAGGATTCTCTAAGGTCCCTTTCAGATTGCGTTTTGCCTTATGTTCACAGGTCCCGTTGGGGCATACGTCCAAACCGCCCCTCCCCAAACCTACAAAGCGTGTTTCAGACACATGCACTGGCAGGGTCATTGACTGTAATGGAGCACACTACATAAGCGTGTGCTCTGTTTTGTACCATTTTTGCACATATACGTTTTATGTAGATGGACACCCGAACGTAATCAACTACGTTCGGGTGTCTGTCTGCAGAAAACATATTTTGTGCAAAAATGGTACAAAACAGAGCACACGCTAACATAGTGTGCTCCATTACAGTCAATGGCCCTGCCGGCGCATGCATCCGAAATACGCTTTGCAGGGTGGGGGAGGGGCGGTTCGGAAAGATTCCCAGATGGGACCTGTGAACGTAAGGCAAAACGCAATTTGAAAGGAGCCTAAAATTGACAAATCTGGTGCGAGTAACTATATAAATAACACCAGATGACACACAGGGGGGACACTCCACTCCAGAGGTTCGAAGATGCTGCATCACGTGTGAGAGCTACAGGAACATTCCCAATGAAGAACATGTGTTGGGCCTCAGCAATGCACTATGGCCTAAGGATTCAAGGAAGGATAATTGAAAGAAGACATTTTCTTTACTGATTTATGCCGGCGTCACACGGGAAGATTTATTGTGCGATTGCATGAGCGATCGTACCCGCCCCCGTTGTTTGTGCGTTACGGGCAATTAGTTGCCCAAGGCGCACAAAGTCGTTAAACCCCCGTCACACGTACTTACCTCCCGGACGACGTCACTGTGGGCGGCGAACATCTTCTTTCTGAAGGGGGAGGGACGTTCGGCGTCACAGCGACATCACACAGCGACCGCTCAATAGAAGAGGAGGGGCGGAGATGAGCGGGATGTAAACATCCCGCCCACCTCCTTCCTTTGCATTGCCGGCTGGGACACAGGTATGCTGTGTTCGTCGTTCCCGGGATGTCACACGGAGCGATGTGTGCTGCCTCGGGAACGATGAACAACCGGAGCACAGAAGGAGGACCGACATTTTGAAAATGAACAACGTGTCAACGAGCAACGATAAGTTGAGTATTTTTGCTCGTTCACAGTCGTTCGGAGATGTCACACGATATATACAGTATATCAAACGATGCCGGATGTGCGTCACTAACGACGTGACCCCGACGGCATATCGCCCAATATATCGTACCGTGTGATGCCGGCATTAGTAAAGAAATGGACTATTATCGAATCCTTCACATAAGCTAAAGGACAATACTACTTCTTCTTTTCTGTAACTAATCAACGTACAATGAACTCTTTTATTTTTGTCAATCATTTTTATTCTATATAAAATACATTTGTTTATTTTTAATTTTGAAGTCTATCTTTCATGCGCCTCATCGCATACTTACTTAATAAAATAAAATCACAAATAAGAAGAATGAGAAAAGGCACTCACCAAGATGAAATACAAGGTCCTTTATTTCATAAAATCGAGAATAGGAAGGGAGAAGATGCGGAGGGCAAGGACGACGGCTGTCGTTTCGCACTTAGAGTAGCTCTTCTATGGGTTTCTATAATTTTTTATTTTTAATGTTACTTTTTTTAGTCTCCTTAGGGGACTTGAACCTGCAGTAATAATAATGCTTTTACAGAAACATCTAAAAGGAGCAAATGCTGGTGAGCATGCGCAGAAGACCCCATGAGACCTCTGGGACACTAATATGCGGTGCGAATAGAGCCTACTGGATGTATAACCTCCGGCCTCTCATGCCCTGTGTATAACCTTCGGCCACTCTCCGTGATATCTGCCTTTACTAACGTCTGGCAGAACAACTAATGATCTCACTGATACCGGTGCCAGGTCCTGTGATAGGAGCCACCGGGGTAACAAGTAAGGTCATAACATTTCTTCCTCTTAAATCTTCCCCATCACCTGGGAGTGATATTATTGAGCAGTGGAAGGAACCAATGCAATTTAGCCACAAAGTGGAGACCCTGTAAGGTTACAGAATGGGGGGCTGAATACTAAGGAGCAGAGGGCAGAATAGTCACCAGCGCTCTGCCGACCCCATAACTGCAGGGTCCAGACCTCCTCTGGTAACATCAGTATAAACAGTGCGCCCTCTGTGAGCTTCATTGCTAAGCAGCCGCATCCGTACATCACCAAGCACAATGCCGAGTATCGGATGGAGTGGTGTAAAGCCGCCACCACTGGACTCTGGAGGAGACGTGTTCTGTGCAGTGATTGATCACACTTCTATATCGGGCGTCTGATGGATGAGTCTGGTTTTGGGGAATGTCAGGAGAACATTACTCGCCTGACTGCATTGTGCTGTTTGGTGGAGGAGGATAATACCATGGGCTTGTTTTTCAGGGATCAGCTTCAGCCTCTTTGTTCCAGTGAATGCTTCAGCACAAGAGATTGTGGACAATTGTAGCTTCCAGATTCGCGGGAACATCTAGGTGAAGGCCATTTTCTGCCCTCCAATGACTAGGCCTGCTGCACAAGGTCCATGAAGACATGGTCAGGGGAGTTTAGTGGAAGAACATGATGGCCATATAGTCTAGACCTCAACTCCATCCAGTTGGGATGAACTAGAACAGAGACTGTAAGGGGTACTTTGCACGTTGCGACATCACTACTGCAATCTCGTCGGGGTCAAATCGAAAGTGACGCACATCCGTCGCCGGTAACAACGTCGCAACGTGTAAAGCCTAGAAGCACCGATAAACGATCACAAAAGCGTCAAAAACGGTGATCTGTGTAGTGTCGGTCATTTCCATAATTTCGCTGCAGCGACAGGTACGATGTTGTTCCTCATTCCTGCGGCAGCACACATCGCTGTATATGAAGCCGCAGGAGCGAGGAACATTTCCTTACCTGCGTCCCACCTGCAATGAGGAAGGAAGGAGGTGGGCGGGATGTTTACGTCCCGCTCATCTCCGCCCCTCCGCTTCTATTGGCCGCCTGCCGTGTGACGTCGCTGTGACGCCGCACGACCCGCCCCCTTAGGAAGGAGGCGGGTCGCCGGCCAGAGTGACGTTGCAGGGCAGGTAAGTGCGTGTGAAGCTGCCGTAGCGATAATGTTTGCTACGGCAGCAATCACAAGAGATTGCAGCTGCGACGGGGGCGGGGACTATCGTGCTCTGCATCGCTACAATCGGCTAGCAATGTCACAGCGTGCAAAGTACCCCTAAGCGCGACTTCTTCTCAACATCAGGGTCTGACCTCACAAATGCTATTCTTGATGAAAAGGCAAAAATTTCCACATATGCCTCCAAAATCTTGTAGAAATCCTTATGTTAAATATGTTTAATTCAACAATTAGCCATCTTACTACAGAGCAATATACAATTACTTAACATCTTGCCTCAATAATGTTCCATTGTTAGAAAGTGTCATTTTAAATGGCAGCAATATTGAAATTTTAATGGCCTGATATTAATGGAATTTGCAAGGAAGATGTAAGAGTATAATTGTTGCTGAAGTGCAAAGTGTAATGTTAGTTACAGTAACAATTAAAATCGTTAATTATTATAATGGATCCTCTTTTCTTAATCTCCCATATTGATAATACATTCCCGGTAATAATGATTTGCAGAAATGACTGATTTGGAGAAATAAAAAACATTTTATTAAAATGGAACAGAATATTATGACTTTATAATATACTCCGTATGTCTCATGGAGAAAAACGAAAGACACAATGATCCAAAGTTTTCTTTTTTGGTGCAAATTATTCTTATACAAATATGACAGTGAAATATAATGTAGGGGCTCATTCTTATATAGCGTCAGAAATTCCACAGCGCTTTACAGATGTGATCATCACTGTCCCCATCGGGACTCACAATCAAAATTCCGGATCAGTATGTCTTTGGAGTGTGGGAGGAAACTGGAGAATTCAGAGGAAACCCACGGAGAACATACAAACTCCTTACAGATGTTGTCCTTGGTGGGATGTAAACCCAGGACCATAGCGCTACAAGACTGGAGAGTGCTAACCACTGAGCCACCGTGCTGCTCTGATATGAAATTTTTCTCAGAGAACTGTTTTACTAAATTGGAAAAACAAAGCTAAAACCTTATCAGATCTCTGTTTGTAACATATTTGTTCTATCAGTGTTTTATAATCTATGCCAGGAATGGCCAATGAATTTTCTTGAGGGGCCACATGAGAGACCATGAGTGGTGTGGAGGGCTGATCCGATAGGCTGAAATTAATTCTGATCGATATTAATATATAAATTATAATTATGTTATATTAATATTAATTGAATTACTTAATATTGAGCAGAATTAAGAATGGTGACATCCCCCTATATACAACATAAGCCCATACACAGCCCCCTACATACAGTGTGAGCCCTCACATAACCCCTTTACTATAGAGTATAAGCCTCCAGATAGCCCCTCGATATACAGTGTGAGACCCCACATAACCCCTCTATAAACAGTGTGAGCCCCCACATAGCCCCTATATACAATGTGAGCCCCCACATACCCCCTCTATATACAGTGTGAGCCCCCATTTAGCCTCTCTATATACAGGGTGAGCCCCCACATAGCCTCTATATATATATATAGTATGAGTCCCCATATAGCACTCTATATACAGTGTGAGAACCCACAAAGTCCCCCAACATAAAGCATGAGCCCCCACATAGCCTCTCTATATACAGTATAAGACCTTACATTGCCTCTGAAATATACCACGAGAGCATGAGTCTCCACATATCTTCTCTATATACAGTGTGAGCCCCCACATAACCTCCTATATACAATGTGAGCCCACACCTTGATTCCTAAATATAGGAGAAGCCCTCACACAGCCTCCTAAATACATTTCTGAGCCCCAACATAGCCTCTTATATAGCTTATCAGCCCCATATAGCGCCCTATATACATTTGAGCCCTCACATAACCCTATATACACAGGGGCATCTCAATAAATTAGAATATCATCAAAAAGTAAATTTATTTCAGTAATTCAATACAAAAAGGGAAACACATATATTACATAGAGTCATTACACACAGAGGGATCTATTTCTATATATTATATAGAGTCATTACACACAGAGGGATCTATTCCTATATATTATATAGAGTCATTATATACAGAGTGATCTATTCCTATATATTATATAGAGTCATTACACACAGAGGGACCTATTCCTATCTATTATATAGAGTCATTACACACAGAGGGATCAATTCCTATATATTATATAGAGTCATTACACACAGAGTGATCTATTCCTATATATTATATAGAGTCATTATATAGAGTCATTATACACAGAGTGATCTATTACTATATATTATATAGAGTCATTACACACAGAGGGATCTATTCCTATATATTATATAGAGTCATTACACACAGAGTGATCTATTACTATATATTATATAGAGTCATTACACACAGAGTGATCTATTCCTATATATTATATAGAGTCATTATACACAGAGGGATCTATTCCTATATATTATATAGAGTCATTACACACAGAGGGATCTATTCCTATATATTATATAGAGTCATTACACACAGAGTGATCTATTCCTATATATTATATTGAGTCATTACACACAGAGGGATCTATTCCTATATATTATATAGAGTCACTACACACAGAGGGATCTATTTCACGTGTTTATTTTGTTAATGTTGATGGTTATGGATTACAGCCAATGAAAACCCAAAAGTCATTATCTCAGAAAATTAGAATATGATATAAGGCCAACTGAAAAAATTACTTTAAACTCAGAAATGTTGGCGCCTCCCGAAAAGTCTGTACAGTAAATGCCTCAATACTTGGTCGGGGCTCCTTTTACATGAGTTACTACATCGATGCGTCATGGCATGGAGGCGATCAGCCTGTGGCACTGCTGAGGTGTTATGGAAGCCCAGATTGCTTTGATAGCAGCCTTCAGCTCGTCTGCATTGTTGGGTCTGGTGTCTCTCATAGATTCTTTATGGGGTTTAGGTCAGGCGAGTTTGCTGGCCAATAAAGCCCAGTGATACTGTGGTTAGTAAAACAAGTATTGGTACTTTTGGCAGTGTGGACAGTTGCTAAGTACTGCTGAAAAAGAAATTTCCATCTCCAAAAAGCTTGTCGGCAGAGGGAAGCATGAAGTGCTCCAAAAATTCCTGGCAGACGGCTGCGCTGACTTTGGTCTTGATAAAACACAGTGGAGCTACACCAGCAGATGACATGGCTCCCCAAACCATCACTGATTGTGGACACTTCACACTAGACCTCAGCAGCTTGGATTGTGTCCTCTCCACTCTTCCTCCAGACTCTGGGACCGCAATTTCCAAATGAAATGCACAATTTACTTTCATCCGAAAACAACACCTTGGCCACTGACAACAGTCCAGTTCTTCTTCTCCTTGGCCCAGGTAAGACGCTTCTGGCATTGTCTATTGGTCATGAGTGGCTTGACACAATGAATACGACACTTGTATCCCATGTCATGGATACAAGTCACCCTGAACCGCAATCGCTGGGGAATCAGTTGGCGCTTGCAGTTCAGTCCTGCAAACCCCGAGTTCAGTCCAGGCTGCACTGCAGAGCTCAGGTGAGAGCTCCAGAGTTCAGTACAGGTAACGGTGGCCAGGCCTGATATTACTGGAGGTTCCTCCGGTAGCCAGTCCGACACTGCTTGCGTGAGTCATATGCAAGTGGAATTCCGTCTTTAGATGCATTGTCCAGTGAATTTCTATGGTGGTCTGAAAGCCGCCTTGTGGCTAAACCAGAAGAACAAGATGCTAGTCAGTAATATCATCTAATATATAAAGCTGAGTGTATATATGTATGTGTGTGTGTATTTGTGTGTGTGTATGTCTGCTAAAGGAATCCGCACCGTCGCATATACAATCATTAAATTTTGCACAGCACCCAATTTGACTCAGGAACCGTCATACACTATGTTTTGAGGGGAAATTTTAACCCCGATTTACAGTTATTTGCCAAAAAACTGCCTCCATTAAAGTCTTTGGAGCCACAATGCAGCCAGGGAAAGAGACAGACATAGACAGACAGACGCAGACAGACAGAGACAGGGAAAGAGACAGGGAAATAGACAGACAGAGAAAGAGACAAACAGACAGGGAAAGAGACAGACAGACAGAGAAAGAGGCAGACAGACAGGGCATGAGACAGACAAAGAGACAGGGAAAGAGACAGGGAAAGAGACATGAAGAGAGACAGACAGGGAAAGAGACAAACAGGGAAAGACAGGGAAAAAGACACATAGAGACAGACAGAGAAAGAGAGAGACAGACAGGGAAAGAGAGAGAGAGACAGAGAGGGAGACAGACAGAGACTGGGAGAGAAACAGAGAGACAGTTACTATCCCGGGCAATGCCGGGTACTACAGCTAGTAGACTGTATATTCAAAATATTTTGGTCCCAAGCTAAACTATGTAATGCCTTGAAAACATTGCATTACGTTTCCCTGCCTACCATGACACCTATTGTTTTATTAATTATCTTGCCGTGACTCATTCCTCAACACAGGAGTCAAGGTTTCTATTGACTCTTTTCTTCAGCACAAAACATCTTTAACAAAATGATATAGCTTGGTCTTAGTAATCACAGACATTGTGCAAATATACCGGGTACAGTAGATAGTTGGCTTAATGACTCGCTGATAGGGGATTATCATCCTTGTTCTCATAATCACCTTCTCAGCTTTATCGCTGCTTCTTATTTACTGGGATTGCTGAATCATACTTTTACATGACATTCACCTTATTCATTTCATGTATTTACTGTATTTAGCAATTTCACAATGATGAATGTTCGTGTTTTCTTTGCTAGGAGATGTTTACCAGCTTAAAAGGTTCTTCCCATGGTAATAAATGGGTATTGTCCGATAGCGCTTGTAAAAACAAGAAATTTTGCAATTTACGGCTTAGAAAAAGTTTCAGCCGTTCTTGAGATATTAACACTTTTCTTTTATTTACTGCTTGTTGCCTTGGAAACCGACCACCGCTACTAGACAACAGAATATTTGTTGTGTGTACAAGCTCTTAGCTATTGAGCTTGTCAAAACTGTTTTGAAGCTGGAGATGGCTGTTACCTCCTAATCCTGGACATCTTGGCTCAGTGCTTACAAACCTGAGATTTTAACACTTTTCTTTTATTTATAGCTTGTTGCATTGGAAACTGACCTCTGCTGCTAGACAGCAATACATTTGTTGTGCTTACAAGCTCTTTGAGCTTGTCAGCGCTGTTTTGAAGTTAGCCAGGATCGCTGGGGTGTGTTCTGAATTCCTAATTCTGGCCAGCTTCTACTCAGTGCTCATAAGCTAGACAACGGCGGTGGTCAGTCTCCTAGGCAATAAGCTGTAAACAAAAAAGTGTTAAAATCTCAAGAATGGCTTAAAATGTTAAGAAGCAATGAAGTGCAAAATTGTTTGTTTTTCAAGCACTATCCAACAATATCCATTCATGAAGATGCAAATTGCCCTTTAAAGGGACTGTCCAGGACTAAAGGCCCATTTATACACAACGATATCGCTAACGAGAGATCGTCGGGGTCACGGTGTTGATGACGCACATCCGGCCTCGTTAGCGATGTCGTTGTGTGTGACACCTTTTTGCGATCAGTAACGATCACAAAACGGTGTCAAATCGTTCGTCGTGTACACGTCGTTCATTTTTAAAAAATCGTTTCTCATTTGGAACGCAGGTTGTCTGTCGTTCCTGTGGCAGCACACATCAAATGTGTGAAACCGCAGGAACGAGGCCGCCGGCAATGAGGAAGGAAGGAGGTGGGCGGGATGTTCCGGCCGCTTATCTCCGCCCCTTCGCTGCTAATGGGCGGCCGCTTAGTGACGCTGCTGTGACGCCGAATGAACCTCCCCCTTAAAGGAGAGATTGTTCGGCAGCCACAGTGACGTCGGTGAACAGGTAATTGCATGTGACGCTGCCGTAGCGATATTGTTCGCTACGGCAGCGATCACCCCGTGCCGCGCGACCGATGTGGGCGGGTGCTATCGCTCACGACATCGGTAGCGATGTCGTAGCATGTAAAGCCCGCTTTAGATATTAAAGAACTATGAGTATAATAAGTCACCAATACCAGATTGATGGGACTCCAACACATGGCACGCCCATCAATCAACTGTTATCAGACTCTGCAACAGCCAGAAATAAAAAGTGTATAGAAAGGAGACACCACTGTGAAATGGCCATTCCCATTCTCCTGGTGTGAATATAAGCAGAGTCGTATTATCCAATAATGACCACTAATTACAGTATTCAGCTCTGTGCTGAGCAGGATCCTTACTGTTTGCTTCCAACTGCCATAAAACCTGCAAACAGCCAATCCACAGGGTTCGTGTGTGGGCTGATCCACAGGGTGCGTATGTGGGCTGATCCACAGGGTGCGTGTGTGGGCTGATCCAGAGGGTGCGTGTGTGGGCTGATCCACAGGGTTCGTGTGTGGGCTGGTCCACAGGGTGCATGTGTGGGCTGATCCACAGGGTGCATGTGTGGGCTGATCCACAGGATACATGTGTGGGCTGATCCACAGGGTGCGTGTGTGGGCTGATCCACAGGGTGCGTGTGTGGGCTGATCCACAGGATACATGTGTGGGCTGATCCACAGGGTGCGTGTGTGGGCTGATCCACAGGGTGCGTGTGTGGGCTGATCCACAGGATGCGTGTGTGGGCTGATCCACAGGGTGCGTGTGTGGGCTGATCCACAGGGTGCATGTGTGGGCTGATCCACAGGGTTCGTGTGTAGGCTGATCCACAGGGTGCGTGTGTGGGCTGATCCACAGGGTGCGTGTGTGGGCTGATCCACAGGGTGCATGTGTGGGCTGATCCCCAGGGTGCATGGGTGGGCTGATCCACAGGGTACATGTGTGGACTGATCCACAGGGTGCATGTGTGGAACCTTCACCAATCTGGCATTAATGACCTATGCTAAGGATAGGTTATAAGTAGACATGAGCAGAACCATGGATGTTCCGGTTCACCGGGTTCAACCGGACTTTAAAAAAAAAATTCAGTTAAAAGTCCGTGCTCGGATCTGAGTCCCGGAACCTGGTGTCTGGTACAAACCATGAACTTTTCTAAGTCTTGGAAAAAAATAGTAGTATTGAAATGACCAAAATATACAGTTTACTTATAATAATTTCTGATTTTATAAACTATTACAGTGTAATGCTCACCAGGCGAGCAAGGGATTAGTGGATCCACTGGACCAAACATACCGATCACTGGCCTGGAGGAGCAACCTAGAATGCCTACCAAGTCTTCACTAAAGCCACAGGAGGTGGCGATAGAAATACATGCTGGTAGGTAGCCAACAGAGGGCAGCCCCACGGGATCAACAATACTTTGGCAGCTGGCACCAGGACACAAATAGTTTCTGGTTGTAAAAGCAGCAGCAGCGGATTTTGTAGAAGGTGGCTGGCATGGATACTTGCAGCAGTGGATATCGTATTTCGCGGCCAGTGTGGATAGTTGCAGCAGCAGATATCATAGGAGGGGGCTGGTGTGGATAGTTGCAGCAGTAGCAGCGGACTTGTCATGCACTGAAACACAGATAGGAATCAGCAACAGCACACAGCACAGAAACAGCAATGGCTGCACAAAGGGACCTAAGAACTGGCAACGTATAGGACTTGTTACCCAGGCACCTCCCTTAAGGGAAAGGTGCCTTAGATGCCTGATGCCTCTCTGCCTCAGTTGATCCTGTTAAAAAAAAATAAATTGTTATAAATTTAGTGATAAAATGTTCAATTTCACAGTTTTATATGACTAGTAGCATTTAATAGAATATTGATGAACAATATGACTACTACTGTACCATCGCCTCTGAAACCCACCCCTGCATGTAATGTGCATTTCCACTTCTCCTTTTTGTAGATCAAATTGTTGAGCGAATTAACAATTTCACTATTTTTGAAACATGAGCGATAATTTCTTTGCTTGACTAAAAGATTTCATGCATGATAACCAAGTGTGTTTGGACATGTTGTTCAGTTGCTCATCCCATTCACAGTACAATTATTGAGAACGATGGGTCGTTACCGTTATAATCTTAAGGATTATGGCCAGCATAAAAGCGCCTTAAAATGATAAGATTCAAAAGAAGATCAGAAGATTTAAATGGAGACATCACCGGGAAAGAGAAACACCATAGAAATGCAACACACCGTATAAAGGTCATTGGCATGTTATAATAAAGTGCAATAGAGCAGAACAATAAGGTATGGGAATTCCACTGACTGGAAATATCAATATAGCAATCCAAAGTGCACAGTATACAAAATACATTAATAGTGGGGTTAACTAAATTCTTAAAAAGTTTTCAAACCTAAAGGCTACTTTACACGCTGCGATATCGGGCCCGATATCGCTAGCGTGGGTACCCGCCCCCATCTGTTGTGTGACACGGGCAAATCGCTGCCCGTGCCGCACAACATCGCGCAGACCCGTCACACATACTTACCTGCCCGGCGACGTCGCTGTGACCGGCGAACCGCCTCCTTTCTAAGGGGGCGGTCCGTGCGGCGTCACAGCGACGTCACTGAGCGGCCGCCCAATAGAAGCGGAGGGGCGGAGATGAGTGGCCGGAACATCCCGCCCACCTCCTTCCTTCCTCATAGCGGCCGGGAGGCAGGTAAGGAGAGGTTCCTCGTTCCTGCGGCGTCACACATAGCGATGTGTGCTGCCGCAGGAATGACGAACTACATCGTTACTGCTGCAGTAACGATTTTTGAGAATGGACCCCCATGTCACCGATGAGCGATTTTGCACGTTTTTGCAACGATGCAAAATCGCTCATCGGTGTCACACGCAGCAACATCGCTAATGCGGCCGGATGTGCGTCACAAATTCCGTGACCCCAACGACTCCGCATTAGCGATGTCGCAGCGTGTAAAGCCCCCTTTAGGCCACAAGTCTACAGTCGCACTATCTAACTGCAGACTTGTTAATCCATTCAGTGTTGTGAGGATTCTCAGGTGCCAGGATCGGGTGGTCATGTGAACATATGATTTTCATAGATCTGGTCACATTCTTAATAGGCTGTATTCGGCCTTAGCAGGATTATTCACCATTTTTGGAGTATGCTTATAATATAAGCCCTCCTCTAAAAATAAGCGTGAAGCCTGCTTTACATGTTACGATTCTGCATACGATGTCGTATGCGATCGTAACCACCCCCATCGTATGTGCAGCACGTTCAATTTTGTTGAATGTGCCGCACAAACGATTAACCCCCGTCACACGTACTTACCCGTCCATACGACCTCGATGTGGGCGGCGAACGTCCACTTCCTGGATTGGGAGGGACGTTCGGCGTCACATCGACATCACGCGGCAGCCGGCCAATAAAAGCGGAGGGGCGGAGATGAGCGGGACGTAAACATCCCGCCCACCTCCTTCCTTCCGCATTGCTGGCTGGGAGCCGCAGGACGCAGGTAAGATCTGTTCATCGTTCCCGGGGTGTCACACACTGCGATGTGTGCTACCCCGGGTACGATGAACAACCTGATGTTCAATTCATGAGGAATGAACGACGTGCGTGCGATGAACGTTTTACCGTTCATTTGCAATCGCAGATAGCTGTTACACACTGCAATGTACCTTACGATGCCGGATGTGCGTCACTTATGACGTGACCCCGCCGACACATCGTAAGATATATTGTAGTGTGTAAAGCGGGCTTTAGTTGCATACCATACTATAATAGTGTCCTGAAATAGGGCTAATATAATTGGTGTATGATGCCCCATTGTGGTGCTGTAAGCCCTGGAAGTTTATAGTCACATGCCGGCTAGTTAATGGAAACTGAGTATTCACCCCTTCCCCTGCCCACCCTTCTGTGCCAGCGTCAGTGACTGGAATGTGTGTTATTGAAAAATGAATATTCTCCCCCTTTTACGCCCATATTCCCATCCACTCTCTGTGTTGGCATTAGTGATTCAGTTAAGGCCCCGTCACAGACAGAGATAAATCTTTGGCAGATCTGTGGTTGCAGTGAAATCATGGACATATTGTTCCATTTGTACACAGCCACAAACCTGGCACTGATTGTCCACAATTTCACTGCTACCACAGATCTGCCGCAGATTTATCTCTGTGTGTAAAGTGGCCTTTAGACTACTATATTACTGCCTGAGGATCACATCATAATCTTCGGACAGGCCAACGGCTCTCCAAACCTGAGCTACACAGAAATACACGCTGACATGCTCAGGTCAGAAGAGCCACCGGCCAGGCCAAGCATTGCGATGAGATCCTTGGGCAATAATACGGCAGTTTGACTGAATCACTGATGATGGCACAGAGGGGTGGATGGGATTATGGGCGGGTCAAGGGGTGAATATTCATTTGCCTTTAACACACGTTCCAATCACTATCACCAGCACAGAGGGGTGAACGAGATTATGGGCAGGAAAAGAGAGTGGAAATTCATTTTCTATTAACATTCCACCCAATTACTAATGCCAATACAAAATATAAGCCATGCCCTGAAAATAAACCCTAGCATATCTTTTGGGGGAAAAAACAATATAAAACCCTGTTTTATTTTTGGAGAAGCACGGTAGGCGGTAAATTTATTTTTAAAGTAATCCCCTTTAACTTGCAGACTTGGAAATTACGCGTCATCTACTTGCACATATGCACACTGTATCCAGTTGCTCATTTCATAAAGGATTGTCTAGACGGAATAAAATATATCCGTCTCTTAGCTGTGAGTTAGAAATATAGGGAAGGTTATAGAGTGGATTGTATTTTTTCGCGATATTTTATATTGCCATTTCCTGGAATAGTAGATTGTGTCTTTTTTTGATGCCCACTTTACAGATAGTTCTAGGAGTTGTCAATATCAACTGCTAAGGGAGCTCTGTTTGTTACTCCATCAATGCCCTCTGGCACTCAATTGCTGATGGGCTTTTTGTTTACTAGTGGCCCATATGGCTGCAGTCATTGAATCCTCATTCAACTCTACATAAATTGCACTGATAATTCATTGGAATGTATGAGTATACGAACCACTCCCAGTCCCTTTATATACCCTCTGCTACCAGCAGAGGGGGGCGGTTATTCTTGATTCATTTGGATTCTGGTCTTGGAGGAAGAAGGAGCTGCTGACTCCATCTCTTGGAGTTGCTGATGTGGCTATAATCCTAGTGTTGACTGCAGCAATCTGTTGTGTGTTTTTCCCCCAGTCTGTTGCCTTTTCCACTGTGTTGTTTCAGTGCAGTTGTGAGGCTAGCATTCCTCACCTGCCCACTCCCTAGCCAGGGACTATTGTAGGGTCATCTCAGGTCTTCAGCTTCCGACTCCACGACAGGTGAGGAACCTGTATAGGGACTAAATAGAAGTGCAGCATACAGCAGCAGATAAGTGAGAAGGTGCCCATCATCCCTTTCACTAGCGCTAGGGCCCGCTGTTGTTAAAGTGTCCCTGGTGTACCCCTTGTTTGTCGTTGTATTTCCCCAGTTTAGTTGTGCTTTTGGCCTCACACCGGACCTCCCCTAGTCCGAGTGGGACAATTTGCTATAATGTGACCCAGGTGAATATTAATCATTTTTTATTTCGGGGCGGGGGGGGGGGGGGATGGGTTTGATTAGAACTTCTGTTTCTGTCATGGGGTCCCTTGATTTCTATGTACACCTCCGAGTTGACTCTTGAAGTTTATAAATAAGGGAGTGTGGAATAAAAGTGAGGAGCAAAGTGAGAAGCAGAGTCAAAGAAACAGGCACAGACACAAATAGGCCAATGCTGCTGCTATTCAGTAAGTGTTTATTCTAATCCTAAATTGTGCTGGATTTACAGCTACTCTGCATAGTATTGCTGTATAATATCCTCCATACTACTGCTTCTGTATATTAACATCTGCTACAAAGGGAATATACACTGAATGCTATGTATGGAAGACATCATCAGCTCACCTCCATCCACTAGCTCTGAGCCAACAGAAAATTAAAGAAAGAATCTGCAGACAGGATTGTGACCTCCATTAAACTCAAGAAAGAGGGTTTCAAAGTACTACGTGTGGACCACGGGGAAGACTATTCTCCTTGCGGAGACCTAACAAACCAGTCTGGATGCCAGTGAGGGGACTTATAGCTGCAATGCCCCTCTGGGAAATATTCAAATTGTCTTTCCAGGATAGGAGACAAACTCTAGCGCCATCTACGTGTGAATGGATGGCCACTCCTCTGGTCATACTACTACTTCATTCACATCTGGGACTTTGGGACCCCCGTTCCCACGATTGGTGGGGGTCCCAGCAGAATCGTAGAATTATTACCTATCCTGTGGATAGCTTCTAAGTTTATTAAGGGGGGAAAACCCCTTTATTGGTAACATTTATGAACTTTATAAAGTCCCCCTCTTAAAATAATTGGAAAAACATTTCCGATATTTAGCTCACAAAGAATGGAGTAATCCTTGTCATAGAGGTTGCTTAGGATTAGATCCCATCTGATCATATGACTTTCACATCTTGTCCTGAAATGACCTAATTGGCAAAGGTGCCCTCACTGTTGTGGAGTTCAGCCATAATGTTTACAGCCCTTGCAAAATAATCTTACTTTTTAAAAACATTATTACGTCGTCTATATGAAATATTGAATAGTAATTACTATATTAAGTAAAAATGACAATATTCATGTACTTAAAGGGAACCTGTCAGGTGCAATATGCACCCAGAACCACGAGCAGTTCTGGGTGCATATTTGTAATCCCTGTATAACCATCCCTGTATCTAGTATCATAGATAAAGAGATCTTTAGAAAAAGTATTTCTCAAGATTCCAGATGATATGCTCATGAGGCCATGGACTAGTCGCAAGGGTGTTAGTTCCCTTGGCTAGTCGGCCCCCTTAGCATTTAAGCAAGCCCCTGTGGGCGTGCTAACATGCTAATGAATGTGCAGTGTCAGAGGATGGTCGTGCTCACCTATCTGTTGCCATTGCGTCCTACTCCTGGATTTCGGCTCAGTGCGCATGATCCCGGACTTTCAGTCACGTGCATTATGAAGTCGGGTGTACGCGTTCTCATTTCAAACTCATGTAGTGCACATGACCGGAAGTCCTGGATCAAGCGCACTGACCCAAAATCCAGGAGTAGGACGTAATGGCAGCCAAGGAGGTCAGCGAGACCATCCTCTGATGCTGCGCATTCATTATCATGTTAGCACAACCACAAGGGTGTACTTACTACTTGCTAAAAAAAATGCCAATAAACATTAAAGACAATCACTTACGCGAAAAAAAATATTTAAATATTTTGTTAAAAATTCATGAGCTTCCCCGATTTTGTTTCTCTTTCCTGTGTTGTGCTATGTTGCTCCAAATTCATATTTGTTTTTTTCTGGAGCACAGTATGTGAAATTTCTGCTTGCAGACCAACTGCGTATTTTTTCAGAATCTTCTCTAGGTGTGTGCACGTTCACCTTTCCCCAAGCTGTGACTATCAGCACCTGGAAGAGGTGAAAGTGTATGCCCCTGGAGAACACTCTGATTAGACAGTCACTTGAATGACAAGCAGAGATTTCACATGCTGAGCTTCAGAAGAAACAAATGTGAATATCTCTGTAGTGGAGCAAGACAGCACAAAATGAAAAAGAGCATAAAAATCAGCTGGCTGCAGAATGAGTTAAATGAAAGGTCATCAAGGTAGCCAGTGACTCAGTGGTTAGCATTTCTGCTTTGTAACATTAGGCTGGAAACTATCTGAAAAAAGTTTGTATGTTCTCTCCGTGTTTCTGTGAGTTTCCTTCAGGGTTCTACAATTTCATACCACACGCCAAAGACATACTGATAGGGAATGTAGATTGGTATTACTGTCCCAAGTGGGACAAGAAGAAGAAGAAGAAGGAGAAGGATAAGGAGGGGAAGAATAAAAGTATACAATGTAACACAGAGTCAATAAAGGCAAGTCCAATTATAACAGTTACCGTTGATGTTCCTACCATCTTTTTAATTTTTCTTTTATAAATCACACTTACAATTAAAAATGAGAAACTTCTGGGGTAAAATCTGTAAAATCTGTATGCGTTAAAGACTTCTTTTGCCATTACCGAGATGACAGTTGGTGCTGATAAGGTAGTATGGAGAGTGGTAGGTGAGGGAGGACCTAGAGGCAGACACAGACATTCTGCTATATGTTCTGCTGCTGAGATGATAGTGACACTTGAAGTGTTTGAGTTTTCTCTTTTTCACATTTGCCAAAATGGCATTGAAAAGTTAACTTTGAAACACATTGCTCCACTTACCCTGCTGTGATAATGATTTAAATGAAGATTTTTGTTCTTCATTCAAACCCAATGTCAAATTCAGAAATGCATTGGTTTCCTGTTACCCAGGTGTTAAGGGTACTTTACACACAACGATATCGCTAACAATATATCGTCGGGGTCACGTCGTTAGTGACGCACATCCGGTGCCGTTAGCGATATCGTTGTGTGTGACTAAAAGGAGCGACGATCAATGATCGCAAAAACGTTAAAAATCGTTGATCGTTGACACGTCGCTCCTTTTCATATCGTCGGTGGTGCAATGCCGTTGGTTGTTCATCGTTCCTGCAGCGTTACACATCGCTATGTGTGACACCGCAGGAACAACGAACATCTCCTTACCTGTGTTCACCGGCAATGAGGAAGGAATTGGTGGGCGGCAGGTTCCGGCCGATCATCTCTGCCCCTCCTCTGCTATTGGGCGGCCGCTGGGACGCCGATAGAACCGCCCCCTTAAAGAAGAGATTGATTGGTGTCTCCAGCGACGTCGCTAAGCAGGTATGTGCGTGTGACGCTGCCGTAGCGATATTGTTCGCTACGGCAGCGATCACCCCCATGACTATACAGCGACGAGGGCGGGTGCTATCGCGCACGACATCGCTAGCTTTCGCTAGCGATGTCGCAGCGTGTAAAGCACCCTTTAGGCGTGGTCAAACTAGGAAGCTACCCAGGGCCCCCAACATCTAAATGAGGACCCCGGAGTTTCAAGCACAAACTGTAGTGATAGTATAAGTTCTGTATTATCACTGCAGCTTCTGCAGTTAAGACTGCAGAAAGACCTTTGGTGTCATCCCGGTCATGCTACTCACCAAAGGTCCTTAAGACTTTGGGAGTCCAGGCCTGGACAATATGCATTACACAGGAACCTGGAGACCCTCCTGTCTTCTTATATTCAAATGTATTTGGTTCTTTCAGAAGTAAATACTTTTGAGAAGTACAGCCCCAGGACTGGGGTACAGGAGAGCTTCTCAGCCACTGCACTGACATGCAAAACCATGATGAGGTCAGCACACTGTTGATGTCATCACACTGCTGGCAGCGTTGGGGGTGCAGAGGTGGACAGGATGTGGCGAACGCCAGTAAGTGCTCCAGTAGGAGCCGAAGAGGAGATGTATAATAATTTTAGATGACAGGGCCGTGGTGGGGGAGGATTTGTGTTAATTTACAAGGAACACTATAGGGTAATTAGGGACATTATGGGGCAATGGGGGAAATTATGGAGCAAATTGAGACATTATGGGGCAATGGGGGACATTATGTAGCAGACTGTGACATTATGAGGAAATGGGGGACATTATGGAGCAATTTGGGACATTATGGAGCAATGGGGCACATAATGTAGCAAATTGGGACATTATTGTTACGTCACCACCGGAGTCCGCTGCAGCGACTTCTACTCCGATCGCCAGGTGACGCCGTGTTCCTGCTGTGGATAATGCTGGTGATGGGAGAGGAGTTGATGCCAGCAGCGCCTGTGGGTGCAGGCTCCGCTCATCCACTGGGCTGGGTTTCCTTGGGATCTGCAGTACCACTGGCTGACTATAGGTGACGTGTATCTTCCAGCTGAACTTACCATCATTCAGCTACAACCAATGGGAAGACACCACACCCTTCTTAATTCCCCTCCTGTCTGCTGACCACTGCCAGAGATAGTCCTGATATTCTGGTTCCTGTTCCGCCCTGTTCTGTTTAGTGATTCTGGTGTTCTGACTTCTGCTTGTTTCCTGACTACCCTTCTGCCTGCTGTTATGTACCTTGCTGCCCGATCCGGATTTGACCTCTGCTACGTTTTCTGATTACGTCCTTGCCTGACGATTATGTCCCTGTTCTGCAATTCCTGGATTGACCCTGCCTGACTACTATTCTCTCGGAGTGCTGCCTTTCACAGGTAGTCATCTCCAGGGCCCTGTGTAATTCCAAATCCCTGTATAGGGGTTAAAGGGTTTCAGGGTTTGGGGGGTCCTGCTTGGTGAGTGGCTTCCCTCTAGCCTGTCCATTACAGCCCGTCTGAGTCTGTGGATCCAGGAAGGCATTACAATTATGAAACAATGGAGGCATTCTAAAGCAAAGCAATTAGTGGGGATTGTGAAAGTGGGCATGGTATAATGAGGATCGGGGAAAACTTTATGCAGAGATGTAGTATAGAGGAGATATTATAGAAAGGAGAAGTTTGGGGGGACATTATGAAAAGGGGCAGTTTGTGGGGTTATTTTGGAGAGGAGCAGTGTGTGGGGATATTATGGAGAGGGGCAGTGTGTGGCGGGATATAAAACAGAGAGGCAGTGTGTGGGGGATAGGAAGCACCATGGGGCTATTATTTATTCAGGGGCACATCATGGGAGATATTGATATTTCTAGGGATGTGTAATGATATTTTTATTTTTAACTGCACTGTGTGGGGAAGTGCTGCAGAAGACTGAGAAAAAGGAAATCTGGAGAGAAAAACTGTGGGAGTGAAATCTCATCATGGTGTCTTTAATACATGGAGAAAAAAAAGGGACAGGAACAACTCCAACATGAGATAATGTAATTTATAATGTACTTGCATGTAAATATTTATTTGTGATCCTTCCTGTGTCTCATCAGTACTCTGGTTCATGTATGGTCTACAATCTGGTGATGACTGATTACAACAACTTCCAGCATACCCTTACCATTGGTAAAGACGTATTAGGAATTGTAGATTCAAATAATATTATTATATATGGGGTTGACCTTACATTACAGTTCATTGCCTTAATAAGCCTGGTGCTGTATATATGTACTGACGGTGGTTCTGGCTCCACACTCCTGTACTGTCGGTGATTCTGTGTGTATATGCAGTATATAAAGATATATATATGTGACGCCCCTGACCTAATCAGGGTGTCACAGGGAACTGCACTACTTTCTCTTACCTTTGGTATTGCTCCATCAGCATTCAAATCCTAACCACACCTCACACCACACCCTGTCAGCCACAGCAGTGGGTGGTCTAGGTGGAAAAGGGCCACCTGCCTAGGGGTCAGATAGACTGGTGGGAGGGACATAGTCAGTGAAGTGGTAGCCATCAGAGAGTGAGGAGCTTAGGGAGTTGTAGCTCCCTGGGAGACTTTGGCTAGGTCACAGACGGTGGTCTGGGACTGGAGGAATCGGAGACCCGGTCGCAGGGCATTGGAGAAGGGTGCCCAGAATTAGTTTTGGAGAATGGTCGGCACCGGAAAATCTAGTAACCGGACTGGTGACGAGCACAGCGGGGTACTGAACCCTAGATCAGGGAGTAGCTTCACACAACCTGATAATTAACCTGTGGAGCATAGTCTCTTTATGAACTTTCCCCAAGAGCTCAGAGGTCGAAGGCACCAGCACAATGACAGAAATAGGGCTTTCCAGCTTATGCGGCCCACTGAAATCCCAAGTGTCAACCATCGAGAGCACAACTCCTCTATTTAATTGTAGAGAGCAGGACCCCAAAAGCTTCAGGCCAAGGGATCACTCAGAAACGTCTAAACATAGTGCATGGAGGCAGATCCAGAATCATCAGCAATAGCAACGGGGACGGATTCCCGGACGAGCTCCCCCAAGTGGCAGCAGCACCCAGAGACTTGGTTTACTCCTGTCAGAGTCTGCTTAATGGTCGCACCAACATCCATGCGGCCTGAGTGAGTACACTGCTCTCCCCTGAATCTCCCCGCCTGGCCTGCACCACGCTCCCTTACATCTCCATCATCCAAAGTCCCAGGGCCTACCCTACCTGTGGAGGGACCATCATATGGCTACCCCTCTCCATCTCCCCCGGCTACTCCCATTGGCAGCGGCGGTACTCCCCTTACCGCGAACCACGGGTGGTGTCACAAACACTAACCCCCCTGTAAATGGTCCCCCTTTTATTTTTGAGTGGCCATAAGCCCCCGAGTCTGGAGACCCTCGAGCCACAGCAACCCCGGATCCGAGCAGTCCGACTGCTGCATGGGTGGTACTTATTCAATATAGACCAAAAGTTTGGACACACCTTCTCATTCAAAGAGTTTTCTTTATTTTTATGACTCTGAAAATTGTAGATTCACATTGAAGGCATCAGAACTATGAATTAATACATGTGGAATGAAATACTTAACAAAAAATTGTGAAACAACTGAAAATATGTCTTATATTCTAGGTTCTTCTAAGTAGCCTCCTTTTGCTTTGATTACTGCTTTGCACACTCTTGGCATTCTTTTGATGAGCTTCAGAGGTAGTCACCGGAAATGGTCTTCCAACAGTCTTGAAGGAGTTCCAAGAGATGATTAGCACTTGTTGGCCCTTTTGCCTTCACTCTGCGGTCCAGCTCACCCCAAACCATCTCGATTGGGTTCAGGTCTGGTGACTGTGGAGGCCAGGTCATCTGGCGTAGCACCCCATCACTCTCCTTCTTTGTCAAATAGCCCATACACAGCCTGGAGGTGTGTTTGGGGTCATTGTCCTGTTGAAAAATAAATGATGGTCCAACTAAACGCAAACCGGATGGAATAGCATGCTGCTGCAAGATCCTGTGGTAGCCATGCTGGTTCAGTATGCCTTCAATTTTTAATAAATCCCCAACAGTGTCACCAGCAAAGCTCCCCAACACCGTCACACCTCCTCCTCCATGCTTCACGATGGGAACCAGGCATGTAGAGTCCATCCGTTCACCTTTTCTGCGTCGCACAAAGACACGGTGGTTGGATCCAAAGATCTCAAATTTGGACTCATCAGACCAAAGCACAGATTTCCACTGGTCTAATGTCCATTCCTTGTGTTCTTTAGCCCAAACAAGTATCTTCTGCGTGTTGCCTGTCATTAGCTGTGGTTTCCTAGTAGCTATTTTACCATGAAGGTCTGCTGCACAAAGTCTCCTCTTAACAGTTGTTCTAGAGATGTGTCTGCTGCTAGAACTCTGTGTGGTATTGACCTGGTCTCTCATCTGAGCTGCTGTTAACTTGCGAGTTATGTGGCTGGTGACTCGGATAAACTTATCCTTTGCAGCAGAGGTGACTCTTGGTCTTCCTTTCCTGGGGCGGTCCTCATGTGAGCCAGTTTCTTTGTAGCGTTTGATGGTTTTTGCCACTGCACTTGGGGACACTTTCAAAGTTTTCCCAATTTTTCGGCCTGACTGATCTTCATTTCTTAAAGTAATGATGGCCACTCGTTTTTCTTTACTTAGCTGCTTTTTTCTTGCCATAATACAAATTCTAACAGTCCATTCAGTAGGACTATCAGCTGTGTATCCACCAGACTTCTGCACAACAAAACTGATGGTGCCAACCCCATTTATAAGGCTGCAAGAAATCCCACTTATTACCGAACTTGGACTGTACAGTTATGGGATGGGGCAGGGGGGGACTGTAAAATAAAGAATATAGTTAATAATAAACATTGTCATTATACTTAGCTCGTGGTACAGTTTGGGTCCAGGGGCTGTAAAAAAAAAAAAGCACATTATTGAAAAACATTATGATCATACTTACAGGTCCCACGATGCGTCCTGCAGACTCTTTCTCCCGGCCGCTTCTGCTTCCGCGTCCGATCATTGCTGTGCCCCGGGTAACCACCACTGACTTACAGGACCTTCCATGACATCATAGCCATGTGACCAGTCTGGTGTGAATGTTGTACAGACATTGGGTTACAGACTGGTCACATAGTTATGACATCACAGAAGGTCCTGTATCCCATGAGGTAACAACATTCACACCAACTGGTCACATGGCTATTACGTCATGGAAGGTCCTGTAAGTCAGATGTAGCAGAGCTGAACATGTTCGCCTGCCTTTGGACTACGTCGGAGGGGATTTTTTTGAGTAATAAAGATGGAGTCCTAAATGTCTTCTGTTTTATTTCTAATAAAATATTTTTTCTGTGTTGTTGTTTTATTTTACCATTTAAATAACTGGCAATCACAGACGCTGTCACAGAGTGGGTGTCTTTGATTGGATGCTGGAGTTACCTGAAACCAGCCTATACATTCTAGAATGTATGGGCAAATTCCAGGTTACTCCAACAGCCAATCACAGATGCCCAATCTGCATGACAGCACTCCGCGGTACTTTTGATTCTCAGCGCAGATAAAGCGGATGGCTATGAGCTGCCACCTCCATCTGCCTGGCTTTACCTTGGCTGGCAATCAAAATACAGGAAGCCTATTAATTTTTTTTTAATTATTTAAAAAAATAATGAAAAAAAATGCATGGGCTCCTGCCATATTTTGATTGCCAGTAAGGTAAAGACAGGCAGCTGGAAGCTGGGATTCTCAGCGTGGTAAGGCCCAAGTGTTCTGGGCCCCCAACGCTATAAACCGCAGCTTGAAGCCAACCCTGGAAATGGCGCATTGTTTCTTAGCGCCATTTCCAAGCACTTTACTCGTCTTGTCCAGTGGCCCTGATGGCGGTGGCACACTGGGTAATAATGGGGATAATACCTGTTTTGTATTTTCAGCTGGTACTAAGCCAGAAATTTATGGTGTCTTGCCAATTAAAAAACACAACACAATGAAATTTTTTTTTAATTAGAAATAAAAGAAAAAAACATTTAGAGTAGAGATTCCATCTTTATAAAAAAATGCTTAGTACAACGTAGTTCACAGGTAGACCAATGGCAGGTCTGCTTCGTCGCTCTGTACAGACAAGTTTCTCTACAGAGCAAGAAGCAGAGAGATCAATGCCAGCTCTGCTTCATCACTCTGTACAGACATGCGTCTCTACAGAGCGAGAAGCAGGGAGAGCATTGTTAGCTCTGCTTCATCACTCTGTAAAGACAAGCGTCTCTGCAGAGTGAAAAGCAGGCTGACACTGAGGGTATGATTCCACTTGCGTATGACTCGTGCGAGTCTGGCATTGCATCACCCCGCACGGCCTGACACTCTCCTGACATGAGCTTCTCAGCTGCATAAAAATACATGCAGCCGACCTGCTCCTGTCGGGAGAGTGTGCACCGTGCCGGCTTATGCGATGCAAGACTTGCACAGTGACAGTCAAAGTTCAATCGAGTCCATGAGCCATGGAATCGGGTGAACCCTGATGTCACCGCGAACACGGCCGAAAACAGCGAAAGACTGCCGAGTGACGAGCAGTGCAATGAATACCCCTGGAAGTTAACAGGACGTTCCATGATGTCATAGCCAGTCTGTAAGCCAATGTCTGTGCAACATTCACACCAGACTGGTCACATGGCTATGACATCATAGAAGGTCCTTTAGTCAGTGGTGGTCACCCAGGGGCACAGGAATGATCAGACGCGGATGCAAATGTGGCCGGGAGACAGAGTCTGCTGGACGCGTCGCGGGACCTATAAGTATAATCATAATATTTTTTAATAATGTGCTTTTTTTTACAGCCCCTGAACCCGAACTGTAACACGAGCTTCCCAGGAAAGCTTGTGTTCGGGATTGTGTGCATGAACACTATGTATGGACCAATAAACCAAAGTCTTCAGTTCTGTGAAGGTTTCTTAAGCTTATTGTTTCTTGTAGATAACCACACCAGATCACCCACACACACAGGTCCAGACTAGGCACATGTCTACAGTCAGATGCACAATTATACTTGGAACCCATGTCATGTAAATACTGCTGAACCCTCTCTGATGTAGACGATAATGTTGAGACCAATTGGTCTTCCCCAGGTATCCCTGACGTGTGACCCTCCTGAAATGTACAGAACTAGGGATGCCGACTATAGACACAAAAGAAGGAGATACACTAGAAGATTCATGGCGATGATTATTGATGGCAAATTTGGCAAGAAGAAGGAACAAGGACCACTCTTCCTGATTATCAGGAACAAAACAATGCAAATTCTGCTCCAAATTCTGATTCACATGTTCTGTTTGCCCATTACACTGAGGGTGGAAGGTCGACGAATGAGATAGTTTAATCTGTAACTGAGAGCAGAAAGCTCTCCCAAAGCTCTCCCAAATAAACTGAGTTCCTATCAGAGACAAGAAAGTCCGGGACATCACACCTCACAGACAAACAAAGTATAAACTATAGCTGGCATGGGTGGAATGTTTCAACCAGCATAAATAATAGGGGAGCAGATATGACAGGCCTCCCCATAGCATGTAATCAAAGGAACAAGCAGACCAGGAGATATTAACTCTGTTACGGTTGCTGTGGCACTGGAGTCTATGTCCAGATTTCTTGCTACTGCACATGTGCGAGCACTGGAGACTATGTCCAGATTTCTTGCTACTGCACATGTGCAAGCGCTAGAGACTAAGTCCTATCTTGGAGCCATTGCACATGTGCGGGTGACATCATCGCTGACACGAGGTCACATGTCTCTGACACCTTCTATGCCGATTGGCCGCTGGTCATGTGCTTGTGACACGTGGTCACATGTTTCTGACACCTTCTATGCCGATTGGTCGCTGGTCATGTACTTGTGACGCTTTGCTCGGTGATAGGCCAGCGTGACGTCATTCCTGTCGTTCTGGCAGCGGATTGGCTCTGGTGTCCTCCATCTTGGATGAGGCACAGAGTCTATATAAGACCCTGACGCACGCCGCACAGCGCTCAGTCCTCTTGGTTCATGCATGAGAGTAGACGCTCTGTGCACGTTCATCTAGGCATCTCTCTGTCTATGCTAGGTGAGCGCTACCGGCAGGGTAGCGTTCTTATACCTTACAGCTTCGGCTGCAGTCCGTATCCTTACCTTTTAGGGGAGCGGACATAGGCAGGTGCCTGAGGCACATGGTCCGGCTGGGCCTTGTGATTCTACTCATAGGTGGACGTTGCCGCTAGGGTAACGTTCCTTATACTGCGTCTGGCAGTTGTTCGTATCCTCGCACACTAGGGGAGCGAACAGAGGTAGGAGCTTTGTGTGGCTTATGCTGCTGTCCATCTCTTTTGCACCACTAGAAGAGCGGACCTAGGCAGGTGCCATATCTAGTGGTTCGTGTCCTCGCACACTAGTGGAGCGAACGCAGGTAGGAGCTTTGTGTGGCTTACGCTGCTGTCCGTCTCTTTTGCACCACTAGAAGAGCGGACCTAGGCAGGTGCCATATCTAGTGGTTCGTGTCCTCGCACACTAGTGGAGCGAACGCAGGTAGGAGCTTTGTGCGGCTTACGCTACTGTCCATCTCCTGGCACCACTAGAGGAACGGACCTAGGTAGGTGCCATTTCACACTCACTGCCTTTGTCTCTGTGATTATTAACAGAGACCATTCCACACACCCTCCAAGTAAGGGAGGAATTGCCTTATTTACTAATTATATTCCTCTGTGAGTTTAACAGAGGTATTGCACTCTGCCATAGTCTGCAGCAGAGTCTTTGCACGGTGGACCCTGACTGTCTGATACTCCTTTAGGTTTTATTATCAGACAGCCCCCTGTAACAAACTCTTGCTAGCCTGTCTATGAATCAGTACACAGCAGGTCGATGCCTGAATCTGGCTGTGTTGATTCCAGATACCAGAAGAAACATTGGACAGAGTGTCAGAATCTGCAATCTGAACAAAGCCCGAAGCCGTCATGACAGTTAACAAAGTTTGTGGAAAACTCTGTGTGACAGATGTACAATGGCAGTCTTAATGAATCAGGACCATTGGGGTGCCAGTGCCAATGGAGAGAGTGGACGATCATGTGAACACAACTATTTGTATACTTCTGGCCACATTCTGATTTGATGTGTCCAGTCTCAGTCAATTCATTTTTATTGAACATGTCTGTTCAGCACATGACCATATCTATGTAAATAGCATACTTGCAGCTTCATAACCTCCCACTCTCACCGCCGGCACCAGAGAATCCTGACAGCGTGCAGTGTGCACACTGTGAGAATTCAGAAGGCTGCAGTCACAGAGTGACACAAGGAGTGACTGCAGACTCATCACAAATTTGGACAACCCCTTTAATGCTCCTAACAATGTAAATAAAAACATAGTAACCCTTAACTTGTCAGACAGCACAAGACCTTGTTAAAGAGATTTTCCACTACTTTAAAATTAATGACCTTTCCTTAGGATAGGTCACCAATGTCTGACTGATCGGCGTCCGGCACTTGGCAACCCCGCCAATTCCCTACTCTAGGTGTCAGTGGTGGCAGGTGGCCGGAAGTGTTCAGTTCTGGATCTGCTCCGTCTTCTGATAGTGGCAGCAGTTTCCTATTAAAATCAATGAGGTGGAGGGGCAGTACCTGACCGCGGACACCATCAGAGGACGGAGCAGATCCAGAAATAAGCATTTCCGGCCACCTGCACCATAATCAGTCGATCAGTGGGGGTCCCATTGCACTCACATCAGAAGCAATGCGCAAGTGGGACTAAAGCCTAATGATAAGACATTGTCAGTATCACAAATAAACATTTACATTCAGGTACCTTATAGATGATGTTGTCTCTAGTCATTTCTTTCTATTCTTCATCTTGTCCTGACGCAATGATGACTTTTCACATTCACATCTCGTCTCTGCAGATTTCCATCTTCTCCGGTCTTCTGTAACACATCCCGACATGATGCCCCTAAAAGTAGCAGAATGATTATAATACTTCTACTTAAAAATATCTGCCCTACACTGTGCCCCAGAATAAATAACGGCCCCGCACAGTATTCTCTGCACAAAATATGACCCACATTGTCCCTCTTATGGTTCATGCCCTCCATATTCCCTCTCTTTCCAAACTGAGCCTACTGTTTACAGTGTCCTTTACACTGTTCCCTTATACTGCCTAGTCTTTACACTGTGCCTTCATCACACTCCCCCTCCTTGCTATAACCTCACACTGTCCTCCCATTTTGCCCCCTCTCCATACCCCCCCTCCACTACCCAGTCTTTATTCTGTGCCCCTCACATTCTTCTTATCCCTTACTGTCTCCTCACTACCTCCTGTGTGTCCATATTCGTTTCCCCCTCACTCCCCATCCTGCCCACTTGCTCCTCATACCAGGTCACTCTTTATTCTGTGTCCTCAAAATTTCTTTCCAGTTCGCTCCACATCCTCTCTGTCCCCATGCATCACCCCTCATCCTCTCTGTCCCCATGCAACACCCCTCATCCTCTCTGTCCCCATGCATTACTCCTCATCCTCTCTGTCCCCATGCATCACCCCTCATCCTCTCTGTCCCCATGCATCACCCCTCATCTTCTCTGTCCCCATGCATCACCCCTCATCCTCTGTCCCCATGCATCACCCCTCATCCTCTCTGTCCCCATGCATCAACCCTTGTCCTCTCTGTCCCCATGCATGAAACCTCATCCTCTCTCTCCCCATGCATCACCCCTCATCCTCTCTGTCGCTATGCATGAAACCTCATCCTCTCTCTCCCCATGCATGAAACCTCATCCTCTCTCTCCCCATACTGTGTCCAAAGATACTTCCCCACTCCCCATCCTCTCTTCCCACCATACTCTGTCCACAGATAGTTCCCTCCCCCACCTTCTCCCCCCAAACTGTGTATATAGATATTGCCCCCTTCCCACCCTCTGTCCCCCCAAAGTGTGTCCACAGATGGTTCCCATTCTCCACCTTCTGTCCCCCATATAGTGTGTCCACAGATAGTTCCCTCCCCCACCCTCTCCCCATACTGTTTCATAAATACTCCCCTCTCGCCCCATAATGTTCCTCCTCTGTGTCTTCAGCTCCACAGTGGAGCACTTATCAGCATTTCTCTGCCGCCTCTGCGCTGCGGCGCTGGCTTCCGGGTCAGCAGTGTGATCAGCTGACCTGATCAAATGAAAGCCATCGCGCTGACCCGGAAGTCAGCGTCAGGGATCACCGCTTCAGATACAAGGACAATTGAGCAGTGGGAGCCGCGCGCTGCACTTTCTATGAGTGCAGCTGTCAGTGTGACAGCCATGCTCAGAGAATAGCAGCTCCCACCCCGGCAGACTTCCACACCGCCGCATCAGGTAGCCCGACAGCACCCCACCAGCTCCCCCTAGATACGCCTCTGGCTTGTGCCTCCGCTCCACATGTGGCTAATTTGTATAGTTTACAAATTAAGCGGGCTTTACACGCTACGACATCGCTAATGCGGAGTCGTTGGGGTCACGGAATTCGTGACGCACATCCGGCCGCATTAGCGATGCCGTTGCGTGTGACATCGATAAGCGATTTTGCATCGTTGCAAAAACGTGCAAAATCGCTAATCGGCGACATGGGGGTCCATTCTCAAATCTCGTTACTGCAGCAGTAACGAGGTTGTTCCTCGTTCCTGCGGCAGCACACATCGCTGCGTGTGACGCCGCAGGAACGAGGAAGCTCCCCTTACCTGCCTCCTGGCCGCTATGCGGAAGGAAGGAGGTGGGCGGGATGTTACGTCCCGCTCATCTCCGCCCCTCCGCTGCTATTGGGCGGCGGTTCAGTGACGTTTCAGTGACGTCGCTGTGACGCCGCACGGACCGCCCCCTTAGAAAGGAGGCGGTTCGCCGGTCACAGCGACGTCGCCGGACAGGTAAGTATGTGTGACGGCTGTGGGCGATGTTGTGCGGCACGGGCAGCGATATGCCCGTGTCGCGCAACAGATGGGGGCGGGTACCCACACTAGCGATATCGGGACCGATATCGCAGTGTGTAAAGTAGCCTTTAGCCATGTGGACAGAGCCAGAGGTGCTCTTCAGATTTTGCAGTACGCCGTACCGCCACGTACCGCTGCAAAAAAGCACTGGATGTGCTGCCGATAACATGATCTGTATGGGCACAGAATGATCTATTAGTGATTGTTCAAACTTTGTCAGCCTTTTGAATTACTTAAAGGTTATGGCCTCCCTGGGAACCTTGCACAGATCCCTGCACAAGGGTTACATTGTGAATTCTACGGGACTCTAGGAATTCCCACTCCTCAGTTTAGCCAGAGCCAAGGCTGTTGAGACTCATAAAGTCCATTACTTTCAGGTCGTCCTATTGTCAAACATCAGGAACATCAGTTGTTAAATGGCTCCCCAATGGACAAAATAATAAAAGGTCTGATGACACCCAATTTCCATGGTGTCACCAACGGCACTGTGCATATATATACAGTCATGGCTAAAAGTTGGCAGCCACCCTTGAAATTATTTCTCCCAGAAAATTATTATAATCACACATGTTTTATTATGCATAGGTTCATTTCCTTTGTGTGTATTGGAACAGCACAAAAAAACAGAGAAAAAAGGCAAATAGGACATAATTTCACACAAATCCCCAAAATGGGCCAGACAAAATTGTGGGCACTTTTCCAAAATTGTGCGTAAACAACTTTGTCTTCAAGCATTTGATTCTCATTCAAACTCATCTGTGGGAAGCAACAGATGTGGGCAATATGGAAATCCCACCTGAGCCCAAGTAAAAAGTGCAGAGGTTAGCTCAATCATTTCATTGTGTCTGTGTGTGTCACACCAAGCATGGAGAACAGAAAGGGTGCTTTACACGCTGCGATCTCGCTAGCGAGATCGCTAGTGAGCGTACCCGCCCCCGTCTGTTGTACGTCATGGGCAAATCGCTGCCCGTGGCGGACAACATCGCTTACACCCATCACACGGACTTACCTTCCCTGCGACGTCGCTGTGGCCGGCGAACCGCCTCCTTTCTAAGGGGGCGTTTCGTGCGGCGTCACAGCGATGTCACACTGCAGCCGTCCAATAGAAGCGGAGGGGTGGAGATGAGTGGAACAAACATCCCGCCCACCTCCTTCCTTCCTCATTGCGGGCGGCCGCAGGTACGAGGTTGTTCCTCGTTCCTGCGGTGTCACAAATAGCCATTTGTGCTGCCGCAGGAACGACAAACAACCTCGCTACTGACCAGACAACGATTTTTGGTAAATGAACGACGTATTACAGACCAACGATTTTTTCCGCTTTTGCGATCGTTTAAAGTCGATCATAGGTGTTACATGCTGCGATGCTGCTAACGACGCCGGATGTGCGTCACAAACACCGTGACCCCGACGATCTATCGCTATCGATGTCGCAGCGTGTAAATGGCCCTTTAGAGAAGAAGAGGACTGTCTGAGAACCTGAGAACCAAAATTGTTGAAAAATATCAACAGGCACAAGGTTACAAGTTCCAGAGGTCCAGATGTCCACGGTGTGCAACATAATAAAAAAATTTACAACCCATGGCACTGTGGCTAATCTCCTTAAAACTGAAGAAAAATTGATGAAAGATTGCAAATGGCGGATAAGCAGCCCCACCAAGATGGTGGATAAGCAGCCCACTCAAGTTCCACAGAAATTCAAGCCATCCTGCAGGCTCAGGGTGCCTCAGTGGCTACGCGAACTATCCGTCAATATTTGAATGAAATTAAATACTATGGCAGGAAACTCAGGAGGACCTCACTGCTGACACAGAAATAAAAAAGCACACAGCTACAGTTTGCTAAATTCTACGTATGTAAGCCAAATTTCTTCTGGGAAAGTGTCTTGTGGACAGTTGAGACTAAGATAGAGATTTTGGTAAAGGAGATCATTCTACTGTTTAATGAAACCTAAAAGAAAATAACACAGTACCTACAGTCATATACAGTTAGGTCCAGAAATATTTGGACAGTGACACAAGTTTTGTTATTTTAGCTGTTTACAAAAACATGTTCAGAAATACAATTATATATATAATATGGGCCGAAAGTGCACACTCCCAGCTACAATATGAGAGTTTTCACATCCAAATCGGAGAAAGGGTTTAGGAATCATAGCTCTGTAATGCATAGCCTCCTCTTTTTCAAGGGACCAAAAGTAATTGTACAAGGGACTCTAAGGGCTGCAATTAACTCTGAAGGCGTCTCCCTCGTTACCTGTAATCAAGGAAGTAGTTAAAAGGTCTGGGGTTGATTACAGGTGTGTGGTTTTGCATTTGGAAGCTGTTGCTGTGACCAGACAACATGCGGTCTAAGGAACTCTCAATTGAGGTGAAGCAGAACATCCTGAGGCTGAAAAAAAAGAAAAAATCCATCAGAGAGATAGCAGACATGCTTGGAGTAGCAAAATCAACAGTTGGGTACATTCTGAGAAAAAAGGAATTGACTGGTGAGCTTGGGAACTCAAAAAGGCCTGGGCGTCCACGGATGACAACAGTGGTGGATAATCGCCGCATACTTTCTTTGGTGAAGAAGAACCAGTTCACAACATCAACTGAAGTCCAGAACACTCTCAGTGAAGTAGGTGTATCTGTCTCTAAGTCAACAGTAAAGAGAAGACTCCATGAAAGTAAATACAAAGGGTTCATATCTAGATGCAAACCATTCATCAATTCCAAAAATAGACAGGCCAGAGTTAAATTTGCTGAAAAACACCTCATGAAGCCAGCTCAGTTCTGGAAAAGTATTCTATGGACAGATGAGACAAAGATCAACCTGTACCAGAATGATGGGAAGAAAAATGTTTGGAGAAGAAAGGGAACGGCACATGATCCAAGGCACACCACATCCTCTGTAAAACATGGTGGAGTCAACGTGATGGCATGGGCATGCATGGCTTTCAATGGCACTGGGTCACTTGTGTTTATTGATGACATAACAGCAGACAAGAGTAGCCGGATGAATTCTGAAGTGTACCGGGATATACTTTCAGCCCAGATTCAGCCAAATGCCGCAAAGTTGATCGGACGGCGCTTCATAGTACAGATGGACAATGACCCCAAGCATACAGCCAAAGCTACCCAGGAGTTCATGAGTGCAAAAAAGTGGAACATTCTGCAATGGCCAAGTCAATCACCAGATCTTAACCCAATTGAGCATGCATTTCACTTGCTCAAATCCAGACTTAAGACGGAAAGACCCACAAGCAAGCAAGACCTGAAGGCTGCGGCTGTAAAGGCCTGGCAAAGCATTAAGAAGGAGGAAACCCAGCGTTTGGTGATGTCCATGGGTTCCAGACTTAAGGCAGTGATTGCCTCCAAAGGATTTGCAACAACATATTGAAAATAAAAATATTTTGTTTGGGTTTGGTTTATTTGTCCAATTACTTTTGACCTCCTAAAATGTGGAGTGTTTGTAAAGAAATGTGTACAATTCCTACAATTTCTATCAGATATTTTTGTTCAAACCTTCAAATTAAACGTTACAATCTGCAATTGAATTCTGTTGTAGAGATTTCATTTCAAATCCAATGTGGTGGCATGCAGAGCCCAGCTCGCGAAAATTGTATCACTGTCCAAATATTTCTGGACCTAACTGTATGGTGGAGGTTCACAGATGCCTTGGGGTTGTTTTGCTGCCTCTGGCAATGGGTGTCTTGGCTGTGTTCAAGGCATCATGAAATCTGAAGATTACCAAAGGATTTTGGGCCAGAATCTAGTGCCCTGTGTCAGAAAGCTGGGTTTGTCTCCTTGGTCATGGGTTTTCCAGCAGGACAATGACACCAAACATACTTCAAGAAGCCCCCAGACATGGATGGAAACAAAGCGCTGGAGAATTATGAAGGGGCAGCAATGAGTCTGGATCTAAATCCCATTGAACACCTTTGGTAAGATTTTAAAATTGCTGTTGGGAGAAGACACTTTAAAATATGACAGACCGGTAGCAGTTTGCAAAAGAAAAGTCCAAAGTTCCAGGTGAGAGGTATAAGAAGTTTGTGGACGGTTATAGGAAGCGATTGATGCAGTTATTTATTCCACAGGTTGTGCTTCCCTGATTGTTTCATTTTTTTTACATATGTCATACAATCCCAGAAATATGAGATTTCCTATTTAGTGTTAATCTTTATGATCTTTACAAGAGGGCACAACTTACAGGATTCCATGGTGGTGTGTCTTGAGCTGCTCTACATAATTACCTTGTGAGCTACGCTCCTTTGTAAAAAAACATAAAAATGCCGATACAGTTGAAAGCAATGATGATAGAGGGAGCGTTCCGCTCGCTCCATCATTCTCCCTCTACATCTGAGATCTTCACAGCTCAGTTCAGTAGGCGCGATGTTGTCACTTACTCGCGCCCTCTGAGAAGAGCAGTGAAGACTCAGCTGGGGACTATGGCCTGTGCATTATACTATTTTGAGAACTATCAGCTATGCAATATACAATATGAAGGACTATAGGGTGCATTATACTATATGGAGGACTATGGAGTGTGCATTATATTATATGGAGTACTATGGTCTTTGTATTATACTATATGGAGGACTATGTGCTATGCATTATATATGGAGGCTTATGGGGATACATAATACTAAATGTAGGACTATGAGATGTTCGTTATACTATATAGAGGTCTATGAAGTATACATAATACTATATGGAGGATTATGGGGTGTTTATCGAACTGAATGGAGGACTTTGGGTTGCATTATAATATACGGAGGACAACTGGAGGTGGATTATATATGGAGGGCAGTGTAGTGTGTATTATATTATATGGAGGATGCATTATACTATATGCAAGACTATGGGTGGGTGTATTATACTCTATGGTGGACTATGGGGGTTGCATTATATTATATGGAGAACTAAGGGAAGTACATTACATTTAATGGAGGGTTACGTGGGATCCATTATACTACTGTATATGGAATGCTATGTCAAGGCCATTATACTATTTGGAGGGCTATGAGGAAGCATTTATACATTATGGAGGGCTATTTTAGGGCCACTATACTGTATGCAAACAATTATACAGTGTGAAATATTGTGTGGGATCCATTGTACTGTACGGACGGCTGTGTGGAGGACATTATACTGTTTGGAGGCCTAGTGGGAGCCTTTAGGAATGGTGTAAAGTCCATTATACTGTATGTAGGCCCGGTATACTGCATGGAGGGCTGTGTGAGGGTCATAGCTGAGGATTACACTATATTGGGGTCACCATACATTGCTGGGATAATTGAGAGGGTACAGTAAGGTTATTATACTCTGTGTGTGCGTGTGTGTGTGTGTGTGTGTGTGTGTGTGGAGATTACTGTGGAGGAATATACTGTGAGGACATCATACAGTGTTTGCAGGGCACTTTTGCAATGAAAGGGGAATCTAGGAGCTTCAATAGGAGGAAAATTACTCTGAAAGGGCTGAAACGTGACATATGCTCTTATGTGACCCAGCTGAATATTAATTACATGTTTGGGGAGGGGGCCCCAATTAGAGCTTCTGAAATAGAACCCCATGATTTCTATGTAGGCACCATTCCTAGGGTTTTATTAAGCCTCTTTTCTATTTTGAAAAAAAAAACAAGGATAGGGAGTATAACATGCAATACATTTTAGTAAGATATAAATTATAATTGTCCAAATAACAAGGAAAATGTCCTATAAATATGACACAACAACACAAGTTCATAGTTATGGCAAAATAAGTGGTCAATATTTATGGTTAAAGGTGGACAGAATGGTACAGTTTAATAATGATGGTTAGTTTTTCAATATATAGCAGACTGTACATATAACAATGTCAAAGTGCATGTGCACGTGCATATATAAATCTCAGAACCAACCCCAAAATTGCCAAGTTAGCAAAAACATGGTTATTCAATATGCTTCTATTTATGCTAATAAAGTGCCAGTGCATATATAAGAATCTTTGCTCAAACCAAGGAAATGCCCAAGGCTACTCAGAGAGTGCATATCCACCTGCCCCCACAATATTAGAACCCAACGTACGTTTCGCTTTCTAACAAAAATGCCATGTAGTGTAGACGGCTTCCTCAGAGAGGACCATTCTGTCCACCTTTAACCACAAATATTGACCACTTATTTTGCTATAACTATGAACTATAGGTGTTCACTGTCTCTTTGTTTTGGTGTGTCATATTTATAGGACATTTTCCTTGTTATTTGGACTCATTAAAATTACAATTTGATACCTTAATAAAATTTATTGCATGTTATACTCCCTGTCTTCTGTTTTTTTTTTGCTATTTAATGTAGAGTTTATACATACATCTTATTGGCCCATCTAATAATGTGCCTATTTGGATTAAACAAAATGGTACTTGTGGAATTTTGGTTATTATTAAATCTTTTCATTTGTTTTGCTTTTCATTGATGTTTTTATGCCAAAAAAATAACACAAGCAGTTCATGAATTTTGCGCAAAGTAAAAAAATGATCTTTATCTTTGTCTTTAACATTTTTGGAACTTTTTAGGTTGCCTATTCCTCTAAAATGTTCCAAAAATGTGCGCTAAAATTCCTGGAGCACATAACGTCACTCAGGGGAGGGATTCTAAAATTGCTGAACCAGGTGGAAACTCTGCCCACAATGATGAACATAAAAGAAAAGAAAGATAAATAAGAATAAAAAAGAACAAGACGCAAATGAAAAAAAGGCGAAAAACACCAAAAAAGTGCAAATGCAGTAATAAATCTGACCCAATGGATATGTAATGAGTTTAATCATAGTCCCTGGTCATGATCACTGCTGTTTTCCCAGCTCTAGGCCCAGGTCATCACACTAATCTCCCAGGCAAAACTTTACCCTTTGGACCTTTTGCAATTTGCACTGAACTCCCAAACATAATAACTCAGCTGCTTTTTCCTGCCTATATAAATTCATGTCCAAGGCAAAAGCTCATTCTCTCCCTGGGACGCAAGAAGAAACGCCAGGATTGGCATACAAGGGAGATAAGGAGCTCCTGAGAGCTGTCACAGCTCATCATGGGCACGAGGACGCTCTTGCTCCTTGTGCTGTTCGCCAGCAGTTGCATCTTAGCTCGTAAGTAAATGGATCCAACTTCTGGAAATAATTATTTAGGGGCTTCAGATTTATGGGACCACCTTAAATTTAATGGCAAAATATAACTATATAAAAAAAAAATATTCGAAGAAAAAAAACAACACAAAAATAGGTGATAAAAGCAGTTTAATATATTTTTTGTGCTGTATTTCTCTAAAGGATGCAATGTAATAATTAATCACATTTTTATTTAGATTATTGTATGTTTGTTAAATTTCTATGTAATTTATTATTAAATATACATTTGGTATTTTGTTCATTTATTATATATATTTATATAAATATACACATATATATATATATATATATATATAATAAATGAACAAAATACCAAATGTATATTTATATTTAATATATATTTAATAATACATTAAATATATATACATATATATTTATATATATATATATATATATATATATATATATATATATATATATATATATATTATTTTTTTTTTCTTAATTTTTTTTTCTGGTAAATATATACATTTTAGTAAAGCATCATAGTAGAAAATATTCTATTAAATATATGACTGTAAATAAATAAATAAGTAAAAAATAAATATACTATAGTCTTTGCAATAATTGAAAGAAGGCAGAGGCATCCTCTATATACTATATATATATTTTAAAAAATAATATATATATGTGTATATATATATATATATATATATATATATATATAAACACACACATATAAATACACATATAGAGGTAGAACTGTATATATATATATATATATATATATATATATATACTCTATGTCTGCATCATGCAATTATTGGGTATACAAATATTAAAAGCAAAGGTTACACCTAACTCTTATTCATATCTTTCAAAACTGTAAATGCTGAATTGAGTTAAAGCGTAAAAGATTATATTAAAAATTGCATTGTTATGTGGCATTATAGATGTCCTTAAAGAAGGACACTGTATGGTTTGATTAGGAATATGATCTGGATAAGATGGTCAGAGATCTATTTTATTTTTTATAAGTTACTTACAATATTTCTATAGTTGCCGTATGGTAATTAATAAATTTGATGTAAATAAGATCTATCCTGCAACTAACAAGTATAGATGGCAGGATGTAAAGTCTATCTAGAGTATATATACACTTGATTGCTCTGTATATAAAAGTATACTTTGGTGCCCTCTAAATACCTCAACACACAGCCATTAATGTCTAAACCACTGGGAATAAAAGTGAGTACATCCCTAAATGAAAATGGCCAAAATAGGCAAAAGTAGCCATTTTCCCTCCATGATGTCATGCAACTCATTAGTGTTACAAGGTCTCAGGTGTGAATGGGGAGCAGATGAGTTACATTTGGTGTTCTCTCTCACATACTCTCTCATACCGGTCATTGGAAATTCAACATGGCTCCTCATGGCAAAGAATTCTCTGAGGATCTGAAAAAAAAGAATTGTTGCTCTACATAAAGATGGCCGCGGTTATAAGAAGATTGCCAACACCCTGAAATTGAGCTGCAGCACAATGGCCAAGGCTATTCAGCGGTTTAACCAGAGAGATGCCTCTCAGAACAGGCCTTGCCATGGTCAACCAAAGAAGTTTAGTGGACGTGCTCATTATCATATCCAAAGGTTGTCTTTTCAAAATAGAGCATGATTGCCTTCTTTCGGATGACCCAAAACACACCTTCAAGATGACCACTAACTTGCTGAAGAAACTGATGGTAAAGGTGCTGGACTGGCCAAACGTCTCCAAACCTAAACCGTATTGAGCATCCTCAACACAAGGTGGAGGAGTACAACTTCTATAATATCCACCAGCTCCATGAAGAAGGAAGAGGATGCAGCAGCTCCTGTGAGGCTCTAGCAAACTCCATGCCCAGGAGAGTTAACACTAGAAGTCCCAGCAATTTCGAGCTTCTCCCTGAAGTCCCGAAAGCGGGTCAAATGACCCTTAGTCCAAACTGAATAGAACTAACTAGAAACTAAATGGCTAAACTCAATGGAAAACAACAACCTCCTGTGGTGCGACAGTAATGGCCTTAATTACAGAACAAAAGATGGTGATTATAGGATGTTAGCTAAAATCCTTCAGGTCATTCGACCCATCTCTGGGTTCCAAAGGTAGAAATGTTAAATGACCCCTCTCTGGGACTTCTGAGGCCGTGCTGGAAAATAATGGTGACCACACAAGATATTGACACTTAGGGCACAAATTCGCTTTTTTTTTTAGGGGTGTACTCATTTTTGTTGCCAGCAGTTTAGACATTAATGGTTGTGTGTTGAGTTATTTAGTGGTCACACCAAATTTACACTGTTATACAAGTTGCGCACTAACTAGGTGTTAGATCATATGAATCCAAGGAATTCTGATCGCCAGGAGCAGTGGCTTTTTACTGATAAACCGGGCTGAGATATACAGTGTATTGTATATATATATATATATATATATATATATATATATATATATATATGAGAAAATAAGTGACAGTCGCACACTGCAAAACCACAATCAATTTTACCTAATAGATATTTTTGGAGGTATTTAGAATATTAAAATGGCCATTGTAATACTAGCCCTGCGCCACTTCGCGGCGCCCTCCTTTGCTTGGTCCTACGCTAAACTGCATCTTTTCTGGGTTTTAAAAACCTACTGATGATATTGTGTTTTTTATTGTTATAATTGATATCATTTTTATATATACCGTATATGAACTAAGATTTTTTTGTATTGCATTTGCAGAAGAAGATGGGACGGAAAACCAAAATCCCAGCTGCTCAAGTAAGATTACACTTTTTTTGGTTGGTGGTGGTGCTGGGAGATTACACTTTATGAATAGCATTGAATACAATAAAAGGGGTGCATAGAAAACCTCACTAATGAAAACCTAAAATATGATTGGGGGTAAATACAGATGAGGTGACTTCAGTCTTGCGTCAGCGCTTCCTTCAGCTTTTGGACTGGACTCTGGTACCGAGTCCGAGTCCTGACTGGTAAACAGCAGGCGGTGAGGTGACTTCATCCCTGGCCTATCAGTGTGGATAATTATTTATTGCAGATAATCTTCCCAGAGATCATGTACTGTGTGCTTAACCTTTGTACTGGAGGCTGGAGGCCATTCCTGCTACCTGGAAGAGATACATGTTGTTCTATATAGGACAAAGTGTGAGAGAAATTGGGAAATGATGGCGGCTACCTCTGTGTAACGTGAGGGAACACTGCCCTCTTGTGTTCACTTGATAGATTGCAATTGATATAGTTCTTATTTTTTTTTTTCGTCACTGTCTAACGGAATTGCTCTAAAAAGGTTATCGAGAAGCAGTAAACATCAGATAATTCACCTCGTCTAAATAACTTTTATTCGGTCGCATTCAGAAAAATGATTGTGAAGTATTTCATAATTTTATATAGGCTAACTTTAAGAGAATGCTGATTTACTAAATCAATACTTATGTCAATCTTAGTAGAGAACCCAAAGATTTTAATCTGAACTATGTAATTTTTTTATTTCACCCGTGGTGGCGCTATAGAGAAATTTACAAATTCCCCGGGATTATAGCTCATCACAAAAGTAACTGTTTATTAAGGGTTTAATGACCAGACCCCCCAAAATTTTTGTTTTGTTTTTTTTTTCCCGGTTTGTGGCTGTTTGTAAAATTCGGTGTAAATTACTTTTTTTTTTCTTGTTTGCATCACAAATATGTAAAAAAAATGTTTGCATCATTTTTTTTTTTATTGTCATTTTTTACATATTGGTCATTTTTAACACCAATTATTTTGGGTTAATATAATTTTACAATGGCTAAACAATATTTTTAATGTAATATATGTGTAAAAAAATGTATTTTACACTAATCAATTTTTTGTATTTTTTTTAGATATGCTTTGATTTTTAATTTCAATTTTGAGGGTTTTTTTTAAACATATGTCCAGCTAGACTTTATTTCTTACATTATTTTTAGAAATCCTATTTTTTTTTACACATACATATATATCCTATCTTTTTTTACGTATATATATATATATATATATATATATATATAAAAAAATATAGATATATAAATATATATATAGATATATATATATATATATACTGCCCAAAAAAATAAAGGGAACACAAACATCAAAATGGTATTTATTTTTTAGAGCAGTACATATATATGTATACATATCTCTCTCTCTCTATGTATATATATATATATATATATATATATATATAGACACACATATATTTTAAAAAAAATCACATTAAGGGACTTTAGTGTAGCATGTGTATTATAATACATTATTATATTATTGTGTCTGATATGGTTAGACTAGGGGACACCTTTGAAATGGTAAAAAAAAAGATTTTTACATTTTAATGGCTACATTTAGTTAATAAAATTATACTAAGTTTTAGTCAGCAATTTTCATTAATTTATTCATTCATTTTCATCTCTCCGATATGCAATTTGCAGCTTCATTCAATTTCACGTTTTTTTTGTGTGGGAGTTTCTCTCTCAGTAATATAGATTGGATGTAGGTTGAATGTTTGGATGTAGGGTCTTTGTATATCCAAGGTGCTGTTATAGTTATTAGCTCATAATTCAGCACAGCTTTTATCCAGAAAAAAAGTGGGAATCCGGCAACTTACCTTCTAAAAATGCAACATTTTGTTATCCAAATATTAAAAATAATTTGGTGCAAAAAAAACAGATAAGCCGCAGGAGTCAAAAACAGACGTATTTTTCCCAATGACTAAGAAATAATATCCGAAATGCGTCTGTTTTTGACGCCTGTGTCTTATCTGTTTTTTTTGTACTACCGTCTATGGATTGTGTTTAATATTTGAGTAATAAAATTTTGCATTTTTAGAAGGTCGGTTGCTGGATTCCCACTTTTTTCCTCCATATTGCACTGTTTGGCATCACAGTGTCCGTGCATTAGATTCTCTATGGGTGAAGGTGAGCTGAGAACTCAGCTTTTATCCTGCACTTACCTCATTTCCTCCTTCTCTACAGCTTGCTTTCTATGCCCTCCTTGAGATTTCCTACTTCTCGCCTCTCCATATTGTGTAGATCTCGGCTCCTTTTGCTATCTCTAACACTGAGAGAAGGGAGGGGAGAGCAGAGAGAGCTGTCAGAACCTGGAGCGGGATCATTGATGGATTTGTAACATTTTTGCTGATGACTCGAGTTCGATAAAATTTTTTTCAAAAGTTCTTCAGCAGAAAATAGTAGAACTTATTTGATGAAGACTATTTAAAGTTTCTTAACTTTGAATTTAAGATGCAAATGAGCAATAAAAGAGATGTACATTAAGCTATACATAGCCATTAAGTTGTCCTACTTGTTATGAGGGTTCCTTGGCAATAAGCTGGTCATTCGAGGAGACTCAGCAAGTGTTCACAATCCAATCACATCAATGGGTTCCCTATACAATACAGGACAGTAGAGGTCCGTAAGAATTAGACGATCTTAATAAGTGCTCTATAATCTCTTCAAGACATGTGGAGCCTGGACCAAGGCCCCTGGATTAATTTTGAATTACATCTTAGCACATATGAAAAATTTTGATTTTTTTTTTTTTATTTTGAATTTTTGAATATTTTTTTTTTAATTGGAAAGCCTCTGTAGACTAAATATTTATCATTTACACTGGCTCTTACATTTCTTTCAGGAGATACAATAAAGTTTAGACATCTTAGGAAATATACTTATAGTTATGACGCTACTACATCCACTAAGGTCACCGGTACAGCCGACTCAGAAAGTGGCTCCAAGTTCAGCTGCAAGGTAAGTGATCAGGGCACCGCCACGTTCTGATATTTTTTCTCCCTCCTTTTCTAAATATTCCGATATTTTGTCTACTAATAGGTAGAGCTAGAAGTACCGCAACTATGCAACTTCATCCTGAGGATAAAAGAGTGCTCACTGGGAGAGGTGTACGGAGTCGACTCCGAGGGCAAACCCATCTACAGAAAGGCACAGAACTCTGACGACTTCTCCACCGCTATGTCCAAGTAAGCGGGAAAGACCATCTTAAGCCTTACTATTAAAATTTCTCTCAAGGATTTCAATTATAAATCAAAGATCAATATTCTGATCTACACAGATGAATAGAGATGGGGGCGCTGTTGCCATGATTTCTATAGGAACAGGATTTGCCAGCAGTGGTTAAAAGTGGTACTGCAAGTGCCTGATAAAAATCAACGTTTCATGATAGAAAAGAGGCATTTTTCAGAAATGGTAGAAGGTGGTATTCTGCATAGTTTAATCAGCAAAAAAAGTTCTACAACAAGAAGGTATTCTTATATGAGATGCTGTAACCCCTTTAAGGACAGTTACTACCGGTACATGTCCGATGGAGGGAAGCACCAGACCTCTATGGTCTTATACTATCATTTTTTTCCTAAAGCTCAGGACAAAGGTTTGTTTTTCCTATTCTTGAAGTGATAACACTGCTTTTTACTCCACATTTACGACGTTTGGTTATGTCCCCCTTTAGGTATGAAGTCAACTTCAGTGTTCAGGATGGGAAAAAGGTCATTTTATATCCCAAAGAAGAGGAGCCGGGGAATGTACTAAATATTAAGAGAGGCATCATTTCAGCTCTTCTTGTTCCAGATGAGACACAAGAAACAAGTAACATGGTAAGAAGATCTAATATGGCCCTGGAATAGTAACCGCAAACCTCTGACGTTCCAGCAGCTGTAAAACTACAACTCCCAGAATGCAGTGCCTGCTGAACAACAAGTGGGAGAACTGCAGATTTAATACAAATGTGCCATGAATTTCACCCCATGCATTGTAAAAGGCAGGGGCATGCATAGAAATCATGGGCCCAGTAGCAGAATATATTGTTATAATATTCACCTGCATCACATAAGGTAAAATGCCAATAAAAGTGCCCCACAAACACTGTATGATACCCCCATAGTGCGTTCCTCCACAGTACCCTCTACACACACAATATGGTGACCCTTCTATACCTCACCATAGTATGGTAACCCCAACACAGTATGATCCCCAACTGTGACCCGCACTCAGCCCCCCATGCACTATAATGCGACTATATACAGTATCGTGGCCCTCAAATAGCCCTCTGTACAGTATCATGGCCCCCACACAGACCTCCGCACAGTATGATGTACCTCACACAATCCTTCACACTGTATAATTGCTTGCCTTCAGTATAATGAACCTCAAATAGCCCTACATAAAGTATACAGGCTCCCTCATTGCCCCCCAAATATTATAATGGCCTCCACAAAGCTCTTCAAATGTTATAATGACCTCGACATAGCCCTCCAAATGTTATAATGGCCCCTCATAGTCTTCCATATAGTATAATGCACCCCCATAGTGTTTCATATAGTATATTGCATCCTCCATAGTCCTCCATATAGTATAATACACACTGCATAATCCTCCATATAGTATAATCCACTCCCATAGTCCTCCATATAGTATAATGCCCACCATAGTCCTCCATACAGTATAATGCATACCGCATAATCCTCCATATAGTGTAATGCACCCCCATAATCCTCCATATAATATAATGCACCTCCATAATCCTCCATATAATATAATGCCCCCCATAGTTTCCATATAGTATAATGTATACCCTATAATCCTCCATATAGTATAATGCACCTCCATAATCCTCCATATAGTATAATGCCCCCATAGTTTCCATATAGTATAATGCACACCCTATAATCCTACATGTAGTATAATGTACCTCCATAATCCTCCATATTGTATAATCCAGCCCCCATAGTCCTTTGGCGACTGCTGTTTTAAAAAAAAACTAAATACATTTTCCCCTCTCTTTGGTTCTCCGCTACTCCGGTGTTCGTGGGACTGTTCTGCACATCTCAACACAGCGGGCGCACAATAGTGACAACATCTTTCTGTGCTGAGACGTCCGATCTCAGATGCTGAGAGAGAAAGATGGAGGAGGGAGCATGTGCGGAGAGTGAAGCACACCCTATTTCATGATTGCTTTTTAGCTTCTGCGATGCCGCCACCCTTGTCCATGCTATGTCAGCTGGGATCATATGAATACTATTTTTATATTGTATTTGTGTATTTTTTTTATTATTAATTCTTCTTTTTCTTGCTCTAAATGACAGGACACTGTATATGGAACATGCAAAAGAGAAATCAGCGTAGGACAGGAAGGAAGTGGTGATGTCTTCGTCCGCACAAACCTGAAGACATGCGACCAGTTCACACCATCCAGAGACTACGTCAGCCCCATCGCTCTCTTTAAAGGACTGGTATGTACATACTGGTATCTGTGGTATGATACTTTTTGGTTTATCAGTCCATTGTTTATAAGATTTCTTATATTTTTCTCCCAAGAATACCCCATTGTCCACACTGGTCAGCAGCAGCCAGACTTGTAGGTACACCCTGGAGACAAAACGAAGACATGTGACCGAGATATCTTGCGATGAGACTCATCTCTTCCTTCCCTTTTCCTACAAGTAAGTAATATACATGATGTTTTATAAAAAAGAAAAATATTTTTCATGCTGGAGCGTTTTTTTTTCCCGAACAATTGTTCATATCCATAGTGAATGCCTATGCTGCAGAAATCCCCTTTCCACGGGTCCCACACATTAGAATGTTGACGAACAACTGAGGGATCACATAAACATGTTACATGATAACCAAAAATGAAGGGAATAGTGAGTCGTTAGGGTGCACTGCAAATAAAAAACCCAGGGATCATGTATAAAGTTGAGTGATAACCAAGCAATGAAGGGAATAGTGAGTGCCTATGCTACAGGAATCCCCTTTCCACAGGTCCCACACATTAGAATGTTGGTGAACAACTGAGGGATCATATAAACAAATTGGTTGACAACCAATAATTGAAGGGAGTAGGGAATCGTTAGGGTGCAGTGCTAAGAAAAACCAAGGGATTGTGTATACAAGCTTGGTAATAACCAAGCATTGAAGGGAATTTGTGAGTGCCTATGCTGCAGGAATCCCCTTTCCACAGGTCCCACACATTAAGGTGCTGAGGAATAATGGAGGGATCACATAAACATGTTGGGTGATAACCAAGCATTGAAGGAAATAGTGAGTGACTTTGCTGCAGGAATAACCTTGACATAGGTACCAAACATTAGGGTGTTGATGACTAATTGAGGGATCATATAAACAAGTTGGGTGATAACCAAGCAATGAAGGGAATAGTGAGTGCCTATGCTCCAGGAATAACCTTTCTATAAGTCCCAAACATTAGGGAGTTGATTAATAACTGAGGGATCATATAAACAAGTTAGTGACAACCAAGTATTAATGTGAATAGTGAGTCATTAGGGTGCACTGCTAAAAAAAACCCCCAAAGGATCATGTATACAAGTTGGATGATAACCAATTATTGAAGGGAATAGTGATTGCCTATGCTGCAGGAATCCCCTTTCCACAGGTCCCAATATTAGGGAGTTGATGAATAACTGAGGAATCATATAAACAAGTTAGGTGACAACTAGTGATGAGCGAGTACCAAAAAGCTTGGGTGCTTGAGGCTCGGGCAGAGCATCCCAAGATACTCGTGTACTCGGCCCGAGCACCGAGCCCAATGTTATCCTATGGGAGACCCGAGTATTATTCTGAAATGACCCCCGGCAGCATGTTGAAACCATAAAATTGTAAATTAAAAAAAAAAACGTGCGTGTGTGTGTATGCATGTATATATATATATACATGCGGAGTGAAGTGCGGGAGGGGCCTTAGCCGAGCGGGGAAGTGTCGGGCTAAAGGCACGGTCATGCTGTGAGGGCCGGCCAATCACTGCAATTCCACAACTAACAGGGCTGTGGCATTGCAGTGGTCTGCCAGCCAATTCCTGCATGAGGGCTGGCTCTCAAAAGAGCGCCAACATGCAGGGATGAAGACCACGAGTACAGCACGAGTATCGCGAGATTACTCGGTACCCGCCGAGTAGCCAGAGTACAGTGATACTCGTGCGAGTACCAAGTAGTGACAAGCATACTCGCTCAACACTAGTGACAACCAATTATTGAAGGGAGTAGGGCATCTTTAGGGAGCAGTGCTAAGAAAAACCAAGGGATCGTGTATACAAGCTGGGTAATGACCAAGTATTGAAGAGAATAGTGAGTGCCTATGCTGCAGGAATAACCTTTCCATAGGTCCCAAACATTAGAGTGTTGATGAATAACTGAGGGAACAAGTTGGTGACAACCAAGTATTAAAGTGAATAGTGAGTCGTTAGGCTGCACTGCTAATAAAACACCCAGGGATCATGTATAAAGTATAAAGTTGGATGATAATCAAGCAATGAAGGGAACAATGAGTGCCTATGCTGCAGGAATAACCTTTCCATAGGTACCACACATTAGGGAGTTTTGGCAAATAACTCAGGGATCACGTATACAAGTTGGTGACAACTAAAAATTCAAAGTTTTCTCTTCCTTAAGATTGATAGGGAATAACTTACTAATTATTGGGGGTGCGACAAAGGAGCTGTATGATGTCCCATCTGAATTGATCAGTGAGTGTGATAATGCAAATCTGAGCTAGAAGGGGGCTTTTTTTTACCTAAGAGTCCCCATCACCTAAATGTACACTACCTACAGAGGAATAAGGAGTAATTAATTAACCTTCTATATATGGAAATAATTAACTTTAGAAATAAAACTAATGTCCTCAGAAGTTGTTGAAATACTTAAATAATTAAAACAATAATATAAGTTACGCAAGAACATAAATACACACACAAGTAAATACTATGGTATATGGCAACACATCCGGGGCAGCTGTTTCTGCCATAGGGCTCTGTAGAAATAAAGTAACTTGGAAAAATGATGGATCAATGCGAATGGTGCAAGTTCCGAGGTGGCAGAGAACAGGCATCCCCTATGTCTTATATCGCCACCTCGGACCTGCACCGACCGGCAAGAGCGCATATGTATAATTTCTAAGTTTTTATATATCTGTCTAAATTTATTTTAGAAATCAGTATGGCATGACGGCAACAGTGTCCCAGAAGTTGAAGCTGGACGATTACTCAAAGACGAACAACAGAGAGTTTACAGGTGAGAAGCTGTATAATTTATAACAGCGTAATTCCTCAATCATCCAGCAGGCGGTGAACCATCTGGCGGTATATATATATACAGATCACTATCACTGCATATATGTGATCCATGTCCCTATATTCTTCGTAGATTCAAAGTTCACAAAAAGCCTGACCTTGGAGGCCGCAGAGTCTCCTTCTTCCAGTGAAGATGGCGTTTTGGAAAACCTTATGGAGCTGCAGAGATTATCATCTACGGAACAGAACCAGCAGAGAGCAAGCAGATTCTACAAATTCGTCACCGCCCTGCAGGTCCTAAACAACGAAACCCTGGGGCCCCTGGTCCCAAAACTGATGCAGCTATCAAGGTATTTACAGAGATTGTTTGGGATAGAAAACCCCTTGTCTGATTTATTTGAGTAATTCCTGCACCAATTAGACAGATCAAACAACATAAAACTCCTACTGGAGATCCCAGCACATAAATACAGCTTACTGACCTCATGAGAGCAGTGTAATACTCCAATTCACCTGAGGAGGCACTGTGGGGAAATTGCACACTTGTTTCTGCATTTCTACTGCTGGTTTCTTTAGGTACCACAGGTGGGTCCTCCTGCAGGACATCTCCAGGTTTAGGTGGGATCCGAGATCAGCCCCCTTTTTTTTTTTATTTTTTCTTCTCACCATCCAAATCCTATATTTTGTTTTACATTTTTCAGTCCATAGAGTTATACGATAGTTAATTTTTTTGGCATGAGCTGTAGTTTTTTACATTTACATTACCATTCTGGGGTCCTACGACTTTCAGATCCTTTTTTATTCTATTTTCTTTTTGTATAGAGCAACCATTAAATAGAAATTCTACCATTTTATTTTTTTTATTCTATTTTATATGGCGATTGCCATAAATCTCCTATAGTTTATATATATATATATATATATATATATATGTATCTATCTATCTATCTATCTATCTATCTATCTATATATATATATATATACTGCTCAAAAAAATAAAGAGAACACCAAAATACAAAATCCTTGTTTAAGTGTTCCAATATTTTTTTGAGCAGTATGTACAGTATATATATGTGTGTATATATATATATATATATATATATATATATATATATATATACAGGTTGGTCCAAAAGTGGCTTATCAAGCATGGTGTAAAGTGAAACTGACCCAGTTGCCCTTAGCAACCAATCAGATTCCACCTTCCATTTTCCAAAGAGTCTGTGAAGAATGAAAAGTGGAATCTGATTGGTTGCTAAGGGTAACCGAGTCAGTTTCACTTTACACCATGTTTGATAACCCTATCACACATACTGTCCACCTACTTTTGGACCACCCTGTATATACATATATATATATATATATATATATATATATATATATATATATATATATATATATATATATATATATATATATTGTATTTGTTTGTACAGTTACACATATGCTATTTTTTTTATTTATTTCTTATTTACATATTGGGAAGAGGAGGGTGATAGGAGCTTTTATATATGTATATTTTTTAAAATATTTCTCATTGTTTTTTGTGTGCATTGAATTGGACATTGAAATTTCCCAAACTAACTGGCAGTGATACAATTGACAGCGTCATCCAAGGAGTTAAACTAACGGGACTTAGTCTTAAATGATGGCTGTAGAGCACAGCTGGCACCTGGGCTATGTAGACTCAGTGGCTCGGTCCTTAGGCTAAGGTCAAAAGTGGGACAATTTTTTTCTCAGTGGTCGTCCATATATCATCCGCGTGCAATCCGTTTTATTACTCACCTGCTGTTAATCTTTTACTGGACCATTTATGGGATTTACAGGATGGATTGTGAGGACTAGTGCTGAATACAAGGCGATTTGTCCACCACCTACAGCAATAATTCCTGATCAAAGATATTCCAAGTTTTTGTATTGAAGTTCCATTCCTGACCACTAGATGTCAGTATTGCACCACACTGAGCCGCATCCCACTGCACCTTTGTGAACGATTTCACAACTTTCTTGCATTTTTATCAATATTATTACTATTATTATTAATGTTGAATATTGTAAGAACGGGTTATATCGATTAGAATTTAACATTTTTTTCCCCTTTTGTTATATTTACAGTCCTATCGCGCTACAAGCCCTGACTCAGTGTGGGACTCCAGAATGTTTGGGAGCGATTCTTCAGATGCTGCGCACCGGGGATGTGTCACCTATACTGACCGATACCGTCACATACGCACTTGGACTTTTGCCGTCACCGTGCACCAAGCGTGTACGAGAGCTTCTGAACATGGCCCAATATACGCAAAGCAGAGCTTCATTTTATGCCTTGAGCCACGCTGTCAGCAGGTCAGTTTTCAATGGTATAACATAGAAAATAGATTCTAAAAATGAAATCTAATTAATAAATATTGATTATATAAGCTCCTATATAAACCTCGTCATATGTATACTCTTAAACGGCTAGATACCCCGTGTCTTATATTATATAGCATGTATAGCATATGATAAACCCCCCTCGAAAAACCATGGCTACCACTTTTGGGGACTTTGAGTGACCATGAACGGCTCTCTGAAGGAATTGGATGAAATGTTACTGGTTGTGAAAGTTCCCCAATTTCACTAATATGTGGGGTCTTGTGTCCCCTGATTGAAACTCCATTAAAATTCTACGAGAAGTGATGGATATAGCTCAGAAAACCACCTGGACAGTTTGCTACAATGTATCAGCGCAGGTAGAATAAAGCAGCTGGGAGAAAAGGAAAAGTGGAAGTTAGAAAGTTTTTTAACTGCCAAAGTTCTAGAGAAGCGAAGCGCAACAGTGACATCTGGTGGTGACTATATGTATTACACATCACTGTAATAAATAGAAAAAAAGGCAAAAGAGGAATATGTCTCTCAGTAATAAACAAATATTATAAAAGAATATCCATTTCTTCCATAACTTATCTCATGCATTGCCAGATATTGATTTGTGGCATGTCCTGCAGATATATCCATAGTTTTGACTATAAATTCTTATTTATATGATGAACAATGCCAAATATAATATCATCTGTGCAGGAATCGCCGCTTAATCCTTTCAATTTCTTATGTCTCCAGCTTCTATGCAGAGAGGAACACAATCACTCCGGAGCTGAGGGACGTCGCTGATTTCATGACTTCCCTCATTGCCAATGACTGCACCGGAGATCAAGACAAAACCTTCCAGACTCTTAAGGTATTGAATGTAAAAAAAAAAGTCAGCAAATTCTGAAATCATTTATAGTCTGCAGATCACTAATTATTGATTTTTTATTTTTTTTTTCACCTCAGGCCATAGGAATTATGGGGAATGTATTGGAAGCAGCAAATCCACAGGTCAAGGCCTCAGTTCTGAGATGTGTCAGGAGCCAATCTTCACCATCGCCATCATCGGAGGTGCAGAAGGCGGCCATTCGGGCTCTACGGAAGATGTCCATCATTGATGATGTAAGTTACACCCACGAATTGCCCTGGTGGCATCAAATAGACTCCTATTAACTGTCTGAGATATAACATGATTGTGAATATATATATATGTATATATATATATATATATATATATATATATATATATATACACATTCATGCTATATATATGTTATGTTGTCATGTTATATATATATATATATATATATATATATATATAAATATATATATATACACAGGGTGGTCAAAATCTAGGTGGACAGTATGTGTATTAGGGTTATCAAGCATGGTGTAAAGTGAAACTGACTCAGTTGCCCTTAGCAACCAATCAGATTCCACCTTTCATTCTTCACAGACTCTTTGGAAAATGAAAGTTGGAATCTGATTGGTTGGTAAGGGCAACTGAGTCAGTTCCACTTTACACCATGTTTCGATAACCCAATTACACATACTGTCCACCTACTTTTGGACCACCCTGTATATATATATATATATATATATATATATACACCACAGCATTGTGTACAGCATGTACTCAAATAATAGGCTGTTGCAAACACAATCTAGTGAAAAGCTATAGAGCTATAATATTTTCACATGTAGTATGGCGCCACCTGGTGGTTAATATGTACAGCAATGTGCACATCCACCAGTCTGAGCTAAGCCATCAGAGAGCATTTTATATCCCTGGTGATTGTTTAACGCTTGAAACACCAGGTGGATCTTTACTATGTGCCCTGTTCTTGTCAGCAGACTTTTTTTTTGTAGCATCATGTAACTTGCAAATACTATTCATTTTTCATGATCTATACAGTGGTAGTGATATGTAATGTAACAGGCGGTTACTTTCCAGTTTTCAGAGATCACTTCTCAGCAGTCTCATTATCAGCACAGACAGGATTACCTTGCATAGCTTCATAGTGTGTAAGGTTGAAGGTAGATTTAAGTCCATCGGGTTCAACACAGTTTATTTACATACAGTATATATATATATATATATATATATATATATATATATATATATACACACCTGTGCAGGGAGGTAGAGGAGGTGAGCTGTGACACCTATTCCGAATATATATATATAATAGATAGATATTTCACATATGCATTTATCTATCTATCTATTTTATATATATATATATATATATATATATGTATATATATATATATATATATATATATATATATATATATATATATATATTCGGAATAGGTGTCACAGCTCACCTCCTCTACGTCCCTGCACAGTGATCTCTGCACAGGTCACAGAGCATGCTCAAATTAATCTCCCTCAAAAAGTCAAGTGACATCTTCAGTCCAGTGTTGCATATTTTGCCTACTGTTAAACAAGATAACCGACCATAATCGTGTACAAAAAAAGTATAAAACAAATCTACCATTAAAAAAAAATATTTTTTGGTGTCATGCCTTATTCTCTTTATTTTGGGAGGAGCTTTCTCCTGGGCTCATTGGCGCCCCCTGCTGAGTAATGCATGTTATCATTTTTATCACAGGCTCGAACTGCACTTGTCCAAGTCTTCCAAGATGGAAAGTCACCGGTCCAGAACAGACTGGCAGCCTACCTCATGCTGATGAGAAACCCCTCACAGTCGGACCTCCGTAAGGTCGTTCGGACCCTCTACAAGGGCGACAATCTGCAAGTGACGAACTTTGTTGCCTCCCACATCGTTAACATTCAGAACTCCCGCGCACCAGAAGTGCAAGAGTAAGTCCAGTAATTATAGCATAGGTCACATTATTAAAACCGAATGCCCATCCTTGAATGTCATTTAATTTCTAGGTCTACAACTATGGGCTAATTAAAGGGGTTGTCCATCTTTGGGGGCATTTTTTTTTTTTTTTTACTTGAATGCATGTATCTGGGGCTGCAAATAACTTTTTGCATTTGGATTTCAATCAAATTTAGCAGTGTTCTCACTAAACAGCCTGTGGGTTTCACTGTCTATTTCTGGCTGCAGAATGAGTTAACTGAGTGTCTATCAGTGAGCCCTCTATACTGGTCTGACTTTTTTATCTGTATTTTCTGAGCTCCGCTCAGCTGATTTATGACATCAAAGTTGAATGTGAATCTTTATGGACTTGGAGCTCTGTATCAGCCATTGTGAATTGAACCAATATATAATTTTGGATTTATTTTCATCACTTTACTCCATTGCTGTCATCATTAAGTCTACTGCGGTCCTCACTCACCTGCCATCTTTATTCCCAGGCTGAAAAGCAAACTAGAAGAGGCCCTCAAATCAAACGGCGTTCCCGCTATAATCCGCGACTTTACAAGCATGTCTAATAATTACCAAATCTCCAAGACTGTGGATGTGCCAGGATTGGGGGAGAATTTAGGATTCAAAGTGGGAGGAAACATCATTTATGATTCTACTGCCTACTTGCCAGCAGAAGTCCTGCTGGAGACCACGCTGAATGTGTTTGGAAAGACTGTGGATATGTTTGAGGTAAGGAGAATGCTTGTAAAGAGCATAGCCACGGATGCCAAAAATGGCATAGCCATATGGGAGCCTGAGACTGTAGTAGTACCCAACTATCATAAATATCTGGGGGGGGGCTGACACAGATTTTGCTCAAGTGCTTCATGTTGTACCATTGGCTATAATTTGCCTAATTATTTAAAGGGGACATTTCACTGGATTTTTTTAATCTAAACTGAGTGCCTCCTCCAATTGCCGCTGCTCCACTGATTCCAGAACAGTTTCTCTTTGTCGGCTATGCTCTTTCTGTCCAAAGTTATGCCCCCAGTAAAAAAGGTGAAAATGTTTTCTTATATTTTGTGGGCGTTTACCACAGAGATTCTGTGTTTTGATTGGCCAGTGTCAGTGGAGATAAAGTAGATGTCACTGGAGGATTTCTGTGGTAAGCTCCCAATTGGTTGAAGGGAATACTTATGCCTTTATATCCAGGGGGGCATACATTTAGAACGGAAGGACACAGAAGAAAAAGGAAAACTGTTCCAGAATCGGTGGAGTGGCACCAATTACAAGCAGTACTTAGTTTAAAATAAAAAATCCGGAGAAAGTTCCCCTTTAAATGGGTTTAAACTTATCACACAATAAGTAATAACTTAACCTATAACCTATCTAACTGTCTCAACACCCACCATTCATGAAAATGAGGGTCCCTGGGTCCTCTGTATAAATGGAGAGATAGCGGTGATGTGTGACCACCTTTACAATCATTAATCATAGGGCTGACAAAGATAGGAAGATAGGGAGCACTGTACTTGTCTATCTCCATATATATATATATATATATATATATATATATATATATACATATATATATATATACAGTATATATATATTCTTATTGATACAGTATAGCTATATATATATATACTTATTAATATTTATTTATCATTAGTTTTTATTATTCAAAGTGTATGTGACCTGATACACTGTACCTATGGGAAAACTATGAAACACATTGTGATGTAGCAGAGCTAACCTAGTTATTGGGGGTTTTTTTCTACGCATCATAAGGGAATATATAGACATATGGATGTATGATTGGTTACCCAAATTTGGTTACTTTCCACAGATCGGACTTGAAGGTGATGGTTTTAATCCAACTGTGGACGCTCTGTTTGGTAGGGAAGGTTTCTTCCCAGACACAACCACAAAGGCCTTGTACTGGGTGGATGGAAAAATTCCCGACAAAGTCAACGAAGTTTTGTACAAGTGGTTTGGAATCTCCAGACAGGACAAACAGAGCGTGGTAGGATATGATGCAATACGATGACTGACCATAGGAAAGAACAGAAAGTATGGTATATGATATATGTGATCTTATACTGCAGGACCTGAAGAAGGCTGTCCTCGAGAACGTCGAGAAGCTGGTACGCCAGGTCCGCTCTAGTGATGCCCCAGAGGCCAACGCTTACCTGGAGATCCTCGGCAAAGAACTGGGTTACTTGAAGTTGAGCGACTTCAAGACGCTGGGAAATTTGATGCTGAAGAACTTCCAATCTGCACAGAACCTCCCTGGAAAGGTAGAGTGCAGCTATACGCTAGTGCGACTAGTCTAGTGGAGATGCCATAATTTAAAGGTGTTGAATATCATATTTAATGTAGAGATCCTAAAAAATTGCAACATTAAGAAATGATCCAGTCACGAGATATGACTTTTTCTTACACACTATGGCGCCACCTGGTGTTCAAATTGTATAGCACTGTGCACGTCCACCTAATGAGCTGGTCACACACGCTCAGTCACCCTCTTCATAGCTAGATCTCTGCATTGTGAACCAATAAGAACAGCTTTCTGCCTGCTTGGTAGGGAAGGAATATATCCTCTGCCATAAGATGGCAGTATAGCTTGTAAATGTATTTTCCCTACAACACTATGCAAATTAGATATTGATACAGTCAATCATGCAGAGACATTTCAGGTCCGGAGATGGCAGAACTGTAAGTGCTACATTACATTCTATATTGAGGTAGAATGTAAAGCAAAAAAATATACAGCAAATACATTGATAAATGCAGACCCCCGCCTACTGCTAAGAGTGATGTCTGCAGTACCAGGATTTGAACAGCAGATGGCAGACGTGAAACCATATTGTTATCCGATACTGTAAATTGTGGACTATTCAAGGGCAGGATTTGCATTGTGATTTTCGGTTTATGAACACAAAACTTTTGACAGGATGCAAATCACATTACAACCACTAGGTGGCCCCATGTAGACACATAGAGCCTCAATCACAATTGCATTTGCGCCTGTTTTTTCCCAGTTTTTGGTGTTTTTTTTTCTATTTTTGTCATTTGCACCTTACGTTTATTATTTTTCCCCCTTTTTTAAGTCAATTTTCTATGTTTTTCATCGTTCATATTTTTTTTATGTTCATCATTGTGGGCGGGGCTTTGTTTTCAGCTGATTAACCAATTATAACTTTTAAATTTTTTTTTAAATCTTTGCACAAATTTATTTCAACTGCCTGGCATAATCTTTGTCACCTTTTAGCAGAAAACACGACTTTTTTTCTCAAAAGAGTAATGATAGACACAGAAAAGGAAGGGCTTAAAAGATGCAATTGTGAATTTCTTCCGAGAATTTTTTTCTTTTTCCTTCTTTTTTTTTTTTTTTTTAATGTTAAGGTAAGAATTTGAATTAAAAAAATATATCTATATCCTTTACTCCAGATTGCACAGGTTTTCTCCGGCGGGGCCGAGAGTGACCTCTTCCTCCATTACATCTTCATGGACAATAAGTTTTCCCTCCCAACTGGATCCGGTCTTCAGCTCCAAGTATCTCTGTCAGGAATAATTGCCCCGGGTACAAAGGCAGGAATAAAAGCTAGAGACACGAATGTAAGTTATCTATGGATACTTCCTTTCTTCCTGGCAGCAGGTAGCCTCTTTGTCTGCAGCGCCCCCACAGAGAAAAAGAGGCATTACACAATTCTCATTGAAGTCAATGAATGCTTTGAGTCCTCCACAGTGAGAGATAATCTCTAATGTAACTCTCCGCTCCGGCTAATAGACAAGAGTCAGTCTTGAATGGGAGACTGTCTTTAATTACACCACAATTTACTAAACCATACATCCGCTTCCATGTTCTCGACAGGTGAAGGCATTTTCACTGAATCCAGCGGTTGCAGTAGAATTTGTTACACAGTTAGGAATCCAAATTCCGAAGTTTTCCAGACATGCCGTCCAAATGAACACCAACATCTACCACGAGTCCGGAGTCCAGGCGAAAATCTCTATGAGAGATGGAAAGTTCAAGTTCTCCATTCCTGCACCCGCTACACCAACAAAACTCTTCAGCATCAAGTAAATTCTAGGGGGAAGGATGGGTGGATAGATAGATAGATAATAGAAAGATAGATATATAGATAGATAGATAGATAGATAGATAGATAGATAGATAGATAGATAATAGAACGATAGATAGATAGATAATAGAAAAATAGATAGATAATAGAAAGATAGAAAGATAGATAGAGGGATAAATAGATAGATAGATAGATAGATAATAGAAAGATAGATATATAGATAGATAGATAGATAGATAGATAGAGGGATAGATAGATAGATAGATAATAGAAAGATAGATAGATAGATAGATAGATAGAGGGATAAATAGATAGATAGATAGATAATAGAAAGATAGATATATAGATAGATAGATAGATAGATAGATAGATAGATAGATAATAGAACGATAGATAGATAGATAATAGAAAAATAGATAGATAATAGAAAGATAGATAGATAGAGGGATAAATAGATAGATAGATAGATAATAGATAGATAGATAGATAGATAGATAGATAGAGGGATAGATAGAGGGATAGATAGAGGGATAAATAGATAGATAATAGAACGATAGATAGATAGATAGATAGATTGATAGATAGAATGATAGATCGATAGAGGGATATATGGATGGATGGCTGGAAGGACAGATAGATAGATAGATAGATAGATAGATAGATACTGTAGATAGATCAATAGATAGATAAATAGATAGATAAATATATAGATGGATGGATGATAGATAGATAGATAGATAAATAGATGGATGGATAGATAGATAGATGGATGGATAGATAGCAGGATATATTATTTTTTGCAAAACTGTAGTTAACAATTTATTTGATTTCCAAATTTAGCAACAAAGTCAATTTGATCTTTGCATCGAAGACGGAGGTCCTGCCTTCCATCGTTGAGAACAGAGAGGAGAAGACGACTTGCAGGCCTTTTCTCACGGGGCTGAACTACTGCACCAGCATTGCCTACTCTAACGCCAGCTCTATAGACAGCGCTCCTTACTTCCCACTCACTGGAGAAACCAGGTAACCAATATTTTTGCAATCGCTTAAAGTTGCACATGAGCTTCTCTCCTTTGTTACCAAATTCCTGGAGGAGATGGTTAATCAGTATGAGCTCCCTCAATCGGCAGCTACACAGAATGTTTATGACTAAGTGAAATCAGGATCTCAGTTCTTCAGGCACCTTAGCAGTTGAGAAGGGCTGTCCCTATAGAAGACATTGATAGCCCATATAGGTTTAAAAAGGAGGAATTTTGGGGAAAAAGAGTACATATATATATATATATTTTTTTTTCTCTTACTTTTTTCAAGGTATGAACTGGAGCTCCAACCAACAGGAGAGGTGCAAGAATATTCCCTGACTTTAGGGTACAAGGTGAACAGAGAAGAACGTGACCTGGTGGACACTATTCAAGTATCCGCACAAGCAGAAGGTAATAACATTTATAGAGGTTTTCTATGGATTGTTAAGACTTAGGACATCTTTTTTTCCATAGTGCGCCACCCTTGGGTTGTGTCTTGTATTGCAGTTCCTTTACAATAAAGTCAATGAAATGGAACTGCATTACTGGACACAACCGTTGGACACGAGTGGTTCTCCGAAAAATAGGTTGAGTATTTCGATAATATAAAATCTCAATTAATGTTGTCTTTCAGGAGTGAAGACGTCAGAGGCACGGCTGACCATCACATATAACCGGAACAAGATTATTTTGACGAGTAACATGGAAATCCCAAATGCCGACATCAATTTTGGTGGCAGCATAAGAATCAAGGATGAATCCAATGATTTCGAGAGATCGTTCGCTCTTGTCGCGGAACTCAACAACCAGCAAGTCTCGGAAGTCACTTTCACAGGGAAAATAAGGTAACTTGCCATTTTAAGGCTTTCATTAAGTTAGAAAATTACATTTTTGAGCCTACTTTTGAAAATTTGATAATTATATGTCAAGTTCTGTACATGTTGTGACTTGTGACCTTTTATGCCATAAAAGTGATCTGAAACACTTGGTACATTTTTCCTGTAGTTTTTTTTTGCCATTTATAAGATATTTTCATAGAGTTTTGAGGCTTAGCTGTCTCTTGGGGCTCATTCAGATGTCAACGGCACAATTTGTTTAGAGCCGCAGAGCTCAATGATTGGTGGCAGCGCTGTTGAGGTGACGTCGGCGCTGCAGAAAATAACATATACAGAATACAGTAGCAGAAACTACCCCCAGGGGTTATTTTTTTAACTGGAAAGACCCTTTAACTCTATTTAGCGCCAAACTCCTCCCCAGGGGAGAACTGGTTAACAGAAGTGCTCCATTCTGGACATGTGTAGGGGTCTCCATCAGATGTAACATCCTTTTTTAAGGCTGGAATACCCCTTCCACCTCCTCGTAAACACTTCCAACATGTCGTCTACAGCAATGACCAACACTTACCTCCATCATTTTAATGGCCAACCTCTTTGTTTTCTACGTACAGGTATGATGGCCGCACTGAAGGGGCCCTTAGTGCCGAGCTTCTTATTCCAAAACTACAAGTGGAAGCCAAAGCCGATGCCATCCTTAGGAAAGTACTGAGTGACTTCTCCCTTCAGGTCAAATCTTCTGCCAAAGTCTGTGCCCTGTCTGGATCACAAAATCTTGTGTTCACCTACGGTAAGTTCATTTTTAATTGGTGTCATTGAAGATGTAAGTGTCCCTGGTAGATTCACAATTTACTAGTTTACATGTATTTATTGATTTTGACTCCATTGGACTAAACTTCAACATTTATTTTGTGCATTAAGATAATGAAAAGATTGAGTTAGAATGGAGCACAGACTCCAACAGCAACGTGGAGAAGATCATCTCAAAATTCCCAGACGTCAGATTTTCCGACCTCACCGACTATCCCGAATCTCTAAAGAGCTACGCCAACAAAGTTATGGACCACAAGGTGGCTCAGACAGACATGACTATTCGCCATATTGCTTCTCAGTTCGCAGTGGTAAGTTTTTATTGACATCGTGCCTATGAGGCTGGGATCTTTGGAAGCAAAGAACGTTTCATGAATTAAGTCCTTCTACTTTGTATTGGTGGAGATCACCACTTCTAGAAGTCTTAATGACATGGTAGAAGAAGAGAAAAGGTTTAAAACACGCTAATAATTGTGTCTTAACATGTACTTGGTTCCATTCAGAGATTGATTATGAATATGGCTGGTAAATTATGGACCTGGTTCACCATTTCTAGAGTTTCTGGTCCTGAGTAGTAAAAGGGGATAAATGTACTGGATATTTTCTGCTGATCTTGGGCGATATAGAGGCCACTGATACATTTCAATTACTCCTTGTGATTTTATTTTTATGGGTTGAAGACCTAATGCTACCAAGAACTATGGTTTTTAAGGAACCTAAATAACCATTCCACCTGTTGAATGAGATTTTTGCTCCTTCATTGGGTGATTGACACCTTTGTTAGGATGTCTTATTACCGAGAAATAAGTGTTAGGAAGTAATTTGTGTGGTCCTCGGGGGAGGGGACTCTAAGGGTATGCTCACTACTCACATGGAGCTGAAAAGAGAAAGCACGATGGGTCCTACCTGGTTATACAGGTGAATGTGCTGTCCTATATGCTCACCTTAAAGTTGTACAATTGGGCCTGTGAACCACAGGTGCTGCAATTCCACGGGCCCCATGAGCCTGGAAATCGATCCGTAAGGATAATTCATGTCTTGCAAGGATGAATCCATGCGGTTTAAAAAATGGCTATTTATTGAGTCTACGTATTTCGGAGTCTCCGAATTTTTCATCACATATGTGTTTAAAGTCCTGATGAAGAAGACACAGTTCGAAACGCGTAGACTCAATAAACAGCCATTCTTATACCCCATGGCTCCATAATTTTGACCGCAACACAGGTTAACAGACACATTTCACTACTCACATGGGACAGATATGCCGCAGATTTTTCCCTTTTCAAATCCGCAACGAAACCCACGTCACTTAGTGAGGCTGTTGCCCCTGTGGATTTAATTATGGAAACTCCACGGTGTATCAGCCTTGTGCGCACATACCTTTATGTACATACCTGTACAGACTCTGAGCCAGGAGTGAACACTTGCAAATATGAGTTCAGAAATAAAAGAAGGGTAGCAGAATTATGAATGCTGCTCTGAAGGAGTAGAATATAGAAGGTTGATTTGATAAATATTTGCAAATATAGTTATATTGAATCAGGTATGTATTTGGGAAGCTGCTTTATGTCTTATACAGTATGTAATTAAATGATCTCTTTCTTTTAGGCTTCCAATAATTGGTTGCAAGCGGCTTCAAAGGACAGTCCATACGCACAAACTCTCAGCAAAAAGTTGCAAGCAATGAGAGATCTGGACTTGAAGGAACTTGGTGTGCCGGCTTTCCCTGATAACCTTTTCATCAATAGGTAATTGATGCTTTATACACATATAGCAGAGTTAAGATTGAGACTTTGCACAGCACATAGTGATATCTGAGGTTTTTCATTTTTTGTGGCCAGATGTAAAGTAGTGTAGAGTCAAAACAGCTCTGCCCCTATTGAAGTGAATGGGAGCTAAGCAGCAGTATCAACAATGGCCACTACAGAGTGTATGGAGCTGTATTCTTCTATACATTGTATGTATCCCACCATGGTGGGATGGAACACACTTGCTTGGTGGGGTGCTCACCAATCTGATATTGATAACCTATCCAAATGACTTCTTTATCTTGACAAATTTACCTACTAATGGTTGTATTATTTTTAACCTTCATTTACAGAAGCCTATGAATAATTACTCTGTTCATTTTTTGCAGCAATGGAAAGATCAAATACACTTTTAACAAAGAAAGTATCACCATTAATATCCCACTACCCTATGCTGGAAAGTCGTCTCACCAACTGGTGGCCAAAACTTTGAGGTCTCCATCATTAGAACTACGATCGGTGGGATTAAATATCCCAGCACGGGAGTTCAAAGTCCCGGCCTTCACCATTCCTGAGTATTACCAACTAAAAGTACCTCTACTGGGAATGTTGGATCTGTCGTCTAACATCAACAGCAACTACTATAACTGGTCTGCATCGTACACGGGCGGAAACACTACTAGTGATATCCAAAGTTACGCTCTGAGATACCAAATGAGAGCAGACTGCATTGTGGAAATTCTTTCATACAACATTTATGGTAAGACATATCTCTATTATCATTAATATTATGTACAAATCTAAGTAGACATAGATGATCTTAAGTCACAAAATTGTGTGATGACTTCTATTGAAGGCATTTTCTGATCAGAACCCTTTCAAAATGCATAACAGCTCACTTTATCCCTGTCCAAAAGCGATTCCACAACTTGCCAGATGGGGAAAATAATACATGGTGGACAAACGAGTTTTGCTTTAGTCTACCAGAATAAGTCATTCCCAGTTAATGGTCAACTTTTTTGATGTCCATATACCCCAATAGATGTAAAATAAACTCAGCGCTCAAAAATGATGGTGAATAAACTATTTTATTTGAGTAATTAGTGTGCACAGCCAATTGTTTGGGTAGGTGCTGGTAGATGGGATGTTGGATCCCTCGTAGTATGTAACAAAAAAGTTTACCGCACTCTTCAAAATTTTTCATGCAATAGTGTTTGGTTTATTTGAGACCGACAGATGGTGGACAGTTGGAAATAGCGACAGGAACGTTTCGACCCATTGGGTCTTTATCAAATGAGTTGCTCATTGTGTCATGGCAGGGGTGCTCACGCGCTTGTGTCTCAGCTGATCTGTCAGTGTCAGCTGAGATCAACTGAGACACAGGCGTGGGAGCATCCCTGCAATGACACATTGAGTGACTCATTTGATAAAGACCCAACGGGTCGAAACGTTTCTGTCGCTATTTCCAACTGTCCACCATTTGTCTGTCTCAAATAGACCAAACACTATTGCAACTTCCCAATATTCTTTCCTGTTCAGCTGCTGATCCTCGTCGCAGACTTGGAGAATCCCACAATTCACACACAAGTCTCTTGTAAAACAATTCAGGAACCAGTTTATTGGCGTTCACGACTTCTTCCTTATTTTTGGCACACAGGGCCACTCGTGCTGCCACTGCTCTCCCGGGCAGGTGGAAGAGTTTCTAAATTGCTGGCACTCACTCGGAGTTGCTATCCTCCAGCAGACGAGTCCAGTATGTGCTTCCTCCCCATAACCTTTCCTTGTGGCTGCCATGTCTCACTTGGGCACTCGGACGTCGTACCAGCTTCCAACCAGTTCATGGTCCCGCCGGCGGTCTCCATACCATGAAATCTCACTGGTGTCAGGACGCTCTACAACCCATCCGTAGGGTGGGGTTTTGAGATATAGGAGGATGCCTCCCGTCCTGAACAGGCCCTCACTCTGTCTGCCCACTTGAACCTCTGCTGCTTAACTAACCACCTGTCCTGCATTCCAGATCCTTCTGTGCTCACTTCTCCCTCCTTGCTCCGTGGTAACCACTTGAATATTTACATCTGTTCCTGCTCTATCCTAACAAACTCACTAACTACCACTGACACCCCACTCCTGCACACTTGGTCCCTAGTTACAGTACACTAAAACATCCTACATTAAATACAATACACTCTTATATACATTATATTTATAATACAATAACACTTCCCCCATAGGAGTGGACATAGCTCGTCCACCTCCTACATGACGACCATCGCGTTACCACTTCACTGACTTCACTGACACTTCATACCACCCAGCAATCAGCTGATGTCCTGATTAAGGTCCCTAATTTGGGATCGATACATCAAAGATTTTATGTTTTGATTGCCATTACAATTTTTATTCACTGTCCCTTTTGAGTGCCTTGTTTATTTTATATCATTGAATGGACTTAAGGCCTACTCAAGAACCGTACTCTATTGTTTTAGTGGAGTGACGTTTATTTCTTTATCACATATACCCCAAAAGGGCACGAGGACAGGTGTTGACTACTTTGACCAAAGCACTGTGTTTTCTTTTGCAGTGCCAAGGCTTTTTTTGTATTATTAGTAATGATTCTGGGATCCAGGGGAGATGCCATCAGTCATTACAGATCACATTTATCTACACCATTAAAAAATGTATGAATGCAATCAAAAAGAAAAATCCACAACAGATGCAGCCAATATCAAGTAATATGCATTCAAATAAACCCGATCCATTACATATGGATCATCGACCCCAGAATAATTCTGTATGTTGTTTCATTGGTTGCTGATAAATAGTGAATAGTGAAGTTGCCATCTCTTATAGTTGACCTATCACCACGCCAAAAGGTGACAGCTATTGCTCTTCTTTCTTTATTGCTGCCCCCTTGAGTCCCTTGTATTTTCCACTTTGCTTTTTTAAATTCACCATATGGTTCCAGTTACATAGCTCTTTTTATTTAGTGCTAAGTTTCAAGGTCTTTATAAAGGGACTTAATTATGAGGATCCTAAAGACACGCCCCAGAGGATCCTGTAAGTCACACCCCTTTGATAAAGAACAAAAAATCTAGCACCAAATAAAAAGGGATATATTTTTGGAACCATGTGGTGAATTTAAAAAAAGACAAAAAAACAAAATACTAAGGAAACAGTGAGAATCAAATAAGAGAAGAAACTTTTGACATGGTGACAGGTCCTCTTTAAAAGTGGTCATGGCATTCAAAATGTTCACATTCACTATTATTTATTCTTTTTCTAGTCTTTGCAAATATATATGCATTGTCATTGTTTTCTTTATTAATGGGTCTATTTTTGCTATTACAGGTTCTGCTAAGGGATCCTATGACCCAATAGGCACAATAACCAGGTCTTATGATGGAGCTGTACACCACACTCTTCTCGGTGCCAGCATAAACCTCAGTGAATTATACAACTTGCAGAGTGACCAAGTGTTTAAAGCATCCTATTCTTACCAGGCCAGAAGCGTCCTGGGATTTGAAGCCTCGGGAATTTCCTCAGTCACGACATCAGTCAACAAGCCAATGGTAGTGACCGAGGCCGATGTCAAAAATCAACTAAATGTTGCTTCCCTTTTTGCAAACACTAATCTAAAATTTGTGGCCACTATCAACAAGGACACCCTACAGACAAAAATAGACTCCAACTATAAGTTTGATTCATCTTACTTGAAGGCAACTAACAAATTATCAGGAATGTTCTTGACAGAAGTAGCAACATTGACCACAACCACAGATTTGCAAGATGGAGCTCTTGTCAACACAGTGACTGTAGATTACAGAAACAAACAGATGATGCTGAAGTCAGAAACGAATGGAAACTACTACAACCTAGTTGGGCTGAACAAATTCGAATTCACATTGTCGAAGCAGATGGCTGCGATCCGTTCAGAGTATCAGGCGGACTATAAGCGAAACCGATTCTACACCCTCATGTCTGGCTCCCTTAACTCCCTTGGTCTTGAATTTAATACCGATGTTAGTTTTAATAACCCAGGAAGTCGATCTGCTCACAAGGCTACTTTGAAACTCAATGGAGATGGTCTTTCCACTAGTGCTACCACGAGTATCAACTTTAGCCCACTACAGTTGGAGAGTGAGTTGAATGCTGGAATTGGACCAGCAGGAGCAGTGATGAAAATGATGGCGGGTGGAAGATATCGAGAACACAGTGCCAGGATTTCTGTTGATGGAAAGGGGGCCTTCAGTGAACTTTCTCTGGGTAGTGTGTATCAAGCTACTCTTCTTGGTTTGGACAGCAAACATCTATTGAACTTTAGGGTTAGCAAAGAGGGTCTGAAGTTTACAAACACTTTAATAGGCTCATATGATCAAATAAGACTAGAAAGCAGCAATGACCTAAGTATAGTCGGATATGTTCTGCAATTTACCTCCAAATTTGAGAACTCTTTGAGCTCAGACAGATTCCACAAGCACAAGTTTGACTTCCAGATGCAGCCCTATACCATGACTGCCGTGCTGAACAATGAACTGCAATATGGCGTCCTAGAATTTACCAACAAAGGACAAGTGCAGCTCGAAGCCTTCAAGGTGAATATCAATGGCAATATAAGAGGGGCTTACAACAAAGATGAGATAAAGCATTCCTATGGCTTCTCAGCTGGTAACTTGGCTGCCAATGTTAATACAGACACTATCGCAAATATACAAGGAACTGCCCACACTCATAGATTCACACTGGATGTTGCTGGCCTCTCTGTTTCACTTAGCAGCAACACAAATTGTGATTCCAAAGTAATGAGGTTTACTAACAGAATTCGCTCAGTTGTGCAGCCATTCACCATTACCATTGACTCACGAACCAATGGAGATGGAAGACTTACTTACTTTGGGCAACATTCCGGAAATCTTTACAGCAAATTCATTTTAAAAGGAGAGCCTCTTTCCTTTAGTTTAGTGCATGATTACAAGGGATCGACAAAGCATATGCTTGCAGGAGACAACACTCATGAAACTGTTCTAGATTACAACATCAACCTGTTGTTCACTCCTTCTGAACAGTTGAGCGCATGGAAACTTAAGACTCAGCTGAACCAGAATACGTACACCCAGGATATCAGTGCGTTCAACAATGCTGAAAGTATTGGAGTTCAACTAAGCGGGCAAACTCTAGCAGACCTCTCTGTACTGGATAGAGAAGTCCGTCTGCCTTTTGGCAAGTTTAATCCAATTGATTCTCTAAACTTAAGAGACAGTGTAAACACACCTCAAGAGTTCAGCATTTCTGGATTTATAAAGTATGACAAGAATGAAGACATGCATATCATCAATTTGCCTTTCATCGAGAACATGTCTTTATATTTCGAGAAAATGAGAACTGCATTATTGACTACTCTACAAGCTCTGCAGAATTCTCTGAAAGACCTTGATGTTGACCAATTGGTCCAGAGATACAGACGAGCGCTAGATACAGCTGGCCAAAAAATGAGTGACTATGTTAACAGTTTGGACCTAAAAAACAAAGCCAATGTGGCAAAAGAAAAAATCCTATCGTTGGCCAAAGGATTTAAGATCACAGCTGACGAACTTCAATCTGCTGTTAACGATTATTTCAGATATCTACAGAAATCCTTGCTTGAACTGTACAAATATATCAGAGAAAATTATGACATTGAGAAGCTTAGAAAAGCCATTGAGTTGTGTGTTCAGAAATGTATGGACAAACTGAAAGCTTTAGACAATGAATACAAAGTACGGGAAAAGATCACGGAGATTATTCACAACCTCCGGGTTTTAATTGAAAAAATAAATGTTAATGATTTAGGACAAAGCTTTGCTGCTTGGATTCAAAATGTCGATGAACAATATCAAATCAAAGCTAACATCCAGAGATTTTTATACCAAATCCAGGATTACCTACAGAGAATGAATGTTGATCAGATGGCTCAAGCTGCGATGAAATTCATAAGATCCGACGAAGTAACCAACTTTGTCACACAACTCAAAAATCTTGTGCCTATTGAGAAAGTCCGACTTTTTCTCAATCACATACAAAACCTTATTGTCACACAATTAGAGGAATTTCAAGTAAGTGAAAAAATCAATGCAGTCGTTGACAAATTTCAAGACTTTGTTTCCAAGTATGACATTGACAAGAAGCTGGAAGAGCTCATAGAAAAGTTTATTGAATTTCTAAACCAACAGAAAGTGAAAGAAACCATCCAAAAAGTGACAGACATGCTAAATAACATTGATATCAATATGCATTTAGGCAAGATGAAGACATTTGTTGATGCAGCAGTCAAACAAGTAAAAGACTATAATTTTAGGAAGCTAATTGATGACATCAACTATTACTTGGATCTCCTAGTTCAGAAGATGAGGGCTTTTAATTACGATAAATTTGTGGATGAGTGCAACAATAAAATCAAAGAGCTGACAGAAACCGTAAACAATAAAATGAGGGCACTGGAGCTGCCGCAAAAAGCTGAAGCTTTAAGACAATATTTGAACAACGTGAGGGAAGTGGTCATACAGTATCTTCAAGAGTTAAGAGACACTAGGTTTGCCGCTGTCGTTCAGTGGTATGAAGATATCATAACTTCAACAGTGTTCATTGAATGGAAGACCAGAGCAATTGAACACCTTGAGGATGTCAGAGACAGAATATATGCTATGAACATAAAAGAAGAATGCCAGAGGTATCTACAAAAGGTAGAGCAAGCTTACCGACGACTAGTGTCTTTCGTAACAGAGCAGTGGAAGACCATGACAGCTAAGATTAACGACTTTGCACAAGAGAACAATATCCAAGATTGGGCTGACAAATTGAAAGTCTTTGTAGAAGAAGGATTTGTTATGCCAGAATTAAACTTAGGGTTCATCAGGTTCCCTGCCTTTGAAATTAGCCTGCGAGCACTGAGAGAAGCAACATTCAGGACACCATATTTCATTGTACCATTAACAGATTTGACGATCCAGTCTATGGAAATTAATTTGAGGAATCTAAGAAGCATTGAAATTCCAACCAAATTTGTTACACCTGAGTTTACTGTTTTAAACAGCTATAAAGTACCATCCTACGTAATTGATCTGAATGAAATAAAACTCAAGGTCGTGAAATTTATTGATCAAATTATTTCCAGTGACTACTCATTGCCATCTCCGGACATACTATTCAGAGATATAACAATGAGTGACATGGGTCTTCCTGAATTTTCTATTCCTGAAATTTACATACCCAACATGCAGTTTCCTGACTATAAAATCCCAAAATTAAACTTGGAAAATTTCCAAGTCCCTGACATAAGGATTCCTGAATTCCAGCTTCCAAAGATTCCTCACTCTGTTTCTATTCCAACATTTGGCAAGCTGTCCAGTTCATTGAAGGTGGTATCTCCGTTTCTCACAATGTCTACTTTAGCTGAAGTCAAAAATGCCACAGTCTCTGAAAAAACACCAGAAATTGTTGCTTCTCTTACTGCAGAGTCAACTTCAATGATTGAAGCTTTGGCTTTCACCTTTGGAGCTGATGCTAGGATTTCTGCTCCCTTGATGGAACAGTTAGTTCTTAAAGAAACTGTGTCACTGTCAAACCGACATGTAAAGCTGAATCATTTCAGTCAAGTTACCTTTGCAGCAAGTGAAATCCAAACACAAATCCAAACTAAGGCTGATTTAAAGACCGAGAAAAACTCAGTTGAGCTTCAAAACACCATTATTGTCAAAGTGCAGAAAAGAATTACAGCAGATGTTTCTACAAAATACACTCATAGACTGAATATGCCACAGCTTGACTTCTCAAGTCAACTTGACCTGCAAAACGATGTTGATACAACAGTGGAAATGGGACGAATTTTCTTAACATCTACCGGTAAAGGAAACTGGAGATGGGCTAGCCCTCTCTTCACAGATGAAGGCAGCCACCAGGCTGATGTCAGGTTTAATCTGAAAGGCGGCAACATTGACCTTGTGGGCAGTAACAAAATAAATGATAAATATCTGAAACTGGATCAAAGCCTCAAGATTGAGTCCGTGTTCCTGAACTTCGCAAACATTGAGGTAATGTCAAAGGCTGAAGCTCCTAATGTTGGAAATAGCATTGCTACACTAAAAGGAAAGGCTCAACTTAGTGAGATGAGGGTAGAACTTGAAGCAACTCATAATGCAGAACTTTCAGGTCAGTCTACTGGAACAATAAGCAACAAGTTTGCCTTTTTGACTAGAACCTTTGAAATCAAACTGTCTACTGCAAATAATGGAAATCTAAAAGTTAGTTTCCCATTAAAACTAACAGGCAAGATTGAATTTCTAAACAACTATGACTTTACCCTCAGCCCCACTATTCAACAAGTGTCATGGCAAGCCAACGGAAGATTCAACCAATATAAAGTGTCCCATATAATATCACTGGGTAACAATGAAGACACTATTGAGGCTGCATTGGCCATGAATGGAGAAGCTAACCTGGATTTCTTGACGATACCAGTCTCCATCCCTGAAATTCAGATCCCTTACACATCAGTGAAGACACCACAGGTTCGCGAATTTTCTGTATGGGAAAAAACTGGCCTGAAGAATTTAATGACAACGACTCGTCAGAATTTTGATCTGAACATAAAACTTCAGTATCAGAAAAATAAAGACAACCATTTGATACCGTTGCCACTGGATGCATTTTTTGATGCCATTAATACAAATATGAAGACCTTTAACAAAAAATTTGAAAATGGAAGAGATAGAGCAATAAATGTACTGGTAGACTCCTACAATAAAGCCAAAGTGAAGTTTGATAAGTATAAAGTGGACAATCAAGTTAGTAAAATACCAAGAACATTCAGAATTCCTGGTTACACCATACCCCTGGTGAACATTGAAGTTTCTTCCTTCTCTGCTGAACTTCCAGCCTTTGGTTATATTGTGCCCAAAGAAATAAGTACACCAAGCTTTGTTGTGCCTATGATTGGGTTCTCTATCCCATCTTACAAATTAGTGATGCCTTCAATGGAAATGCCTGTGCTGCAAGTACCCAACTCTTTACGTAGACTGTCTCTTCCTAAACTTAAGCTGCCAAGTGGACAGAATGGTATATTAATTCCGGCACTAGGAAACCTCACTTACGAGTTTTTCTTCAAGTCAAATGTGCTTTCCATCACCACTAGTGCTGGAATTTACAATCAGTCTGATGTCTCTGCAAGAGTAAGTATAGCCTCAACATCAGTTATTGATGCTCTTCAGTTCAGCGTAGATGCAACAACTGGTCTTACTAGGAAGAGAGGCCTAAAACTGGCCACGGCACTGGCATTGAAATCTGTATTTGCTGATGGAAAACATGAAAGCTCTATATCATTTGGAAAGAGAAATGTGGAAGCATCTGTGATAACAAATGCTAATCTGAATACCCAGTTAATAAAGGGTACATTAAAGCAAGAACTGACAGGTAACACAAAGACAAAGTCTTCCGTGTCCTCCAAGATCACGCTCACTTATGATGTTAATGATATGTTTTTTGGAAACACAGCAAAGGGAAAACTTGATCATGCACTAAGCCTTGAAGGACTGACATCCTACTTTTCAATGGAGTCAAAAATAACTGGAGATATAACTGGAATTCTTCTAACTAATCAAGATTTTAGTGGACAACTAACTAATGATGCAAACACCTACATGAATTCAAATGGTCTTAGATCTACCATGAGGCTTCTAGCCAGTTCTAGGGCAAATGGTATAGGAGTCTTGGACTTAACGGAAAACCTTGCTGTTGAAGCATCACCAAGTAGAGTCTATGCAGTTTGGGAACATAAGGGAGAAAATTATTACAGAATCACACCACTGTTTACATCAACCGGCAAGCAGAGTGGTAAAGCCACCTTAGAACTGGCCCTCTGGAGTCTACTAGCAGACCTCCAAATGACGATCAGCCAACCCAATTCATTTATTGAGGCAGCATCACTAAACCAAGGCATTACTTTGACTGTTAATACTGACAAGCAAGAACTAAGCTTGAGTGGTCAAGGTATTCTGGAATCACTAACTGTAGCTCACAAGATTAAGCTATCCAATGATCAGACAGATGCAAGAGTTGAAGCCGGAGGCTCATTGCAAGGCCACGTAGCTTTCCTGAAGTCAATTGTGCTACCAGTATATGACAGAAGTCTGTGGGATGTCTTGAAACTTGATGTTACAACTAACATTGACAGAAAACAATACATTAATGCATCAACAAGTCTTATTTACACAAAGAGTAACGATGGCTTCTTCTACCCTATTCCATCTGAAAGAATCGGAGATGGTTCCACCATAACTTTCCCAGGACTGACACTACCCAAAAACCACCATAATAATTTTCCAGAAATAAAATTCCCAGCAGCTGACATCAAATTGTTGTACACCACAGCAGAAGGCTCCAATATTCCCCTTGTTGAAGTGTCTGCACCACAATATCAAGTGACACTCTCCAAATACACGCTTCCTAAACAACTCTACAGCTTGGATTTCAACAGTATCTTCAACAAAATCGCCGATATTGACCTGCCAACAATTGAGATACCAGAACAGAAGGTTGTGATCCCACCAATCAAACTGAGAGTGCCGGCAGGAATTTATATTCCGGCTTTTGGTTCAATATCTGGGTCTGTTCAGTTTGCTTCCCCGGTGTACAACCTCACATGGACAAACAAGCTGGAAAACAAACCAGACTCTTTAGTTGGCTCCATTGATGCCACCAGCAGTTCAACACTACGGTTTCTCGAATTTGATCTTGATGGTGAGTTTAATTATTTATATGTTTATTTGCTTTATACATTTTCTCAAGCTTGTTTTCAACACTTTTTGATTTTAGTACTCACGTGTTTTTTTAATTATATCACCTTTAATGTATTGGGGGAACATTGGTAATACTTTAGATTTAGGTCAAATGTCATTACAAACAATTTACAAATGTGGTTTGTTTGTATTTTCCATACAGCTTCATTAGCAGGTTCAATTAATGAAAGAACTCTGAATCTTATTGGACAAGGAAGTCTGGCCCATGTGGATTTAAGTACAATTTGGAGGGAGGAGATTTCTTTCAATGGCCTAAGGTAAAAAAAATACATCTTTAACATAAAAGAGAGGTAAATAGACAGACATTAGATAGATAAATAGATAGATAGATAGGTAGAGAGACAGATAGATACGAAACTAAAGCAGCACATATGTGTATGATCCACACGGAGGTTCATCGTCTACCACCGAATTTCAAAAATAAACCAGTCTAGAAAATTTTTCCAAAAATTGAAAAATTGTTTAGCCCATGTGTAGTGGTGTTTCATACCCCTAAAAAAAATAGCCTTTCTTCCTGCTTGAGGATGATTCTTTATTTTTTGAGCCAAAAACGGCACCACGTGTGGGCTAACTCAGTTTTTGTAATTTTTTCTTCAGTGCTGTCCATTTTTGGATTCTAGATAGATAGCTGGATAGTGTTTTAAATAATACTTTTTCTATACATTAAAGCCTTTACCATGAAACATATTGTTTTCAGGCTGCCACGACACAACTTACAAGTGGATATTACCAGCCCTACATTCTCAAATGCCCAGATACGTTGCCAGCATGATGAAAATGGTATCTCCTCATCTGTTTCATCACCGTCCACCGGTACTCTGGGTCTACTCCTCGAAAAAGATTCCAAGACAATCAAAGTGAAAATGTACAGTCGTTCTGCAGTGAGTATCGCATCAATTAATCATACTAAAATATAATTTATAAGTATATAGAATTTTTTTATGTAGTGTCAGATGTAAATGCTTTGAGAGCCACACTCCATCATGTAGAACATGCACACATCCAATTGTCTACCGGATATTTCATCTACAAGTTCTCATCGTTTTGGGGGAGGGTATTATCCTATGGGAAACAGACTGGTCAAAATTAGTAAAATTGAATAGCTTTAAAGTTAGTATAAGACATAATAGGTTTTTGTATGACATTCTGTGCCTAATATTCCGTACGAGCCTGAACCTACTAAGCTATCCTCTGATGCTTTGGTTGGCATGTCTCACCATATTTACATTTTGTTATGTAATTTATGATATTTACTACGGCAAAGATGAACCCTCCTGATGAGGATGACTTTATCCTAACACAATTGCTTACTTTCTAAGGCCTTTTTCACACATCCATGAAAAACCACACACGTTTTGCATGGATGTGTAAAAGGTATATATGGCCCTCCATGTAATTTTGGCACAGGAATGCTCTCCGTGTACTATCCATGATAATACATGGAGAACAGAAACTTTTGCTCACCGATCGTAGTGCTGCTGTCCATGGTGCTGATGTCTTCCACTCTGCGGTCTCCGCCCCTGCTGACTCCCCGCTGCTGCTGCCTCTGGTCCTCTGTGCAGTGAATATGCGATGAGCATAATGAGTGGGGGTCGGAAGTAACAGCAGCGCCGGAGACAGCAGCGCTGGAGATGGTGAGTGTAGAAATTCATTTTATTTCACAGACACATGGTTTTCTCCAGTATGTGTCACACTGATGTCACATGGATCACATCCATGCAGTCCGTGTGACACCCATGCTGCCAGAGAAAAATAGACATGTCTACGTGTAGAGCACATGGACACACTTATGCTCCACATGGACAGACGGGCCATGTAAAAACACACACGTGTGCGCAGAGCCATTGATTTTAATGGGTCTACGTGTGTCAGTTTCTCTGGTTCGTGTGAAAACGGACATCACACGGACCGGAGACACAGATGTGTGAAGGGGGCCTAAGTGATAGCACAAAGAATATTTAATTATGTTGTACCAGAAATGTTCACTTCAGTGATTGCTGATCCTGAGATTCCGGAGTTTACCTTTAGATGAAGATGGTCCGTTGAGGTCCCTTTACACTGCACTATTATTATTGTGAAGGAGAAACTTTCCTGGGAGTATTTGTTTCCCGATAGTTATGCAGTCTAAATAGGTTTCTGATCACTCGATGATTAACAAATACACCTGTTCATAAGATGAAATGATCTTTAGTGCTGCAGGAGAGATCACCGTTCTCGAAGCAAATCACTCTGTTTAAAGATTAGATTAGAGTCTATGCACACTGAATGATCTATTACCGATCTAACACCAGTTCAGCCTGTGCAAAAAGGCTATAAAATGGCTGCCGACTAGTGAACATGTTGCCGGTGGGCAGTCATTAATCACTGCACATTGCACAGTGTAAACAGACCCTGAAGGAAACATTGGAGGTAGAAGATACATGGAGTTTCAGATGTTACATTTGATACTGATCCTTATATTTGTATTCCTTTTCATAGGCATCACCTGAAGAGGAAATACTTATCTTGAAAAATGAGTTATCACTGAAAAACCCAGACAAGATTCAAAACAAACTCAACTGGCGAGAAGATGCCGCCCAGGATGTAGTGAATGGTCTAAAAGAAAGAATGCCCAAAATGTCTGATGCCATCTACAATTGTGTCAACAAATACCACAAAGAACATCTAGGCATGGACATACAAGAAGCTGGCTTAAAGATGAAAGAAGGTCTACAGAACAAGGTGTCTTCAGCTTACAATAGCGCATCTAGTCATATTGACAATATGGAATATAGGCTTAGGTCAGCAGCAAGAGGTGCCAGTGGAAAATATGCAGAAGCTGTCTCAAAAACTCAACAATGGTACCAAGACCCACCCGATATGTCCTTCCTTCTCAATGATGTGGAACCGTTGTATGAAGACACCGTACTTGCAATCCGAAAATATCAAAGTACAATGAAAGAGGTGATTGATGCAGCCATTACATTTTTGAAAAACACAAGATTTCAACTACCAGGCCAGACTCGGAAATATACTGGTGAAGAACAATTCACCATGGCTGTGAAATGGGCACTTAATACACTAGAACAATTTGTTCAGGTGATCCAAAAGGTCTTCGACAACATCATCCAGTCCATTAATGATGTCAGTTTCACCATCCCTGGCACAAACTTTAAGATTGAGAGCAGACAAGTTATCCTTGCTGTTAAAGACTTTTTGAAGGAACTACAAGAGTTAACTAGGAAGGTATTCAATGATCTCCAGTACATAAGTCTTGAAAGAAACTTACAGCAACTTAAAGGATTAGTTCAGGAGATTTCACAAAAATCAGAAAAACTTATTGAAGCCTTGAAATCCAGAAATTATAGAGACATACAACTTCAGGCACAACAAATGTATGATGATGCCATTAATTCACAACAAGTGCAATACCTTAGCAATCTTGCTGACAGAATCAGAAAGAGCTCCAACCAGCTGCTGAAGGTTTACCAGAATGTCTATGAAGAAATTTTAGAAAAATTAAAGCAGTTACTTGTTTATGCTAAGGCTTTGAGAGAAGAATACCTGGACCCAAATATTGTGGGATGGTCTGTGAAATATTACGAAATTGAGGAGAAAGTCATTCAGCTTTTCAAACTCCTCATTGACTCATTGAAGGCACTGCCTTCAAAATACGGCGTCGACGTCTCAGAGCTTACAGACCAAATGAAAGAGTTGTTGAGGGAGTATTATGAACAAACCAGGGTCTTATTGACCAATGCCGAAGACAAGGGAAGAAAGCAGGTGAGAGAATTTTCCATGAAATTAGAAGAAAAAGTAAGTGATTGGTCAAGAAATGCCAAACAAGCTGCAGCAGAACATTCTCAGACTGTAAATGCAAAACTCCACGAGGCTTATAATCAACTGTTAAGCTCTTATCAGACATTCCTTGATGAAGCAAACAGTCTCATCGATCTGGTCATCCAAAAATATAATGCCTTTATACAATTCATCTCTCAAATGCTACAAAATTTGCAGAATTCTGCGAGTGAAGAGGTAAAAACCTACGTATCAACAGGAAAAGGTGAGATTCAAGTAGACATCCCTCATCCCTTCGATTGGAAATCCTTTGACGAAATTCCCCAAGTAAGAAAGGATATCATAGCTAAGAGAATGGAAATTGCACGTTCTATGGTATTAGAAGGTATTGAAAAAGGCTCTAAACGATGGGAAGAACTGCAACAATACATTGAGAAACAAGTTCAGGATGGAAAACAAACCACACAGGAGATCATTGAAAACATCAAAAACTGGAAAAAAACTAACTGAATGGACATTAATATTGTACTGTAGCACCAAAAAATTAGGATTTTACTCAGGCGAAAAATAACAACAATCAGTGTTTATTATATTCTAAAGCTATTGTTGTATCTTGTAAGGGGAAAAAAAGCAAACCCCCCAAAAACGTAAAAAAACCCCTGTCATTATTTCTAAAACATTAACTAATAAATATTGTTTCTTATAAGCTGGTATTTTAAGTAATTTTCTCTTTTTTTGCAAAATACAAAATTAAATTGAATCATCATATTTGTTTTCAATGACTGTTCTTTAAATAACTATAGAAAAAGATTATGACTATTGTGTAAAACAAGACTTGCCTTTTTGAACCCTGAGTCTAGTTTATAGTAAGGTGAATAATTATTATGTGGTGCATCCACAAGATACAATCACAAAAAAAGTCTAACTATCATGCCGGCAGGCACAAACCTAGGCAGGTGCAAAAGCCAACCTGGCGTAGAAGGGTTATGATGATCTGGGTAACCATCTGTGACTGTGTACCCCAAGGGGGAACATCAACTTGGAACTGGTACTACATATTCTGCCAGAAACAAACACACACATTGTGACCAGTTTACCATTATTTGAGGAGTTGTCAACCATTTTTAACTTGGTCCTCAACCTTGAAAAGCCTGAGCCTAGCTACTTACTAAACATAATAACAATCACATGGTTCATTCATAAAATACAGTGACAACTAAGTCTAACCGTCAAGAAAGCAGACGCAAGCCTAGGTTGAAGCTAAGGCCAACTGGTCTTGGGAGGATCATGATGTATGGCCCTCTGTTACTTGTTCCCAAGGGATGACAGCAACTTGAGCTGATACTTGGGTAGCTTACACTCCTGAATTCTGGGAATAAAATACCCAGAAAACAGATTAACCCAGATTAATTAAGACTAGTGTTTACTACACCAATCTTCATTAAGTGTGTATAAAAATAAGATGCACCCAATTCATTAAGATGTGCACATTGCTTAACGAATTTAGCACATCTTATCAGTGACGTGTATGTCTGTATCCCTCACCAGTATTATTCCAGTCAGATATAAGAGTAACATTTCCGGAGTATGAAATGACAACACTTTCCATTAATTTGACAAATAGGGTTAACCACTCCTTATCCCACCCCTATTCCTTCTTAGCCCGACCATTTTTATGTCCGTTTTCTATCTTAAATACTTTGGGACAAAAGACATGCAGACTAATTTATTGGAGTGTGTGGCATATGGTCAAAGCTCTGTCAGACGGACCCCCCCACCCCTGTATCCTCTGCAGACATGCTGGCAGCGCTCATACATCTATTTTGAAAAGACAGCCTCTGGATATGATGCTGATCACATGTACTCAATGTCTTTGATCGACTGTGATAAGGTCTCTTCTTAGTGGAACTTGTCTTGTTAAACCGCTGTATGGTCTTGGCCACCATGCTGAAGCTCATTTTCAAGTTGTTGCCAATCTTCTTATAGCCTAGTCCATCTTTATGTAGAGCAACAATTCTTTTTTCAGATCCTCAGAGAATTCTTTGCCTTGAGGAGCCATGTTGAACTTCCAGTGACCAGTATGAGAGAGTGTGTGAGAGAGAACAATAAATATAATACCCCTGCTCCCCATTCACACATGAGACCTTGTAACACTAAGCCATTGAGGAGAGAAAATGGCTCATTGGGCACAATTTGATAATTTTCACTTAGGGGACTCCTCACTTTTGTTGCCCACGGTCTTGACATTAATGGCTGTGTGTTGTGTAACTTAGAGGACACCAAATTTACACTTCTTTGGTGTTGTCCCATGAGAAGATAGAATAAAATATTTACTAAAATGTGAGGAATTTACTCACTCTTGTGATATACTGTATATATATATATATATATATATATATATATATATATATATATATATATCCAGTACAGACCAAACGTTTGGATACACCTTCTCATTCAAAGAGCTTTCTTTATTTTCATGACTCTGAAAATTGTAGATTCACATTGAAGGCATAAAAACTATGAATTGACACAAGTGGAATGAAATACTTAACAAAAAAGTGTGAAACAACTCAAAATATGTCTTATATTCTAGGTTCTTCAAAGTAACCACCTTTTGCTTTGATTACTGCTTTGCACACTCTTGCCTTTCTCTTGATGAGCTTCAAGAGGTAGCCACCGGAAATGGTTTTCACTTCACAGGTGTGCCCTGTCAGGTTTAATAAGTGGGATTTCTTGCCTTATAAATGGGGTTGGGACCATCAGTTGTGTTGTGCAGAAGTCTGGTGGATACACAGCTGATAGTCCTACTGAATAGACTGTTAGAATTTGTATTATGACAAGAAAAAAGCAGCTAAGTAAAGAAAAATGAGTGGCCATCATTACTTTAACACTAGAACTACTGGACTCGTGACACCTATATAGAAATACATGGTGCAAAGTAGTCAAAATGACTACCTCAGTAGTTCTAGTGTTAAGAAATAAAGGTCAGTCAGTGCGAAAAATTGGGCAAACTTTGAAAGTGTCTCCAAGTGCAGTGGAAAAAACCATCAAACGCTACTAAAAAACTGTCTCACTTGAGGACCGCCACAGGAATGGAAGACCAAGTGTCACTTCTGCTGCGAAGGATAAGTTTATCCAAGTCACCAGCCTCAAAAATCGCATTTTAACAGCAGCTCAGATTAGAGACCAGGTCAATGCCACACACAGTTCTAGCAGCAGACACATCTCTAGAACAACTGTTAAGAGGAGACTTTGTGCAGCAGGCCTTCATGGTAAAATAGCTGCTAGGAAACCACTGCTAAGGACAGGCAACAAGCAGAAGAGACTTGTTTGGAATAAAGAACACAAGGAATGGACATTAGACCAGTGGAAATCTGTGCTTCGGTCTGATGAGTCTAAATTTGAGATCTTTGGATCCAACCACCGTGTCTTTGTGCGACGCAGAAAAGGTGGACGGGTGGACTCTATGTGCCTGGTTCCCACCATAAAGTATGGAGTAGGAGGTGTGATAGTGTGAGGGTGCTTTACTGGTGACACTGTTGGGGATTTTTTCAAAATTGAAGGCATACTGAACCAGCATGGCTACCACAGCATCTTGCAGCCGCATGCTATTCCATCTGGTTTGCATTTAGTTGGACCAACAGGACAATGACCCCAAACACACCTCCAGGCTGTGTAAGGGCTATTTGACTAAGAAGGTGACTGATGGGGTGCTACGCCAGATGACCTGGCCTCCACAGTCACCAGACCTTAACCCAATCGAAATGGTTTGGGGTGAGCTGGACTGGAGAGTGAAGGCAAAAGGGCCAACAAGTGCTAAGCATCTCTGGGAACTCCTTCAAGACTGTTGGAAGATCATTTCCGGTGACCACCTCTTGAAGCTCATCAAGAGAATGCCAAGAGTGTGCAAAGCAGTAATCAAAGCAAAAGGTGGCTACTTTGAAGAAGCTAGAATATAAGAAATATTTTAACCGTAGTTGTTTCACACTTTTTTGTTAAGTATTTCATTCCACATGTGTTAATTCATAGTTTTGATGTCTTCAATGTGAATCTACAATTTTCAGAGTCATGAAAATAAAGAAAACACTTTGAATGAGAAGGTTGAGAAGGTGTGTCCAAAAGTTTGGACACACCTTCTCATTCGAAGAATTTTCTTTATTTTCATGACTCTGAAAACTGTATATATATATATATATATATATATATATATATATATATATACAGTTAGGTCCAGAAATATTTGGACAGTGACACAATTTTCGTGAGTTGGGCTCTGCATGCCACCACATTGGATTTGAAATGAAATCTCTACAACAGAATTCAAGTGCAGATTGTAACGTTTAATTTGAAGGTTTGAACAAAAATATCTGATAGAAATTGTAGGAATTGTACACATTTCTTTACAAACACTCCACATTTTAGGAGGTCAAAAGTAATTGGACAAATAAACCAAACCCAAACAAAATATTTTTATTTTCAATATTTTGTTGCGAATCCTTTAGAGGCAATCACTGCCTTAAGTCTGGAACCCATGGACATCACCAAACGCTGGGTTTCCTCCTTCTTAATGCTTTGCCAGGCCTTTACAGCCGCAGCCTTCAGGTCTTGCTTGTTTGTGGGTCTTTCTGTCTTAAGTCTGGATTTGAGCAAGTGAAATGCATGCTCAATTGGGTTAAGATCTGGTGATTGACTTGGCCATTGCAGAAGGTTCCACTTTTTTGCACTCATGAACTCCTGGGTAGCTTTGGCTGTATGCTTGGGGTCATTGTCCATCTGTACTATGAAGCGCCGTCCGATCAACTTTGCGGCATTTGGCTGAATCTGGGCTGAAAGTATATCCCGGTACACTTCAGAATTCATCCGGCTACTCTTGTCTGCTGTTATGTCATCAATAAACACAAGTGACCCAGTGCCATTGAAAGCCATGCATGCCCATGCCATCACGTTGCCTCCACCATGTTTTACAGAGGATGTGGTGTGCCTTGGATCATGTGCCGTTCCCTTTCTTCTCCAAACTTTTTTCCTCCCATCATTCTGGTACAGGTTGATCTTTGTCTCATCTGTCCATAGAATACTTTTCCAGAACTGAGCTGGCTTCATGAGGTGTTTTTCAGCAAATTTAACTCTGGCCTGTCTATTTTTGGAATTGATGAATGGTTTGCATCTAGATGTGAACCCTTTGTATTTACTTTCATGGAGTCTTCTCTTTACTGTTGACTTAGAGACAGATACACCTACTTCACTGAGAGTGTTCTGGACTTCAGTTGATGTTGTGAACGGGTTCTTCTTCACTAAAGAAAGTATACAGCGATCATCCACCACTGTTGTCATCCGTGGACGCCCAGGCCTTTTTGAGTTCCCAAGCTCACCAGTCAATTCCTTTTTTCCAGAATGTACCCGACTGTTGATTTTGCTACTCCAAGCATGTCTGCTATCTCTCTGATGGATTTTTTCTTTTTTTTCAGCCTCAGGATGTTCGGCTTCACCTCAATTGAGAGTTCCTTAGACCGCATGTTCTCTGGTCACAGCAACAGCTTCCAAATGCAAAACCACACACCTGTAATCAACCCCAGACCTTTTAACTACTTCATTGATTACAGGTTAACGAGGGAGACGCATTCAGAGTTAATTGCAGCCCTTAGAGTCCCTTGTCCAATTACTTTTGGTCCCCTGAAAAAGAGGAGGCTATGCATTACAGAGCTATGATTCCTAAACCCTTTCTCCGATTTGGATGTGAAAACTCTCATATTGCAGCTGGGAGTGTGCACTTTCAGCCCATATTATATATATAATTGTATTTCTGAACATGTTTTTGTAAACAGCTAAAATAACAAAACTTGTGTCACTGTCCAAATATTTCTGGACCTAACTGTATATATACAATCAAAAGAAAAACTAAGTACACGTTCTTTGCATTTGAATTCCATGGTCTTACATATCATCACAACAAAATAAACTATCTTGCAATTATGTAAGTACAATCTCAAATGACCGACACATGACACAGTGGCTGGACATATGCAGAAGCAGTGTGTAAAAAATTCAGTATACCTTGCTTGCTTCCATAGGTATTAAAAGGGTAAGCAGCAGTCTGGTGGTACCAATCAAATTATCTGCATTAATTGTTCACCAGCAAATGTCACCACATCTATAAAAGCAGAAGTTTTGTTAGCTTGCTGGTCCTGAGAATTCAGCCATGTGTTAACAGAATGTCAAGAAGGAAAGATATCAGCTATGATCTTAGATCTTATCATCCAACAAGCCGACAAGGATTATAGGATTGGATTATATTCCAAACAATTTTGAGTCCATCATTATATAACTATAAAAAATTCAACACAGTTGACAATCTTCCCATCAGTTCCACCAAATTCACCTATCAGATCAGTCTATGCATTGCTCAGAGAAATTAAAAAAATATATATGAGTTAAAGCTAAAATTTTAGGCTTCAGTGTATTACCGTAAATGTTCAAGTTCATGGCAGCAGAATTAGAATAAGATTGAACAAATATGGATTGTTTGTTAAAGATGCCAGGAAAAAACTTCTCTATTCTAAAAATATTGTGGCAGCACAGGTAAAGTTTGCAAAGTTGCATCTTCTGGAACAATGTCTATAGACAGATGAGACTAAAGGGCACGTTACACGCTACGATTTATCAAATGATATGTCGTTGGGGTCACGTCGTTAGCGACGCACATCCGGCCTCGTTTGACATATCATGGCGTGTAACACAAATGAGCGACTGTGAACGAGCAAAAATACTCACCTTATCGTTGCTCGTTGACACGTCGCTCATTTTTAAAAAATCGAACGTCCTTCTGTGCTCTGGGTGTTCATTGTTCCCGAGGCAGCACACGTCGCTCCGTGTGACACCCCGGGAATGATGAACTGCATCTTACCTGCGGCCGCCGGCAATGCGGAAGGAAGGAGTTGGACGGGATGTTTACGTCCCGCTTATCTCCACCCCTCCGCTTCTATTGGCCAGCCGCTGTGTGACGTCGCTGTGACGCCGAATGTCCCTCCCCCTTCAGGAAGAGGATGTTTGCCGCCCACAGTGAGGTCGTTTGGAAGGTAAGTACGTGTGACAAGGGTTTACGACTTTGTGCGACATGGGCAAGAAATTGCCCGTGCCGCACAAACGATGGGGGCGGGTGCGATCGCACATGCGATCGTACGAGAAATTGAAGCATGTAAAGCAGCCTTAAAGTGGATATATTGGGTACAATGCCCTGCTCCACATTTGAAACTCAAACTCAGCTAAAGAGCACAAACATCTAATAGCAAATGGCAACTACAATGGTGAAGGGGTGATGATTTCGACTTGCTTTCTAAAGACGGGACCTGGGCATCTTGCAATCACTGATTGGACCACAAAGTCCTCTGTATACCAAAATATTCTAGAGTCCATCTATTCAAAAACTGAGTCATGCAGCAGTACAGTGATCTCAAGCACAGCAGCAAATCTACATCAGAATTGATGAAAAAGAGAAGAATTCAAGTTTTGCAATTACCCAGTCACAGTCCAGACCTCAACTTAAATGCAATGGCTGGACTTTTATCAGGTTGTCAGACCAAGAAATACAAAAATGTTTTTAAACTAATCTGTGCAGTATTGTAATATACAGTAACAAACAAAAGGGTAACAACGTTCTGAGCTTTAGACTTTCAGGCTCCAAATCTCACCATCCACTACAGCATTGAACATGAAACTATCTATCTTGGCTATCTCATACATAAATTTGACAGGCGGGTGAGAAGTCAGCGCAGGAAGACGACCAGGTAAGGAACATAAGAAATGTGCTTCGTTTTTGACCTCCGAACTACCCGGGATCGACTGGAGCCCATCACAGTGGAATCCAGCACTCAAAAGGCAGTCACTGACATGTCGTTTTACCTCGGAACCTGCTACAGTGAGTAAAAACCTTGAGACTGCATCCCTGTGTCGTTCTGTTATACGCCTGTGTCTTCGGCCCTACACCCCCACCATCTCCAACTACTACCCCCATCAGCCCTGGGGCCCAGCTCTACCTGTGAAGAGCTATACCAACTCAGCTGCGTCACCATCTGCCCCAGAGGCCCCATCCCACAGCGTCAGCTATCTGTGGCTGAGTACCACAGGTGGCATCACGAATAACTATCATCATCCCTTGTAAATAATCCCTTTTTTTTTAACGACACCGCTGGGGTCACGGAAAAGGGCCTTGCCAACATCCCACCCAAGGCAAAGGACCGGCCTGGTAACGAGTGCCCCACGGCCCCGATGCGGGCGTGTCAACTTGGCGTCACGAACAGGATCTCGTGCCCGTTTTAACGGGTACTGTGCGCCTTAAAGACTGTGTAAAAAGGACTGTGCACTGGCGTCCATTGAAAAAAGAACAGGTGTCATGTGTAATCAGATGGCCTTGGTGTATTCGCCCTTCGTGGGCTGGGTGGTGGTATGGCACGAAAAGCCGTACCCGCCACCGTCAGCTGCAGAGGAGAAATGAAACTTACCAAAATGCCCAGAAGTCCCGCCTTCCCACGAAGTAAAAGAACATGGGATAACTGCACAGAAGGACTCAAAACACGCCATGGCGAGCAGCAACCGGAGCAACCTGGAGAGCAGGGTGGAAGCGACGGGCTCCCCTGGCTGTCCAGAAGTTGCACTGGTACCCCGACCAGTCCTAGACCCGAACGTCCTAGAGTAGGAGGTAAAGCGGCTGGGAAACCGTAGACCTGGTGACAAGAAATAAGCATGCTTAAGAAAGAACCTAAAGAAATGTAAAAATAGTTAACTGGTTTGAATGTTGCAAATAATGTGTTTTTGTGTTACAAATGGACAACTGGATCACTGGACTATGGGTGATCAGGATTGCCTTTGTATATAGTTTTCACTGGTTACAGTGCCCTCTAGCAGAATTCAAAGACCACAGGAGTTAAAACCTGTCTGGCGTGCTGAAGTAATGAAACGTGGTCAAACAAAAGGGTGACAATGTTTTGAGCTTTAGAGTTTCAGGGTCCAAATCTCACCATCCACTACAGAATCGAGTTTGAGACTATCTTCATTTTATAGACAATCATCTTGGCTATCTCATACATAAATTTGACTTGTAGATGTTCAGGCAGTATTGAAAGCCAAAGATGAATTACAAAATAATGAAAATTTAAATTTAGATTTTTAGCAGCAATGCAGTACCAATGCAGTGGCATTACAAGAATCTGCATAACTAATCATATGCTAAATAGTTGCAAGTCAAATTTATGTATGAGATAGCCAAGATGATTGTCTATAAAATGTAGGTCGTCTCATGTTTGAAGCTGTAGTGGAGGGTGAGATATGGAGCCTGAAAGTCAATAGGTCAAAACATTGTTACTTTTTTGCTTGTTAGTGTACAACACCACTATATATTTTGTTTTTTGTTTCTACTTTTCGTTCCTCCTGAATTTCACTTAATTGCCTGCACCTATATTGTTTAGTTGCGGCTTTACCAAGCTTGGCAGCTCCCTGGGCTTTTTTTTTTTAACCCCACAGCCAGAGCTGGCACTGCCCGGCCCAAGTGTCCAGTCACCTCCCTCTGCCCAGCCACTACATTGGCTGTCAGTAATCTGCCCCCATGTTGATTTCTATCATTAATTTCAGCTTTGGAAATAACATAGCAAAGAAACCTGGGACATGTAGCACAATCACTCAACTCCACACCCACAGGGTGATAGAGCTTTATATAGTCCATGTGAAAAGAGACAGAAGGCACTCACCAAATATGCGGTAAAAAAAGCTGTTTTATTTGACCATCAGGTCAGGGGGAAAGGCGTGAGGGAGGTGGGAACACACAATCCGTCGGACGACGGCCGTTTCGCGTCTTTACAACCGACGCTTCCACGAGTCCAACAGTACAATCATGGACTTGTGGAAGCGTCGGATGTAAAGACGGATTGTGTGTTCCTACATCCCTCACACCTTTCCCCCTGACCTGATGGTTGAATAAAACATCTTTTTTACCGCATATTTGGTGAGTGCCTTCCGTCTCTTTTCACATGGACTATATGGATTGTTGTCTATTGGAATGAGCACTGTGGCCAGAATTCAAGGAAATTTACAAGCTAAATAATGCGTGTATAAACCTGAAATAGGAAGATTGAGCGGTTAGCTCGCTGAATGGTGCCAGTGTTTCCTCCTTTCTCTATTATGATAGAGCTTTATATGTACCCACATTACCCCTGACATATGTATATTATGAAGTAAAACGTCTATACTGATGTGTGTCCAACAGGGTAAAGGCTCATTCAGATGGCCGTTCAGTTTGTCCTGGTTAGTTCTTTTTTTTTTGTGGACCTACTGACAAGATCATCTTTTCAATGTGTTTTGTGTAGGATCGAATGGCACATAGAAGAGCTTGTGACATGCCCACACCGGAGCCATGGGGCACTCATTACCGGGTCGGTCCTTTGTCTTGGGTGGGATGTCGCAGTGGCAAGGCTCGGTTCCGTGACCCTGGCGCTTTCGTTATTAAAAGGGGATTATTTGCAAGGGATGATGATAGTTATTCGTGACGCCACCTGTGTTACTCGGCCAGATAGCCGATGCTGCGGGATGGGGCCTCTGGGGCAGATGGTGACACAGCTGAGTTGATATAGCTCTCCACAGGTAGAGCTGGGCCCCAGTGCCGATGGGGGTAGTAGTCGGAGATGGCGGGGGTGCAGGGCCGGAGGCGCAGGCGAATAACAGAGCGATACAGGGATGCAGTCTCAAGATTTTTACTCACTGTAGCAGGTTCCAAGGTAACATGACTAATCAGTGACCGCTTTTGGAGTGCTGGGTCCACTGTGATGGGCTCCAGTCGATCCCGGGTAGTTTGGAGGTCAAGACCGGTGCACCCTTCTTATGTTCCTTCCCTGGTCGTCTTCCTGCGCTGACTTTTCGCCCTCCTGTCCCACGCCTACGCACACAGTGCCCTCCCTGAGCCGGTGTCCACGGACCCTACAGGACGGCTTGAAGCTCTGTCCCTTAGGCCCTCTATGGTCACCTTCCAGTGGATTCATGTGCGGAGTTGGCTTCAGTACTAGCTGTATCCTTAGCCTCGAGTTTTACTAGATAAGCGTGTTGGTTCTTCTCCTCTAGCCTAGGGACTGAATCCCCGTCTCCAATATGTTGTATGTGGAACGAGACCACGGGTGTAGGGCACACTCCCCTTGGGCTCTAAAACTTCTTCTCTCTTGGGCCTGGGCTGAGCTGCACCAGCTCCAGACCTCTACTGCTTTTCCTCAACTCTCCTTACTTTCTACAGGCTTCCACCAACCAGGCCCTCAGCCTGGCCTCAGGCTGTCACTAGGCCCTTACCATGGTCTGATGAGGTGTTGTTGAGTGAGAGTGTTTGTGTTTTGTGTATACCGGTGGATGACCTCTTCCTTACCCATGATGGGGCACCACAGCTCTGGCTGAGATCCAGTACCTCTGTGGCGACTGAAGCTTCAGGGATGCCACACTTCCGTGTGAAACCAGTTACTACAAAAAACACATCAGATGACGTATCATCATTTCAGTTATTATGGAACATGTCCTATTATGTTCTGCAATTGCGGACTGTGACACAATACAGGTCAATGTGTCCGCAAAATCACCGGAAGACACACGGAAGCACTTCTGTGTGGCTTCCGTCCTTTGGTGCCCCCGCAGTCTACGTCCCATTCCCCCACCAGCCCCGCAGCTGCTTGCACTGCAGTGTGTCAGCATCTGCTCGCACAGCAATGTGTCAGCAGCTATGAGGATGACGAGCACAGACATCAAGAGGTTAGCTAAGTTCATTACCTGCGGTGATGAAGTCCGCTGTTCTCCTGACATCAGCGCTCTTCACTGAGTTCCATGGCTGCAGCAATATCATCTCAAGTTTTGCAAGCGACCCGAGGCTGTGACTAGTGGTGACGTCATGGGTTCCCGCGAGACTTGAGGTGAGATCGCAGCAGATATGGTTCTCAGTGATGAGCGCTGACGTCACAAGTTCAGCAGCGTTCATCACCTCAGGTAATGTACCTAACCTCATGACATCGGCACTCGTCATGTCCTGGCTTGACCTAATGATATCAGCTCAGGTCACTGCACTGCTCTCCCAGCCAATAGGAAACATTCTGTTCTTTATTGACTGGGACAGTGACTATGGATCATCGTGGGACCCCCATAATTGGATTACGTTGGATCCAGATTTGTTTTTTCTTTTGAATAAATTGGTGAAAGAGGGAATGTGTTGGGTATTGTTTTTTCAAATAAAAATTTGTTTGTCGTCTATTATTTTTTATTACTGACTGGGTTAGTAATGTCGGGTATCTGATAGACACCATGACATCACTGATGCCAGGGCTTGATGCCAGGTGACATTACACAGCTGGTATCAACCCCATATATTACCCCTTTTGCCATCGCACCAGGGCAAGGGTCCAAATGCCATGATTGGCGCATATAATGGATGCGCCACTCCTGGGGTGGCTGCGGCCTGCTAGTTTTAGACAAGCGAGGGTCCAATAACCGTGGACCTCCCTAGTCTTAGAATACCAGACCACAGCTGTCCGCTTTACCTTGGATGGTGATCCCATTTGGGGGGGATCCCACGTTTTTGTTTTAAATTATTTATTTAATTTAAAATAACAACGTGGGGTTTCCTCTATTTTGGATTACCAGCCAAGGTAAAGCTGCCAGCCGTGGTCTGCAGGCTGCTCCTTTCTGCTTCCCCTTATCTGGCTACAAAAAATAAGGGGGACCCTACATCGTTTTTTAAAATTATTTATTTATTTTTTGGCTAAGTACAATGCTAAGCACCCTTTAGTACCATATGAAAGTCACTGAAGGGTGCATGATTACAAAATACAGGGGAGTGGGACATTATATATGGCTTTCTTATCTATCAATTATCTATTTATTATCTTTTTATTATCTATAATCTATCTATTATCTATGATCTATCAATCCATTATCTATCTATCTATCTATCTATCCAGCTCTCTATCTTTCTAGCTTTTGACTGTGTATAACCCTTCTTCCGGTTTTTGTGCAGTCTGCAAAAATAATGGAAGGCACATGGATGGCACACGGACAATATACGGAATGGAACGGATGCGGATGTGTGACGCCCTGGCCTATCAGGTTGTCAAAGAGTATTGTGCAACCTGCCCTTCTGTACAGTATCCACATCCTCCTTGGTTACAGATCCCTGTTCTTTGGTGTTGCTAAGATCAGAGCCAGTCAAAACTCTAGGAACACTTTGCACCACCCCCACCAGACACACCATTGGGGGCCTGAAGGAAATAGGGCCGGCCATTTGGGGGTTGGTAGGGGAAAGCGAAAAGTGACAGGAGAAGTGAAAAAGGAGTGGAAGGAGTAAGAGTGTGGAGTAGTGACTCTCAGAAGGAGAGGAGGTCACTGGTTAGGAGCAGGGCTCCTGAGGACTATTAGGTGGCAGACGTTGGTCTGGGCCTGGTAGGAGCTGGAACCACGGTCGCAGGGGATCATGTCAAGGGGCACGGATTGCCGAGGAGGGTAGTCTTGAGCCATCTCCGGGCAGGGGCCAGGGCACGACGGGGTACGTGGGCCCTAGGCCGGGAAGTAGCTTCAGGCGTCCTGGTAATTTACCCGATGGGGGTGAAGTCTTCAAGATTCATCCCTTACCCACTCCAAAATCGGGTTACTAGTGCAACGAGGGGATAGGACTTTTCCCAAAACACAGTCCATCAAATCCCAAGCGTGAACACTGAGAGCAAGCTCACTCCATTGGCCATACGGGTAAGCGGGACCCGATTAGTTACCCACTATAGGGTCCAACAGTGCAGAAGGTGCCACAGAAAAGGCCACAGGCTAACAAGCAACACCAAGTGTACGGATCCAAGCGTACTCTCTCCTTCCTGCAGCGGTGCTCAGAATTCTGGTTTACAAGCTGCCGATGTCAGTATTCTTGGACTGAGTGAGTACGCAGAAACCCTTTCCTTTTCCAATGGCACCCCTTCACTACCACCACTGGGCCCCTGTGCACAACCCCTACCCACGGAGGGGTTAGACACCTTGCTGCCATACCACTGCCACCGGGCTCCCCAACAGCAGCGGTGGTACTCCATCTTACCACGCACCGTGGGTGGCGTCACTAATTTCCTAATCCCCTGTACATACTGCAAAAACAGGAAAGTCATCTAAATATGTGTGTTTGTGTATGTACAGTCATGGACAAAAGTGTTGGTGCTCTTGAAATTGTTCCAGAAAATGAAACGTTTATCCCAGAAATGTATTGCAATCAGACTTTTTATCATAGACATTTATTTCCTTTGTGTGTATTGTAACTACACCAAAAAAAACTGAGATAAAAGACAAATTGGATATAATTTCACACAAAACCCTCAAAATGGGCCAGACAAAATTGTTGTCACCCTCAGCTTAATATTTGGTTACATAGCCTTTGGAATAACTAACTGCATCTATAGCTTCTAATCATGATCAACAAACTTATTACACCTCTCACCTGGAATTTTACACCACTATTTTTTACACTGTGCTCCAGGTCTCTCATACTCTCATATTTGAAGGCATCTTCTCTTCTCCCAACAACAATTATAAGATTTCTCCACAGGTGTCAATGGGATTTAGATCCGGACTCATTGCTGCCACTTCATAACTTTCCATCGCGTTGTTTCCATTCATTTCTGGGGGTTTCTTGAAGTATATCTGTTTTTCATTGTACTGCTGGAAGACCCAAGACCGAGGACACAAACCCAGCTTTCTGATACTGGACACTACATTGCTACCCAAAATTCTTAGGTAATTTGCAGATTTCACAATGCCTTCCACACAGTCACGGTGCTCAGTGCCTTGAACCATCTTTGAGTCTCCACCATATGTGACTGTAGGCACTGTGTTCTTTTCTTTGTAAGCCTCATTCCATTTTTGGTAATCAGCAGAATGATGTGCTTTACCAAAAAGCTCTATCTTCATCTCATCTGTTCACAAGATGCTTTCCCAGAAGGATTTTGGCTAATTATCGTAAATTTTGGCAGAATATAGTCTAGTTTTATTATGTCTCTGTGTCAGCTGATGGGTCTTCCTGGATCTCCTGCCATAGCATTTAATTTCACTCAAATGTGGACGGATAGTTCTCACTGACACTGATGCACCCTGAGCCTGCAGGGCAGCTTGAATTTCTTTGGTTCTGCATTGCATCAATTTTTTTCTGTCATCTACGTCAAGGGAGATTAGCTACAATGTCATGGGTTGTAGATTTCTTGATTATGTTGCACACCATGGACAAAGGAACATCAAGATCACTAGAGATGATCTTGTAACCTTGAGATTGTTGATATATTTCAACAATTTTGGTTCTCAAGTTCCAAGACAGTTCTCTTCTCCTCTTTCTGTTCTCCATGCTTACTGTGACACACATTGCAAAGACTGAGTCAACTTTTCCCTTTTTTATGTGGTTTCGGGTGTGATTTTCATATTGCCCACTCCTCTTACTTGCCACATCTTTATATTATGGCTCTGTTGGATGCTCCATTTGTCCACTACCATGGATGTGTCAGTCTACCCGGACTCTTCTATCGCAGTCGTGCTTTGCCCTTCTTTCCTAGAATGTGACAGCAGGAACCAGCAGTATAGGGTCATCCTTGAGACTTTCTTATCCCAATGAACAACTGTTAATTGCAACCTAAAACTTAGAAGCAAAACAGATTTTATCTACAGATACCATTTTTCCTCGTATCAAAGTAGATTTTTTTTGCAAACCAATGAATCATGTTAATTTAAGGGAAAATAAAAACAGCAATTCTGTCTTCCCTGTGATTAATTCTTGGCTAATGTCACTTTTTACGATTTGAGACCACCTCAAGAGAAAACGTTTTCAGCAAGTAGGTCATCGGAACAATATAAAAGAGGATATTGTGTTCTCCATTTTTATGATTGTCCTTTTGTGTTTTTGGCAGAGCGAAAAAATATGATAAACTCAAAGATAAATTTGAGCTTGGAATCTAAACCCAAATTGAAGGAAAAAAAACGCACAAAACTATAACTACAGTATTTTATCTTCCTACATGTCGGTAATAACAAAAAAGGTCACTGAGTTTTCAGAAACCTAGAAGTCTTCAGAAAGCTGGAGGTTTCTTAACCCCGAAGAACAAGTCATATTATTCATTCGAACCCATGGCACATGTGGCAACACTCCATGCAGCCGCTATGTTTCTAGACAAATAAAACATGTTTTTGGGGTTACTAAGCAATGCAAAAACAACTGTATACAAACTATAAATGTGAATATTTTTTTATTAGCTGACTCAAGGCGCTAGAATGACAACCTCGGTATATTACAAAAAGTCAAATGATTTTGCAGACATTAGTTTATTTCAAAAATTAATTTTTAATGGGCTGTAAAACTCATTATTTGGTTTTATTTGGCTCAGTGGGGTCTGGATTTACCATTAAATTATAAAGTGAAAATTGTCTTTTTTTTTTTACTCCCTAAAATTGTACATGATTGACTCGCACACCTTATAGCAACAGCTGCCTTTTGGTGAACCTATGCTAAACAGTACAAAATTGAAATTGCAACATCAAGAAGGAAAAGTCATGGAGTTATGGAAATAACAGGATGGATTGACCGGTTAGGCCTAAGCCACATGGCATGAAAATCGGACCTAGTGGAATGCAATAAAACATCGCATTCCCCTCTGACCAATATTAACCTATGTCCCAGCACCCATGAGCGATTATTTTCTCGGCCCCAATCGGACCGAGAAAACAATCACAGCATGCTGCAATTGTAATCCGAGACTCTTTCTCTCACACCCATTCAAGTCTATGGGGCGAGAGAAAGATAACACTGCACTCGCAGTACACCGGTGTACTGCGAGTGCAGTGCGAGAATGGCAATAGCCGGCTACAGAGTACAGAGGGAAATAAAGCCCTCCCGCCCCTCCTCTGTGCTGGCACGCCCCTCTTCAGTGTCGGCTCGTCCCCCGCAGCTGAGGTCCCATCGCATGATCGGACCTCAGTCGCAGCGATACTCGCATGACACTCGGCTCCTGCTGTGCTGTCAGCGTGAGCCGAGTGTCATGCGAGGATCGCATTAGTCCCCGGGTGGCCCTGGCCTTACTGGTAGACCGTCGTGAAATAGGTTAGTTTTACCCTACTGATGATATGTTGTAGCAATAGCAATCCTGCTCAGCACGATAGGAACTGCAGGTTCAGACATTTGGTGTTTGTGTTTGGCTGAGGAGCCAATAAGGCAAAGCTACCGTCTGTGGGATTATGACTGAACCCCTCTAAACAATAGGATAAAGAGTTGCACACCAGTCACAATGTATAGGGGAATAATGAAAAGCAGGACTGCTATGGGAATACTAGACTGAAAAATACAATAGACTATCTGAAAAAGTGAAAAAACATGAAAATGGAATATGCATATCTGTCGCCCGGGGACAAGGGGTACTCAGATCCGGGCCACAGAGTCACTTCTGTGGGTATCACGGTGGCGTGACCCGGTCTGTGATCCCATGCTCCACAGTAAGAAGGGGATTAGGTAAGGGAGATTGTCCGTGACACCACCCGTGGTGTGCGGTGAGGTAACGGAGCACCGCCGCTGCCGGTTAATGGATCCCGGGGATGGTGGTGGGCAGCAAGGTGGTGATTTCCCTCCACGGGTAGGGTGTTGGTGTTCCGGGACCCCGGTGAGGTGGTGCAGGGTGGAAATGGAGACGGTCTGAGAGCTGTGCATCCGGTTGGACCAGGGGATGTTGTTACTCACAGTTTGCTTTGCAAGGAAATTCACACAGAGTCAGGAATTAACCAGAAACTGCCGGAGTCCGCAGCCTTCGGTACGGAGGGTGTTAGTGTCCCACACACGGTGCAGCAGCGCCTGTTCTTTCCCTTCAGCCAGGTGCCTCTCTCTCCACTCTCTTTCTCTTTCCTCCTCAGCCGGGAAAGAGGAGTCCGCTCCCCTGCAGTGATCCAGGATCTCCTTCAACACTGGCTTTGCCAGGGCGTCACACATAACTGCTAGGAATAATAGGAATGAGAGATGTTTAGCCATTGTATTGATCAATGCAAAGGAGCCGTAAAACCAAACGCCAAGGTAATCTCTATTTTTGGGGTCCCTAACCTACGTGTAACCTCACCTGCAGTTAAAAAACATGCTCTGTATGGGAAGCAAAGGACCAAGCTATATATGTGAAATAAGACACATGGCTATGGGTGGGGCAGGGTTCTCAGACAGAAAATGCATAATAATTAAAGAATGTACGTCTGGAACACCAATGGTGTGAACAAGGTGCAAGACTCAAAAATATACAGCTAAACAATAGGATAAAGAGTTGCACACCAGTCACAATGTATAGGGGAATAATGAAAAGCAGTATTTCAGTATTGCCAGTGCCACATAATCTTCTTTCCTCGTGATGGCATCTATTTTGTGAAGTGCACCAGTCCCTCCAGCAGCAAAACAACTCCACAACATGATGCTACCACCCCCATGTTTCCCAGTTGGGATGGTGTTCTTAGTCTTCAAAACTTCTCTCTTTCTGCTTCATTATGGCCAAACAGTTCAATTTTAGGTTTGTCAGACCCCAGGACATGTCTCCAAAAATCAAGGTCTTTGTTCCTGTGTATGTTTCTTTTGGAGTAATGGCTTCTTCCTGGCAGAGTGGTCTTTCAGCCCATGATAATACAGTACTCATTTCACTGTGGATAATGACACAATCTTATCAGCTTCCACCAGCATCTTCACAAGTTCTTTTGCTTTTGTTCTATGGTGGATATTCACATGTCTGACCAAAGCACATTCATCTCTGGTACACAGAACCTGTCTCCTTCCTGAGTTGTATGATGGCTGGACATTCCCATCTTGTTTGTACTTGCATATAATTGATGGTACAGATGAGTGAGGCACCTTCGGGTATCTGGAAATTGCATGCAAGGATGAACCAGACTTGTGCAAGTCCACAATTCTTTTCCTGAGATCTTGGCTAATTTCTTTTGACTTTCCCATGATGCTACACAAAGAAGCAATGTGTTTCAGGATGTGCATTAAAATACATCCACAGATGTGTCTCTAATTAACTCAGATGTTGCCAATAAATCTACCAGATGACATCAACATATTAGGCTGTCCCATATTGTTTAAAGGCATAGTACACTTAGTATTATTACACCAAAATATCCCAATAATAAATAAAGCCAATATAAAAGGAGTTTTTTATTAATGGTAAATATTTATTAAAACCATACATGGAAATTTACATATAATTAAAACCTACATAAAACCCAAAGGCAGGGAAAACAGGCTATGCAACCCAGCATGGACATGAGGTGTAATGTTTATATATATATATATATATATATATATATATGGGGAACAGTTAAAGTATACTGTAACGCCCTGGGCAAGCCAGGGGTCACAGGTCACAACACCACCACACCCTACACCCCAGTTAGGAACACCAAAGCTAACCCTAAATCCTTGTTGCCTTCCTCCAGGGGCTGATGTTCACACCAGGGGGTGGGCCAGGTGGTTGGCTCCGCCCACCGAGGGGTACACAGCCCTGGAGGCGGGAAGAACCAGGCAGTTCAAGCTAGGGAGTGGAGGAGTAAACAGTCGAGTTTAGTGCAGTCGAGAACAGAGATGAGTGAGGGAAGTGAAAGTGAGAGGAAGCAAGATAGAGTTTGGAAGTGGAAGTAGTAGTAGAGCTAAAGAGTGAAGCTGAAGTCAAGTAAAGTAACAAGCAACAGTAATCAAGCCTGAAGTTGGTCCATGGCTGTGTGCCTGGACAGTGTCAGCAAGGTCAGCAGACGGCGGTGATTGTCTGGAGTGGGACTGCTCGGAGGTTGCTGGAAGGACCGCGGACGGGTAGTGGCCCGGCGGTCTGGAGCAGTATACAAAGGACAGTCAGCACCAGGGCAGGGACCTCTCGGATCCCGGCAAGGCTAGGAGTCGCCATAATTTTCCAAATCCGTCAGTGAAGGGGACATCTGTCTCCCAACAACCAAGTCCCGAGTGAAGGCAAAAGTCCAACCATTGAGGAGAGACACCGCCACCGCCAAGGCACCAGTTTCTCAGGGCCAGCGCCTGCGGGCAAAGTAGGGCTCCTCCGGCCAATATCCAAGCCGGGGAGCGGGTTACCGGTGGGAACCCATCGCAACCAATATCAACAGAGGTGCAGGACAAAGGGACCGTCACCTAATGGGGAAAGCAAGTGCAGCCGTCCGTGGGAACCGACCAACCAGCCGTTTGTTTACCGAGAACTGTGTCATCGTCTCAGGCTGAGTGAGTACCACAGTGCCGCAAGGCACAGCGCTGCCCCCCGCGTCCCTGCGCCCACCAGGCCCTGCATCACCCACCTCATCACTGGGCCCCGGGATCACCAACCCCTACCCACGGAGGGGCAACATAACAACTGGCTGCTCCATACCATCCTGCCCGGGATCCCCATACAGAGCAGCGGTGGTGTTAATAAATCACCACAACCGTGGGTGGCGTCACGGACAATAAACTCATCCCAAAACCAATTCCCTTTTCACTCACGGGCGAGGAGCGCCGCTCGAGTCCCCGGGATCCGGCCCATCGCTCGAGCCACCGGGCAGCGGCAGCAGCAGGCCGCAGTGCCAGCCGGACCCGAGCACAGGGAGAGCGCGGCGTTCCCTCCTCCGCCCGCGACAATACCATAAATGAAACAGTATTGCGGTCATTAATACGGTCACAGGTTGATCTTTTAATAGTAAAATACTATAACCGCAAAACCAAACTGCCCCATTAAAACACAAATAGCAAACCTGTAGCCATGGTGGATCGCGCAACCAGCCTCCCCGCCTCTCACTCCAACGCACGTTTCACACTGCTGCTTCCTCAGGGAGTGGTAAGGAGGCAGGCGGTGGACCCATTTTATATGTCCGGTGCACATGTGTGTCATAATTAATGCTCTCGTACCTTATTACAGAGCGCCACCAGAAAGCACTCGGACCGGAAGCCAGCGACACGTCACCATCGGTCGCGTCATCGCGTGCCTATGCACATGCTCGATGACGCGACCGATGGTGACGTGTCGCGAGCGAGAGCAAGCGGGTCGCATAGCAAGCCCCAGGAAACAACCAGGCTGCGCTCAGCACAGGATTGATCACATGATCGCAACAACCGGACATAGAATACCGAAGGGACAAGGGAACATAAGAAATTTCAATACAATCTTTATTAACAAATTTTGTTCATATACTGTATTATTAAAACTACAATTCATACCATTTTATACCACAACCATAAAGTGAAAAAGGTGCACATGTATAATTACATACCATATACTGTAATATTATATACCACATACTATATATGTCAAATTTAACCATACCAACCATACCAACAATATTATATTATATATACCATCACACACTAATACATACATACGATAAACTTTAACTAAGTGCCCTATTACATATACATATCAAATAAATAATTAATTAAAAAATATATAATAAATATGTATATATGATTTTGTATAAAAAAAATATATAAAATAAAAAATTATATATATATGTGCATATATATGTGTAAACCATTGTATTTTATGTGCAGCTATATAAATCAATCTGCATATACTCCACTACCATTCAATAAGGAAACCATACATACCATTCACCAATACAAAGGTTATATACATAGCACCATACAGTACCCCACAAATGAATAAAGAGTCTCAAATTAATTGGTGAAACCACATATAACCGTGTAAACAACCATAATAACCATATTAGCACGAGCAACACCAACATATAATAAATAACCACCATCTGCCATACTACATTAAAAATGACATAATACTATTCAACCCAGTATAAAGTGCATAAAGCACAAAGTGATTATATCTATATGCATAATATCTAATGTAAGGATTACCTAATTGTAACCTATGAATGTGAATAAATAAAAATGTGAAAAGTAAAAAATAAAAAAATATAAAAATATATTAATATATAATATAAGAATACATAAGTGTATATTAATAAGTGATAACCAAAATATTCATATTACTGGTGAAAAGTGAATTTACCTAAATGTATATAGCCCTCAATAAAATAACAACCTATTATACCATCACATACAACATACAAGATAGAAATCATGCAAATAGTACCATACATGCGCACAAAAATATCATATATGCACCAACTTACACTCATTACTATTACCATAAATTTGATACCTCATAGCCATATATCCATACTGTATATGAGAAACCAATCATTATTATCACAAACCTCACTCTAATATTAAATCTATTCATATTCACAATCCAAATAATAAAGAGAGGAAAATCAGATATTCCGTCCCTACCTAACACTATGTGAGCACACCACCAACAATACAGAACAATTACATATGTCACATTTATTATCCATAGTCATGTCTTTTATTATTAAAATACTATAAAATCTGTATTTCTACCACCGACCGTACCAAGTACCTCAGCATTCTTAAACCACCTACTAACCCCAAAAACCAGAGGAATCAAAAACCATATCACAGGAAATTACCAAATCCCCATTGTTCATTGAGACCAAAGGGTGAAATTGTTCTCAAAATTGTAATCCACCGGCACTCTTTCTGTAGTAATCGTGTTTTGATGTCACCTCCTCTTGAGCCCATATAGACACAATCAATTCCCTGGACTCTAAGGGCGGCTTTGCACGTTGCGATATTGCACGTGCGATGTCGATGGGGTCAAATCGAAAGTGACGCACATCCGGCGTCGCAGTCGATATCGCAACGTGTAAAACCTTTTTGATACGATGAACGAGCGCAAAAGCGTCGTTATTGTATCATCGCTGCAGCCTCCGACATTTCCATAATGCCGGTGCAGCGACAGGTACGATGTTGTTCCTCGCTCCTGCGGCAGCACACATCGCTGTGTGTGAAGCCGCAGGAGCGAGGAACTTCACCTTACCTGCCGCCGGCTGCAATGAGAAGGACGGAGGTGGGCGGGATGTTTACATCCTGCTCATCTCCGCCCCTCCGCTTCAATTGGCCGCCTGCCGTGTGACGTCACTGTGACGCCGCACGACCCGCCCCCTAAGGAAGGAGGCGAGTCGCCGGCCAGAGGGACGTCGCACGGCAGGTATGTGCGTGTAAAGCTGCCGTAGCGATAATAATCGCTACGGCAGCTTTCACTAGATATTGCACGTGCGACGGGGGCGGGATTATCGCTGCAGCATCGGTAACACATTGTTACCGATGTCGCAACGTGCAAAGCCCGCCTAAGACGTTTCCATGTATCAGGATGCTTATTCCGAAAGTGTCTTGCCAATGGTTTTAGTTTCTTTATTGCCGCATGATCCGTTCTGATTTCATATGCAGCCTTGATGTCCCGAATATGTTCTTGAATCCGGACCCTCAATTCTCTTGAGGTCATACCCACATAGAACAGTCCACATGGGCACGTCGCAAGGTAAATTACTGCTTCCGTCTTGCAGTTAATATGATGGACAATCTCATACTCCCATGTTCTTGCAGAATTCCAAAAGGTCTTTGTCTTCATAATCACAGGGCAAATAGAACAGCTGCCACATATCCATGATCCCCATTTTGGACCTGAAGATTGAAATAAAAACTTAGATTTAGATGGCACATAATGACTTCGTACAATACAGTCACGAATGGTTCTATTCCTTCTGGCCGTAATAGAAGGAGTATCTGATATGAATTTCTTAATATCATGATCTTGATGTAAAATCGGCCAATAATTCTGAAAGCTCTTGATCATATCATTCCATCTTCCATGGTAGTTAGTAATTAAACGAACCATCTCTTGGTTATTAGACCTTTTCTTGGGGATCAAAAGATCAATTCTTTTGCTATTTCTAGCCCGATTGTATCCTTTCAGAATACAATCATTTTTATATTCCCTCTGTACAAACCTTTTTTGAAGTTCTTCTGCCTCTTTCTCAAATTCATTGTCTTGATCACAAATGCGACGTGCCCGAATGAACTGCCCAGTGGGTATCGCCTTTATCACATGTGCCGGATGCGCAGATCTTGTATGTAAATAGGCATTGACACTAGTTTCCTTCCGGAAAATTGTTGGTAATAGTAATGAGTGTAAGTTGGTGCATATATGATATTTTTGTGCGCATGTATGGTACTATTTGCATGATTTCTATCTTGTATGTTGTATGTGATGGTATAATAGGTTGTTATTTTATTGAGGGCTATATACATTTAGGTAAATTCACTTTTCACCAGTAACATGAATATTTTGGTTATCACTTATTAATATACACTTATGTATTCTTATATTATATAAATATATTTTTATATTTTTTTATTTTTTACTTTTCACATTTTTATTTATTCACATTCATAGGTTACAATTAGGTAATCCTTACATTAGATATTATGCATCTATATATATAATTGCCTTATTCTGTCTGTCTGTCTGTCTGTCTGTCTGTCTATCTGTCTGTCTGTCTGTCATGCTCCAAAATTGTGTCCTTACGGTGACACAAAGCTGATTGGCCGCTGGGCTCGCCATGGCCCCGCCCCCCCACACGGATTGGCCGCTTGCCCAGGCTGCGCCCCCACACGGATTGGCCAGCCGCTCGCCCAGGCTCCGCCCCCCCCACAGATTGGCCTCTCGCCCCGGCACCCTGCAGGCATTGGCAATTCGGCCACGCCACGCCCCGCCCCCCTCACGCAATGCACGTTAGCTCTGGCCCCACCCCCTCCCTCCTCCCGCGCATTTCTCGAACTGACACGGCTGTCACGGAGGTGAGTACGGTACTCCCTGCCCACCCCCCCCCACCTCCCCCCCCGCCCCCGCCCCCGCCCCCGCTCGCACAGGACTGGTGTGGATACGTTGCTAACCATGCTCGCATGGTTACAAGCGCTGTCACGGAGGTGAGTACTGTACTCCCTCCCCCCCCCGGCCCCCGCTCGCACGGCAGTGGTGGGAGTGGTGTGGATACGTTGGTATCAAGCCCATCAAGGTCCTGCTGCGCCAGAAGATCCACACGCACACACACAAACATACACACACATCAGATCACACTCACACTCACTCTTACACACACCTCACACACACCTCACACACACCTCACATCGCATCCACATACTCACAACATCCTGGGATATCGCTTGCTTCTCGGCGGCGAAAATGTGCTGTTGTGATCTTCCAGGACCTGACGGAGGATCACATGGCCAGAAGCATGTGATATCCCCGGATGTTGTGAGTATGAGCGCGTAAGTGCGATATCGTCAGTGTCTGTGTGTGTGAGTGGATGCGATCGGGTGTGTGTGAGTGGATGCGATCGGGTGTGTGTGAGTGGATGCGATCGGGTGTGTGTGAGTGGATGCGATCGGGTGTGTGTGAGTGGATGCGATCGGGTGTGTGTGAGTGGATGCGATCGGGTGTGTGTGTGAGTGGATGCGATCGGGTGTGTGTGTGAGTGGATGCGATCGGGTGTGTGTGTGAGTGGATGCGATCGGGTGTGTGAGTGTCGGCAGAGGACCAGGCCGTGCTGGAGGAGGCTGGGAGCAGAGAGGCTGATCATGGGGAAGAGGGGAATGCTGATGCTGAAGGAGGCTGGGATGGGAAGGCTGGGAGGAAGGAGGCTGGGACGAGAGAGGCTGATCCTCAGGAAGGCTGAGGAGGGGAGGCTGATGCTGAGGGAGGCTGGAAGGAGAGAGGCTGAGCAAACGTGCTCCATCCGCCATACTGCGCACTCCCCATCGTGCTGCATCCCCCATGCTGCGCACTCCCAAACGTGGTCCATCCGCCATGCTGCGCACTCCCAAACGTGGTCCATCCGCCATGCTGCGCACTCCCAAACGTGCTCCATCCGCCATGCTGCGCACTCCCAAACGTGCTCCATCCGCCATACTGCGCACTGGAGCACGTTTGGGAGTGCGCAGCATGGCGGATGGAGCACGTTTGAGAATGCGCAGCATGGCGGATGGAGCACGTTTGGGAGTGCGCAGCATGGCGGATGGAGCACGTTTGGGAGTGCGCAGCATGCCGGATGGTGCACGATCGGGAGTGCGCAGTATGGCGGATGGAGCACGTTTGGGAGTGCGCAGCATGGCGGATGGAGCACGTTTAGAAGTGCGCAGCATGGCGGATGGACCACGTTTGGGAGTGCGCAGCATGGCGGATGGAGCACGTTTAGGAGTGCGCAGCATGGCGGATGGAGCACGTTTGCAAGTGCGCAGCATGGCGGGTGGAGCACGATGGGAGGTGCACACCTCCCCCCAACACACACACACACGCGCACTGCACAACACACACACACTAGGAATCACAAACAACGCCCTACACAGACACCCACACAGACAACGCTGCACACACAAATATACGCACATACTGCACAACACACACATTGCTCAAAACATACCTCCCCCCAAAACACACCACACCCACACAAACCGCACAACACACACACACACACACAACGCTACAGACACACAGCGCTCCACAAACAACGCAACACACGCAACACACATACAACACCGCTCTCACCCCCCGCGACACTCAGAACATGTACAGCGCCCTACACAAACACTTGGTAACTATACACAACAACATCTATATATATATATAACAAAAATCATACATGAACTACACAATACGTAAATTCTAGAATACCCGATGCGTAGAATCGGGCCACCTTCTAGTATAGATATAATCACTTTGTGCTTTATGCACTTTATACTGGGTTGAATAGTATTATGTAATTTTTAATGTAGTATGGCAGATGGTGGTTATTTATTATATGTTGGTGTTGCTCGTGCTAATATGGTTATTATGGTTGTTTACACGGTTATATGTGGTTTCACCAATTAATTTGAGACTCTTTATTCATTTGTGGGGTACTGTATGGTGCTATGTATTGGCGAATGGTATGTATGGTTTCCTTATTGAATGGTAGTGGAGTATATGCAGATTGATTTATATAGCTGCACATAAAATACAATGGTTTACACATATATATGTACATATATATATAATTTTTTATTTTATATTTTTTTATTTATACAAAATCATATATACATATTTATTATATATTTTTTAATTAATTATTTATTTGATATGTATATGTAATAGGGCACTTAGTTAAAGTTTATCATATGTATGTATTAGTGTGTGATGGTATATATAATATAATATTGTTGGTATGGTTGGTATGGTTAAATTTGACATATATAGTATGTGGTATATAATATCACAGTATATGGTATGTAATTATACATGTGCACCTTTTTCACTTTATGGTTGTGGTATAAAATGGTATGAATTGTAGTTTTAATAATACAGTATATGAACAAAATGTGTTAATAAAGATTGTATTGAAATTTCTTATGTTCCCTTGTCCCTTCGGTATTCTATGTCCGGTTGTTGCGATCATGTAATCAATCCTGTGCTGAGCGCAGCCTGGTTGTTTCCTGGGGCTTGCTATGCGACCCGCTTGCTCTCGCTCACGTCATCGCGTGCCTATGCGCATGCTCGATGACGCGACCGATGGTGACGTGTCGCTGGCTTCCGGTCCGAGTGCTTTCTGGCAGCGCTCTGTAATAAGGTACGAGAGCATTAATTATGACACACATGTGCACCGGACATATAAAATGGGTCCACCGCCTGCCTCCTTACCACTCCCTGAGGAAGCAGCAGTGTGAAACGTGCGTTGGAGTGAGAGGCGGGGAGGCTGGTTGTGCGATCCACCATGGCTACAGGTTTGCTATTTGTGTTTTAATGGGGCAGTTTGGTTTTGCGGTTATAGTATTTTACTATTAAAAGGTCAACCTGTGACCGTATTAATGACCGCAATACTGTTTCATTTATGGTATACTTTAACTGTTCCCCATATATATATATAAACATTACACCTCATGTCCATGCTGGGTTGCATAGCCTGTTTTCCCTGCCTTTGGGTTTTATGTAAGTTTTAATTATATGTAAATTTTCATGTATGGTTTTAATAAATATTTACCATTAATAAAAAAACTCCTTTTATATTGGCTTTATTTATTATTGGGATATTTTGGTGTAATATTGCTGTTTGTATATCCTGATAGGATTAATAAATGATAAATTTTGATTAAATCCGGTTAAAACTTCTTAATTTGGGTATATATAGTACACTTAGTGTATGTAAACTTTTGACTTTGCAGAAAGTAATATAAATGCCTTAAAACATTCTCTCTCTCTTATTATTTTGGCATTTTGCAAATATAAATAATTTTGGTTCCTAATTGACCTAAAACAAGAAAGGTTTATTCTGATTCCATGTCAGATAGTGAGAAAAACCTAAAGATGTGTCTTTATAGAGAGCAGAGGGAAAAACATGCAGATGTGTCTTTTTAGAGAGCGGAGGGAAAAACCTGCAGATGTGTCTTTTTAAAGAGCGGAGGGAAAGACCTGCATGTGTGTCTTTTTAGATACTGTATGTAAATTTCTGGTTTCAACTGTATAATGGTACTCAACTATTTATGTAGATTTATTTTAAGGGGGCTTTACACGCAGCGACATTGCTAGCGATATTGCTCGTGAAAGCACCCGCCCCCGTCATTTGTGCATCACTGGCAAATCACTGCCCATGGTGCACAATATCGCTAGCAGCCGTTACATGGACTTACCTTCCTAGCGACGTTGCTGTGGCCGGTGAACAGCCTCTTTTCTAAGGGGGCGGTTTGTGCAGCGTCACAGCGATGTCACATGGCCGGCGTCCAATTGAAGTGGAGGGGTGGAGAGCAGCCGCATGGAAGTCACGCCCACCTTGTTGCCGGAGGATGCAAGTATGCTGTTGTTCGTCGTTCCTGGGGTGTCACATGTAGCGATGTGTGCTGCCTCAGGAACGGGGAACAACCTGCGTCCTGCACGAGCAACAACATTTGGGAAATGGACGACATGTCAACAATCAACGATTTGGTGAGTATTTTACATCATTAGCGGTCGCTCGTAAGTGTCACACGCAACGACGTCGCTAACAATGCCGGATGTGCATCACAAATTCCGTGACCCCAACGATATCTCATTAGCGATGTTGTTGCGTGTAACTGGGCCTTAAAGGCTACTTTACACACTGCGATATCGGTCCCGATATCGCTAGTGTGGGTACCTGCCCCCATCTGTTGCGCGACACGGGCAAATCGCTGCCCGTGCCGCACAACAGCCGTCACACATACTTACCTGTCTGGCGACGTCGCTGTGACGGGCGAACCGCCTCCTTTCTAAGGGGGCGGTCCGTGCAGCGTCACAGCGACGTCACTGAAGCGTCACTGAACCGCCGCCCAATAGCAGCGGAGGGGCGGAGATGAGCGGGACGTAACATCCCGCCCACCTCCTTCCTTCCTCATAGCGGCCGGGAGGCAGGTAGGGAGAGCTTCCTCGCTCCTGCGGATGTGCGTCACAAATTCCGTGACCCCAACGACTCCGCATTAGCGATGTCGCAGCGTGTAAAGCCCGCTTTAGATTGTAAAATGGTGATCAAACATGGACTTTTCCTTAAAGTCATTGGCGTGTCCCTGGTTCCTAAAACCTTTAGGACAGCCTATGCTAGTTTCCTAGTAAAGTAGTTTACTTATATAGTGGGGGATGCATTGGAGGGTGACGGATATATTAGGGATTTTAACTCTCCTTGTCGGAGTTTTCCTTCCATAGCAATAGCTTCTTTATCGTAAGAACACACACATGTTCAGTTCATCCAAGTCTGTTTTCTATGAAAGGGGCACACTGGTCTCTGCTCCTCATATAAAAGGCTGTTTTAACTTTTATAGCCTGATCTGCTTTCTGTTGTAATCCTGACAAACTTAATTATCACTTTCAGCAATGGCAGCGTTCACATATCTCACTCCTCAGGCTACAATCAGCGACATAGCTTTCATAGCAATGTAATCCTATTTTGTTTCTGAATAGATAGTAAGTAGAAATTCATTTTATCTGTCAGAACAATAAATCCCAAAAAGGAAAAGTAAATTCACATTTTCACATAAAAAATAAAACATTTTAAAACAGAACATAGAAATGAGAACCAGAATCAGTGAAGCAACGCAATTCTGGAGTTTTTATTTTGTTTTCTCATTAGGCTGTTTACCAAACGGATTAATTTATTTTGTATTCTGATAGATCAGACATTTATGAAAGCAACGATACCAAATATGTGCATTTCTTTTTGGGGGGGAGGGTAAAAAAAAAGGGTGAATTGTACGTTTGTGTTTCATTTTTTTTTTTAGAATATTAAGTTTTTTTCTCACTTTTTACTGTATTTAATAGTCCTCTTAGGGGCCCTTTGCACACTACGACATCGCAAGCCGATGCTGCGATGCTGAGCGCGATAGTTCCGTCGCAGCTGCGATATCTTGTGATAGCTGCCGTAGCGAATATTATCTTCACATGCACTTACCTGCCCTGCGATGTCTCTCTGGCTGGTGACCCGCCTCCTTCATAAGGGGGCGGGTCATGTGGCGTCACAGCGACGTCACACGGCAAGCGGCCAATAGAAGCGGAGGGGCGGAGATGAACGGGACGTAAACATCCCGCCCACCTCCTTCCTTCCCCATTGCAGCGGGACTCAGGTAGGAGATGTTCCTCGCTCCTGCGACTTCATACACAGCGATGTGTGCTGCCGCAGGAACGAGGAACAACATCGTAACATCGCTGCAGCCAAAATAATGAAAATGACCGACACTACACCGATCATACGATACCGACGCTTTTGCACTCGTTAATCATAGTTAAAATGATTTACACACTACGATGTCGAGAGCGACGCCAGAAGTGCGTCACTTTCAATTTGACCCCACGGACATCGCACCTGCGATGTCGTAGTGTGCAAGGGGCCCCTTAGGAGACTTGAAGTTGCGATCAATTATATCACCTCTTGTGCTAATGAGCCACCCTCCCTGATTAACTCCTGCTGCCCTGTCATTTCCTAGTCCAGTCCATCCCTTCTCACTATGGGACCCGGGACCCACAACCTCTAGTGGCAGCCGGCCGTACTACACAGGAGAAAAATACATATTAGTACAAGGTAGTTAATGCAAGTACACTGTAGTGCCATCCATCACCACAAGGAAGTGGGGGCGGTAATGCACTGGTCACTCTATTACAACTCTATAATAACTTGTGCACCCAGTAAAATAAAATATACATTGCTGGAATAAGGGTCTCTGCCCCTACATCATGTTGCGGTCACATTACATAACAAAAATCTGGCGACAGATTCTCATTAAGGCATGTGCAAATTAGACGAGAACTGAAGTGGGGATGTATTAATTTTCTTTATTTAGTGTGACGCCCTGGCAAAACCAGGGTGTCACAGAGCCTGCAAAAATCCAGCAAAGTGCAGGCCACTCTCCTCCTTGGTAACCTGATCCCACACCAGTGCAGCAGGACAGACACCCCCCGCCCCCCCCTAGTGTAAGAGCTAAACTGAGCAGCAGGGGAGGGGCGAGAGCAGAGTGTGTGAGGAGTGTGAAGAGAGCAGACCAGGGGAAAATAGCTCCTGGCTGCTGCAAGGAAGGGAAGTGTGAGGAAGGGGCCCGAGGTAGCCGGGGCAGAGTGGTGGCCCGCCGGTACCAAGGGAAGACCCGGATCACGGCAGGGGAGTGGGCTCCCCGTTCCCGACTGAGGAAAGAGAAAGAGGCATCTGGCTGCAGGGCAAGAACCGGATCCTGCTGTATTATGTGTGGGATCCAAACACCATCCGTACCGAAGGCTGCGGACACTGGCAATTCCTAGTTTACCAGTGACTCTGTGTGAAATACTTGTGAGTACGCCTGTGCCCTCAGGCACCGCACCGCACCGCAGCACTGTGCCTGGCATATCCCCGAAGGGCCCTGGGACCAACTGCCCCTACCCACGGAGGGGTTAACATCCAAAGCTGCGCCCCAACACCGTTCCCGGGAGTCCCGCACGTTCACCTCAGTGGTGGTGTCCACCATCACCACAACCCGTGGGTGGCGTCACGGACAATCCCCTTTTACAATAACCCCTTTTTACAGTGGAGCGTGGGATCACAGACCGGGTCACGCCACCGTGATACTTACTGAAGTGACCCTTGGCCCGGATCTGAGTACCCCTATCCCTGGGCGACACAAATTGGCGTCATGAACAGGATCGATCCAGTCTACTCACCCGTAGAAGTGCGCCTTGTAGTTCCCGTCAGCGGCATCCCGCTGCAAAAAGATTGAAAATCCGCCATCTTGGGCTCGAAATGTTCCCGCTCGAGTCATCTTCCCCGAGCAGTGAAGGCACGAAATTGAGACCCCGCCCCCATAAAGAAGGGCGTGCCAGAGAGAACCAAGAGGGGACGGGTGAAGAGCGGTTCCCCCATGTGATCCCGGGGATAAGAAGTAGGGACGCCAGGACTCTGCACCCATCTTGTTCCTGGACCCTGAAGGTGCAGCGCCATGTCCACCCCGTCTGAGCAGCCCGAGGTCCTCGCCCGTACCATCCGGGAGAGGGAGAAAGAAGCTGTAGCCCCCGCTTCAGTTGCAGGAGCGGCGGACCCCGAGACTGGTGGCGACTCCCCGTGTAGCAGCTGGCGGTGACCCGCCTGCCACAGGAAGGATGTCGGCTCCGGCAGCCCACCCGGCCGCAACGGGAGCGGCAATCAACTCAGATGACGTTGGCTCCGGCAGTCCGCCCGGCCGCAACAGTAGCCGCACCCTGTAAGTTAACCCCCGAAGTTAAAGGAGCGAGGACAGTTCCCGTTAGAGAGCCCGGTCCACCGTACCCACACTGCAGGCAGTGGAGGCTGGGGTCTTTTGGACAGTGTCACTGTGAGTGAGGTGGCATTGGGGACCCACGCTGCCCTGTGGTGGACTGGGGAAGGTGGCTGGAGGAGGCTGCGTCGGCAGCAAAGCCCCGTAGTTAATGGGGTCCCCCGTTCCGTACCCGTCCCGCTTGGGTGGCCTGGGCCAGTTCCTGTTTTCCGGACTAGGGAAAAGGGGTGCCACCTGTCGTAGTGGTGGCATCAAGGTTTAGGTTACTTGGGTGGGAAAGCGGAAAGGCCCGGTCCCGCTCCGGTTAATATAATTGTATCATTGTTAGTATACTTGTAAAACTGTTATCTTTTTTTCAGTTCCCGTTCAATAAAGGTCGGTGCCCGGACAGCCCGAGGACGGGCTGTGTTTTACCAAGGGGGTGTGTGACGCCCTGGCAAAACCAGGGTGTCACAGAGCCTGCAAAAATCCAGCAAAGTGAAGGCCATTCTCCTCCTTGGTAACCTGATCCCACACCAGTGCAGCAGGACAGACACCCCCCCCAGTGTAAGAGCTAAACTGTGCAGCAGGGAAGGGGCGAGAGCAGAGTGCGTGAGGAGTGTGAAGAGAGCAGACCAGGGGAGGATAGCTCCTGGCTGCTGCAAGGAAGGGAAGTGTGAGGAAGGGGCCTGAGGTAGCCGGGGCAGGGTGGTGGCCCGCCGGTACCAAGGGAAGACCCGGATCACGGCAGAGGAGTGGGCTCCCCGTTCCCAACTGAGGAAGGAGAAAGAGGCATCTGGCTGCAGGGCAAGAACCGGATCCTGCTGTATTGTGTGTGGGATCCAAACACCATCCGTACCGAAGGCTGCGGACACCGGCAATTCCTAGTTTACCAGTGACTCTGTGTGAAATACTTGTGAGTACGCCTGTGCCCTCAGGCACCGCACTGCACCACAGCACTGCGCCCTGCATATCCCCGAACGGGCCCCGGGACCAACTGCCTCTACCCACGGAGGGGTTAACATCCAAAGCTGCGCCCCAACACCGTTCCCGGGAGTCCCGCACCTTCACCGCAGTGGTGGTGTCCACCATCACCACAACCCGTGGGTGGCGTCACGGACAATCCCCTTTTACAATAACCCCTTTTTACAGTGGAGCCTGAAATCACAGACCGGGTCACGCCACCGTGATACTTACTGAAGTGACCCTTGGCCCAGATCTGAGTACCCCTATCCCTGGGCGACACATTAGCATGAAGTTTAATAGTTTTATTTCCCCGCTAAGGTAGGTCTGGAAGTAGATTAGCCCCATTCAATGGAGCTAATCCTAATGTGACTTCTCATTGCTGTTTATGTTCTGAATGCAATTTTCTCAATTAGTAACATTTCACATGAATCAGGCAGGAAAATGCAGCTGTTTTAGAGCAGAATGCCTTTTAAAATTTTAATTTAAACATAACGATTCTGTATCTTCACAAGTTAATGCTTTGCAATTGTCTTTAGATGTCCAATTATTCATCTAATTATTTCTTCTGGCATCTACTGCCATATTTAAAGTGATTGTTCACTATTTCAACATAGGTCATAAATGGGACCATGGTGGAGCTAATGTATGAAGGTGCTGACGCCGGGCCAAAGGGGGCTTCGCACTCCTACACCAGAAAGAGTCTGTGTGTGTGGATCACTTTGAGTGAGGTGTATGGCACTTACTGTTCTCTTCAGGGTGGTGTCCATCACCATGCAGCCGGTCCCTCTTGTGGACGCAGTAGTGAAACACTTGACACAGGAGTTTTTTGGCAACCATAAATTGAATAGGTTATTTTTCATCTCACTTTTATGACAAACATGGCCTCATGCTGAATTATTCTTTGGGGTACTCTCTCTCTCCCTATCCCTGCTATCTTGGAACTAGTCTGCAAGCTGTCAGGCACCTGTGCCTCCTTTTCCCCACTAATGTCACCGCTGTCCGATTCTCTGCCCCGTCGGCTCTCTAGTCGCTTCGACCGTCCAAGCCCATCAGGGTGAGCCGTAGGCTCTGGACATTAAGAGAATAGCTCCTGGTTCCCTGACTGGCTTCACTACATAGCTACCTCCTCACTCAAACCCTCCTGGAGAACTGGCACCCCACAAGACCCGTCTCTCTAACCAACCCACTCCCCATCGGTCACTCCCCCCACCTTTACTCTCAGCTTCCACTGTACTAGGGAGTGTCTAACACTGCTTCATCTGTAAAACCTACACCTTCAGCTTATCAGGCTAATACACCTCACTATACGTTATTAATACATTGGCAATAAATTACACATTACATAACCATACACTTTGCATTGGATTCTTGATTGCTAGGTGGTGCCGGCCACTACACAGTCCTTGTTCTGCTGCAACAAAGAACTGCACCTTCTTATCCCATTCTCTAGAGGATTCAACACATATATAATGCACACAGCATAAAACACAGTAGGGGGTAAGGGAGGGGGTAACATGACCACCCCCTACACTATTATAAGAAAATACACCTATTGTGCCCCTTCCTCTAACACAACCCTTCCACTACTCCTCTGTACTACTGCTGATGTGCTGATTGGTTGCAGTGGTCACCTGACCCCCAGCTGTCATGATCCAGGCTGGCTTTTCCCTGCTGTGTTTACACCCAGCTCTGGCCTGGTCATGTCAGGGGTTAACTTCCCTTGCCTCAGTCTGGATCCCAGGACACTATGTCTTGCCTCTCTACCTATGGTTCAGTGCCAGTGATATTTCTGCCTTGCAGCATGTATACTGGCTCTGGTGAGTGTTCCCGATCTGTTCTGCCTCCCTGCTAGTGTGTCCTGACTTGTACCCTTCCCCGTTCGTCCGTCTGTCCCGGTCCCTGACTTTCCGCTCCTGTCTGTTGTTTGTGTTTCCTCTGCATTCCTGATCTCCCGGCTTCCGACTCGGTTCTGTTTTCTAACTTGGTTTTGATCCTCCCTTTGCAGTGACTCGACTTTCCTGGCTTTAGACCCTGACTGTTTGACTACTCTTTTGCCCCCTGGTGGGTCACCTGTTAACTACCTGCTGAAATTACTCTACTCTGTTACAGTGTGACTTTGTCTCTCCTTCACTACTCTGCTGCCACCTAGTGGGGAATACGCTGTACTACGTCTTACTAGCCCTTTGTACAGCGTGATACCACCCCACTGAAAGAAGGAGCCAGGAAACCATTGAGACAGGCAGTGGTACAGAGAGGAGAAACAGGCGTCAGGTGGATGAGTATGTGTCTTCTTATATGTTAGCACCACCATGGGTCCATTTATAATCAAGAGTAAAATAGTGGACAGCCTCTTAAAAATGTTTCTTAATTGCACTTTGATGTTTTATTTCTTTTATTTTTTTGAGGTAGCTTTTATCAATGTTCCATTCAATGTTAGAAGTCACGATAGTTATGGTAATATCAAATGTAAATAGGAGTTTGTTCAGTAAGACTAGGGTTATAGTGAAGGGGTGTTTTGGAGTGGGATGTGCCAAAATCGTTGCACCTCATCTTTCATCCTCCAGACACCCACTATACGGGTAAACTTTGCCGGTGTACTACACCATCGTTTACACCTTTTCTTGTTGTCTGCTTATTATATTTTTTCTCCCCATGTATGTTATTACATTGATCTATTTGTTTATTTTACCTCTAGATTACCATTTTGTTTTTTGTACATGTAATCTCCCTGAATACATATTAATAGAACCTATGGCCGTTTTTGCAACAATAATTTATTAAACTTTTCCCTATTATTTGACCTTGACTCGTGCATTTGATCGTTTGTAAATTTTGTATATTATGCATATATTATGTATAGTTGTATATGATCTGTATTGTATATTTACGTTATTTTTCGTGTTTTTTATAGCGACTTCCGACTAAGACCCAGGCGGGTCGAAACGTCTGATTGCATAGTCGCAATTCCTTATTTAATAAAATGTGTCACATTTTGCATCACATATATCGAGTGCAGTGAATTTGTTAGGGATTTGATACTAGGGTCTTTGACCCAATTTTCACTTGCACCACCATCATCATAAATCTGAGTGCAGACCATCGTTCTTTCTACTTAAAATCGTTAAGAGGCAGAAATTGCTTAATGAATTCTTCTCAGTGCCTCCTTGTCCTTTGCTAGACATGTTACTCCAATGAGTTGCGTGATGAGTTGGAGTTTCCATTGATACTATTTCGGGCCACGTAATATTTTTTGTTTGCTTTTTATTCCATTTTTTTGTGGGGCAAATTCAAAAAGAAACAGCAATTTAGGATTTATTTTGTTTTTACTCCATCAAGGTGTCGTAAAAGTGATAAAATAGTTTTATTCTTCAGGTCAGTATGATTACAGCGATACCACATTTATATTGGTTTTTTTATGTTTTTCCACTTTTACACCATAAAATCTATTTCATAGAAAAAAGAAATAGGTTTTGGCTTGCTGTATTCTGTGAGCTGTAGCTTTTTTGATTTTTTTTGCTGACAGCTGTTTTTTTGCGGGACAAGATGATGTTTTCAGCGGTATCATTTTTATTTAGATATGACTTTTTGATCTTGTTTTGTTCTACTTTTTGTCAGCTTTATGATGAAAAGACAGTTTTTGCTACGTTTTCTATATTTTTTTTAAGGTATTTAGAGATGAGCGGACTCGCAGATAACCGGGACCAGTGCGTTCCGGTTATCTTTTTTAAAAAATTTGGTTCCAGTCTGGAATATGGTCCCCATATACAGTTAGGTCCAGAAATATTTGGACAGTGACACAAGTTTTGTTATTTTAGCTGTTTACAAAAACATGTTCAGGAATACAATTATATATATAATATGGGCTGAAAGTGCACACTCCTAGCAGTAATATGAGAGTTTTCACATCCAAATCGGAGAAAGGGTTTAGGAATCATAGCTCTGTAATGCATAGCCTCCTCTTTTCAAGGGACCAAAAGTAATTGGACAAGGGACTCTAAGGGCTGCAATTAACTCTGAAGGCGTCTCCCTCGTTAACCTGTAATCAATGAAGTAGTTAAAAGGTCTGGGGTTGATTACAGGTGTGTGGTTTTGCATTTGGAAGCTGTTGCTGTGACCAGACAACATGCGGTCTAAGGAACTCTCAATTGAGGTGAAGCAGAACATCCTGAGGCTGAAAAAAAAGAAAAAATCCATCAGAGAGATAGCAGACATGCTTGGAGTAGCAAAATCAACAGTCGGGTACATTCTGAGAAAAAAGGAATTGACTGGTGAGCTTGGGAACTCAAAAAGGCCTGAGCGTCTACAGATGACAACAGTGGTGGATGATCGCCGCATACTTTCTTTGGTGAAGAAGAACCCGTTCACAACATCAACTGAAGTCCAGAACACTCTCAGTGAAGTAGGTGTATCTGTCTCTAAGTCAACAGTAAAGAGAAGACTCCATGAAAGTAAATACAAAGGGTTCACATCTAGATGCAAACCATTCATCAATTCCAAAAATAGACAGGCCAGAGATAAATTTGCTGAAAAACACCTCATGAAGCCAGCTCAGTTCTGGAAAAGTATTCTATGGACAGATGAGACAAAGATCAACCTGTACCAGTATGATGGGAAGAAAAAAGTTTGGAGAAGAAAGGGAACGGCACATGATCCAAGGCACACCACATCCTCTGTAAAACATGGTGGAGGCAACGTGATGGCATGGGCATGCATGGCTTTCAATGGCACTGGGTCACTTGTGTTTATTGATGACATAACAGCAGACAAGAGTAGCCGGATGAATTCTGAAGTGTACCGGGATATACTTTCAGCCCAGATTCAGCCAAATGCTGCAAAGTTGATCGGACGGCGCTTCATAGTACAGATGGACAATGACCCCAAGCATACAGCCAAAGCTACCCAGGAGTTCATGAGTGCAGAAAAGTGGAACATTCTGCAATGGCCAAGTCAATCACCAGATCTTAACCCAATTGAGCATGCATTTCACTTGCTCAAATCCAGACTTAAGACGGAAAGACCCACAAACAAGCAAGACCTGAAGGCTGCGGCTGTAAAGGCCTGGCAAAGCATTAAGAAGGAGGAAACCCAGCGTTTCGTGATGTCCATGGGTTCCAGACTTAAGGCAGTGATTGCCTCCAAAGGATTCGCAACAAAATATTGAAAATAAAAATATTTTGTTTGGGTTTGGTTTATTTGTCCAATTACTTTTGACCTCCTAAAATGTGGAGTGTTTGTAAAGAAATGTGTACAATTCCTACAATTTCTATCAGATATTTTTGTTCAAACCTTCAAATTAAACGTTACAATCTGCACTTGAATTCTGTTGTAGAGGTTTCATTTCAAATCCAATGTGGTGGCATGCAGAGCCCAACTCGCGAAAATTGTGTCACTGTCCAAATATTTCTGGACCTAACTGTAAGTCTAAAATCCGGAAAGTAAAAGTTTTGGTAGAAGGGATTGGGGGATAGGAGCGCACGCGCTGTACTCACCGAGGCTCCGTCATGGCAGCACACAGCTTCCAGATCGTGCATTTACTTCCGGTGCCGCGCATTAGGCTCATCGCATATGCACTGCTTTCCCCGCCCACCGTCTGCAGTCAAACGCACCCCCAGCCTGTCTGACAGCGTCTGACTGCAACCACTTACAGGTCAGTATAGTGGTATGAAGTAAATAAATAAATAAAACAATTGGCATAGGGTCCCCCAAATTATGATACCCAGCACAGATAAAGCCCATGGCTACAGGCTGCAGCTCCAGTCCTGCGCTTATCTTGGCTGTGTATCAAAATAAGAGGAACCACTTTTTTTTTTTTTAATTATTTAAAGAAATAATTAAAAAGGACCATTCCCTTCACTGATGTCACCGCTCACGTCATTCTTTTTTTTTTTTATTTTTCCTTTATTTTTATTTTAATTTCTGGTGTGCCGGCACCCAGAATCCTGGATCGGGCCTTTTGAAACTGCCCGGGTCTGAACTTTTTCAGTTTGGGTCCGCTCATCACTAAATGTGTTCACTGAAGGGATTAACTAGTGTGACAGTGTTATAGACTGGGCTGTTACGGACGTGGCAAAACCAAATATGTGTATTTTATGTTTATATTAATATACATATTTTTGGATTTCTTTTGCTATTTATTTTTTGATTTTTGTTATACTTTTACAATTTTTTTTAACTTTTTTACTTAATCCTTATATGGGTCATTAATTTTTATTGATCTGATTGCAGGTATACATTATACTGTCAGTACTGCATTGACAGAAGCATCTGAGGTCATGCTACCAGCATGATCCCAGATGCTTTCCATAGCTTGGTGACCTGGAGGTCGTCATGACGACCTCGGGTCATGATTGAAACGATCGGGCCCTCACAATCATATCGAAGGGCAGAGAGAGCACAATCCCTTTCCTAGACCACTAAATGATGCCATCGATATCGATTAAACAGCCAGGGATAGTGCAGGGATTGTCCCTGGCTGTAAGAGCCAGGGCTTGGCTGTTGGGAAAGCCGCGTCACAGGAGGTGATTGCCTGGGCACAGTTACTGTGCCCACACGATCACCAGGACATACCTGTACGTCCATGTTCAGGAAGTTCAGGTACATCCAAGGTCATGAAGCACTTAAAGTTCTCCTTACACAGTACAAAACGTACTGTTAGCCAAATGATCAGTGGGAAGATTGTTCATCCAACAGCTATCTTTCCCAACTGCTCCATGCTTCTGCCGAGCACTCCTGTGTTCTCCACAAAAAAGCCACTGCCAGACTCATTTGTCAGCAGCTTTTTTCTCCTCTGAGAACAATATTCGGACATGCCAGATCATTAACTTCACTAAGGCTGTTGGCCAACCCTGCCAATAGCTGTGAGTTTGGCTGACATTTATTTAATTTTTATGGGGTCCTTAAGGCTCGACTTACACTGATGTGTCATCCGATCATTTGGCCATCAGACATCTCAGCTGACTCTCCAACACAGAGGAGTGCTCGGTCCTGTGTCTTCTAAGAGAAAGCCTTGGACTGGCACATTGTCTGGTGGCTTACTTCAGGGAGAACAATGCAATCAGTAGTGGAAAATCGGACATTCACGATCAATATCTCTCTTGACCATCAGTCAGTTGTCCCCCACATTAGGCCATCAATATCAGTTGGTTCAGGCGACATTAATGTAATATGCAGGGCTGTATTTTGCCTTCGTGCTGCCCTAGGCACTTTAAGTGGTCGCGCCCCTTAGTGACAACGTAAGACTGAGTTTTCGCACACGACATCTGTTTAAGGCAGATCTACTCTGTAAAACACTTGAAAAAGTATCAATGAGAAACGAAGGGCACTAACCCCCCCCCCAATGGGGATCACCACAGGCACATCAAAACATAGCATGAGTATAAAATATTCACACCACACCGTCCCCACTTATATACTGTGACTGTCACACTGCCCCTAATAAACTACACACTGCCCTCCCTTATAAATTATACCCACCACACCTTCCTCAATTATGAAATATGATCTGCACATTGTCCTCACATCATGCTGCCCCCTCCTCACAATGTCCCATGCATGCTGCCCCCTCCTCACAATGTCCCATGCATGCTGCCCCCTCCTCACAGTGTCCCATGCACGCTGCTCCCTCCTCACAGTGTCCCATGCATGCTGCCCCCTCCTCACAATGTCCCATGCATGCTGCCCCCTCCTCACAATGTCCCATGCATGCTGCCCATGTAACGGGGTGCCAGGGGTGCCTCCGGGCTTGTAGTCGTGGCCCCTTCTGTCAGGCTTACCCCTGGCTCCGCCGTCACTATCGGGACGGGAGATGTCTTGGTGGGGCAGAGTGTGGTGGTGCAGGTGTTGTCCGGCGCACAAATACTCTTCAGGCATGGTTCAATGCAAATAACAAACATGTTTTATTCTTCGCAAGTCTCCACACGTGGCAGTAACAAAACACAGTGCTGTGGCGCTTCCTTTAGCTGAGGGAAAGCCTGCCCTAGCGTCCCCTCTTGTGGGTGACTTGCCTGACTACTCCTCTTCGCCCGGCTCCCACTTCTGGCTACCCACAGCCCGGACCCACACCGGGACTGCTTCACCCTACGAGGTTCCGCCCGCTCCTTTTCTCTCCGGCTTCCCTGTTCTTCCAGCTCCCTTCTTTCTTTCTTTCTTTCTGCCCACTCAGCTCCACACTCTGCCCCTGGCTGTTTCTTCTCTCCCGTCCCGGACACAACTGCCTTCAGCACACACTTCCTCTCCCCCTAAGCTGCCGGCTCCTCCTCCCTCCTCTACAGTTTCTATGGGGACAGCATTAACCACTTCAGAGAAAACCTGTGCTTCCTTGTAAGGGGTCTGCCCACCCCTTACATACCTCCCCTCTTTAAGCCTAAGCCTCCCGGCAAGGCACAAATCTAAAATCACATTTTAAAACTAAACAAAGTCATTTTAATGAAACTGCGAACATGTTCACCTGAGGGCACCCGCAAGGGCACACCAGTCCAGCGCCCGGAGTTCCTCCTGGAAGCTCCCGGTCTTAGTCGTGCCCGGAGGCCGTCGGCAGGCACTCCCGGTCTTAGTGGAGTTTCTGCCCGGAGGCTTTTGCAGCACTCCCGGTCTTAGACGTTAGCTGGCAGGAACACAACTCGGCAAAAATCTTCTTAACGACGCGGAGGGAGCCCCTGGCTCAGTCCAGCATCAGGCTCTCTTCCGGGCTCAGCAACTTGAACGGTTACAAACAACACACCTTCTTCCGGCTCAAAACAACGCCGGTGTTGAACAAAAACAGGCCCGCCATCTTCCGGTCTTGAAAAGTCACTCCGGATGATATGCACGTTGCCATTCGGCTCGTTGGGCCTGCACGTACTCCGACAGGGACTGTCCGGGCAACCGGCGCAGCCTCCGGAAGGGCTCGTAGTTGGCGGGTTGCTCCAACGTCTCGGGTGGGAGAGTTCAGCTAGCACCGGTCTTTGCTGCGACCGCCGCCGGTATTGGCATTCCTCCCACTCGATTTCCTGTTGCCACTGTGCGGCCTCCTGTGTAGTGGGCCGCTCCGGTCCTCCTGGCACAGCCGGTAGGTTAAGGGTGGGTCCTTCCGCAGCCGCAGTCTGCTTCGGGCGTCCTCTGCCCAGGCTAGTCGCTACTAGTGCGGCTACCGCAGCTTGCTGTCTTCCTGGAGTCTCCATCTTGCTCGGAGTCAGCGTTTCTGGTAATGGCGTCGGGGTCAGTGGAGATGCTGGAGGAAGTGGAGGCGGGCTTACTTTTCCCGCTCTTGGGTATACTCCACCCCCATCTCACACATCAGGTCGACCCCTACGCGGCGGTTCTTCTTTTTCTCTGGAACACCGCCCACTTCACATATCTTCCTTCGTGCCCTGGGACCGGCACCTCCCCTCTTTGGGCGGAGTACTCCGAACTTCTTTTTCGGCACCGGCCAGCCCCAGGCTCTTCTTTTGGCGCCAATTCTGTGCGCGCTTTCTGTGTCTTCACAGACAACGGCCATCTTGCCGCCATCTTGTGCCCGGTCCAACGCCTTAGGCACTTCTTCCTCTTCCCACCATGGGATCGTAAATCTTCGCTGAAAGTCCGGATCAGGGGCCCTGGGCACCACTTGGTCTCCATCTTCTTGGAGCGGGTCCCCTTGCATACGATCCGGATCCTGCCGACTACGCCACATGTAACGGGGTGCCAGGGGTGCCTCCGGGCTTGTAGTCGTGGCCCCTTCTGTCAGGCTTACCCCTGGCTCCGCCGTCACTATCGGGACGGGAGATGTCTTGGTGGGGCAGAGTGTGGTGGTGCAGGTGTTGTCCGGCGCACAAATACTCTTCAGGCATGGTTCAATGCAAATAACAAACATGTTTTATTCTTCGCAAGTCTCCACACGTGGCAGTAACAAAACACAGTGCTGTGGCGCTTCCTTTAGCTGAGGGAAAGCCTGCCCTAGCGTCCCCTCTTGTGGGTGACTTGCCTGACTACTCCTCTTCGCCCGGCTCCCACTTCTGGCTACCCACAGCCCGGACCCACACCGGGACTGCTTCACCCTACGAGGTTCCGCCCGCTCCTTTTCTCTCTGGCTTCCCTGTTCTTCCAGCTCCCTTCTTTCTTTCTTTCTGCCCACTCAGCTCCACACTCTGCCCCTGGCTGTTTCTTCTCTCCCGTCCCGGACACAACTGCCTTCAGCACACACTTCCTCTCCCCCTAAGCTGCCGGCTCCTCCTCCCTCCTCTACAGTTTCTATGGGGACAGCATTAACCACTTCAGAGAAAACCTGTGCTTCCTTGTAAGGGGTCTGCCCACTCCTTACACCCCCTCCTCACAGTGTCCCATGCATGCTGCCCCCTCCTCACAGTGTCCCATGCATGCTGCTCCCTCCTCACAGTGTCCCATGCATGCTGCCCCCTCCTCACAATGTCCCATGCATGCTGCCCCCTCCTCACAGTGTCCCATGCATGCTGCTCCCTCCTCACAGTGTCCCATGCATGCTGCCCCCTCCTCACAGTGTCCCATGCATGCTGCTCCCTCCTCACAATGTCCCATGCATGCTGCTCCCTCCTCAGTGTCCCATGCATGCTGCCCCCTCCTCACAGTGTCCCGTGCATGCTGCCCCCTCCTCAGTGTCCCATGCATGCTGCCCCCTCGTCACAATGTCCCATGCATGCTGCCCCCTCCTCACAGTGTCCCATGCATGCTTCCCCCTCCTCACAATGTCCCATACATGCTGCCCCCTCCTCAAAATGTCCCATGCATGCTGCTCCCTCCTCACAGTGTCCCATGCATGCTGCCCCCTCCTCACAGTGTCCCATGCATGCTGCCCCCTCCTGACAGTGTCCCATGCATGCTGCCCCCTCCTGACAGTGTCCCATGCATGCCCCTCTCCATGAGCTCCTAATGCTGCCTTCCTCTTTTCCATAATGACACCTCCATGCTGCCCCATTCATCATACTAAGACCACCACACTAGCGCTTATGCTGAGACCCACACACACACACACACACACACACACACACACACACTACCCCACTCTTGATATTGACTCCCCTACATTGCTCCACTCCATACTGAGCCCACACATGCTGCCCCTTCTCCATAATGAGCTCCCAATGCTGCCCCCTCTTATTCTGAGTCCTTACACTCCCCCCCATCGATATTGTCATTGCTCTATCCCTCAACCCTTGTCCTCTGTCTCTAGCATTGGCCCCTCTCCCATTCCCCCAGCAGCAGCCTCTCTCCCCCCCGCCTCCAGCAGCAGCCTCTCCCCCAGCATCAGCCTCTTCCCCCCAGCCTCCCCCAGCATCAGCCTCTTCCCCCCAGCCTCCCCCAGCATCAGCCTCTCTCCCCCCCAGCCTCCCCCAGCATGAGCCTCCCCCAGCATCAGCCTCCCTCCTCCTAGCCTCCCTCAGCATCAGCCTCCCTGCTCCCAGCTTACCCCAGCATCAGCCTCTCTCCTCCCAGCCTCCCCCAGCATGAGCCTCCTCCAGCATCAGCCTCTCTCCTCCCAGCCTCCCCCAGCATGAGCCTCCTCCAGCATCAGCCTCTCTCCTCCCAGCCTCCCCCAGCATCAACCTCCCTGCTCCCAGCTTCCCCCAGCATCAGCCTCCCTCCTCCCAGCCTCCCCCAGCATCAGCCTCCCTCCTCCCAGCATCAGCCTTCCTCCTCCCAGCCTCCCCCAGCATCAGCCTCCCTCCTCCCAGCCTCCCAGCCCCCCTCCTCCAAGCCTCCCCCAGCATCAGCCTCCCAGCCTCCCTGAGCATCAGCCTCCCTCCTCCCCCTCCCAGCCTCAGCCTCTCTCCTCCCAGCCTCCCCCAGCATCAGCCTCCCTGCTCCCAGCCTCCCCCAGTATCAGCCTCCCTCCTCCCAGCCTCCCCCAGCATCAGCCTCCCTCTTCCCAGCCTCCCCCAGCATCAGCCTCCCTCTTCCCAGCCTCCCCCAGCATCAGCCTCCCTCTTCCCAGCCTCCCCCAGCATCAGCCACCCTCCTCCCAGCCTCCCCCAGCATCAGCTACCCTCTTCCCAGCCTCCCCCAGCATCAGCTACCCTCCTCCCAGCCTCCCCCAGTATCAGCTACCCTCCTCCCAGCCTCCCCCAGCATCAACCACCCTCCTCCCAGCCTCCCCCAGCATCAGCCTCCCTCCTCCCTCAGCATCAGCCTCTTTCCTCCAAGCCTCCCTCAGCATCAGCTTCCCTCCTCCAAGCCTCCCCCTTCCCCTCCCAGCCTCCCCCAGCATCAGCCTCCCTGCCTTCCCCAGCATCAGCCTCTCTCCTCCCAGCCTCCCCCAGCATCAGCCTCCCTCCTCCCAGCCTCCCCCAGCATCAGCCTCCCTCCTCCCAGCCTCCCCCAGCATCAGCCTCCCTCCTCCCAGCTTCCCCCAGCATCAGCCTCCCTCCTCCCAGCCTCCCCCAGCATCAGCCTCCCTCAGCATCAGCCTCCTTCCTCCAAGCCTCACCTTCCCCCTCCCAGCCTCCCCCAGCATCAGCCTCCCCCAGCATCAGCCTCTCTCCTCCCAGCCTACCCCAGCATCAGCCTCCCTCCTCCCAGCCTCCCCCAGCATCAGCCTCCCTTCTCCCAGCCTCCCGCAGCATCAGCCTCCCTCCTCCCAGCCTCCCCCAGCATCAGCCTCCCTCCTCCCAGCCTCCCCCAGCATCAGCCTCCCTCCTCCCAGCCTCCCCCAGCATCAGCCTCCCTCAGCATCAGCCTCCCTCAGCATCAGCCTCCCTCCTCCAAGCCTCACCCTCCCAGCTTCCCCCAGCATCAACCTCCCTCCTCCCAGCCTCCCTCAGCATCAGCCTCCCTCCTCCAAGCCTCACCTTCCCCCTCCCAGCCTCCCCCAGCATCAGCCTCTGTCCTCCCAGCCCCCCCAGCATCAGCCTCCCTCAGCCTCAGCCTCCCTCCTCCCAGCCTCCCCCAGCCTCAGCCTCCCTCCTCCCAGCCTCCCTCAGCATCAGCCTCCCTCCTCCCAACCTCCCTCAGCATCAGCCTCCCTCCTCCCAACCTCCCCCAGCATCAGCCTCCCTCCTCCCTGCCTCCCCCAGCATCAGCCTCCCTCCTCCTAGCCTCCCCCAGCATCAGCCTCCCTCCTCCCAGCCTCCCCCAGCATCAGCCTCCCTCCTCCCTCAGCCTCCCTCCTCCAAGTCTCCCTCAGCATCAGCTTCCCTCCTCCAAGCCTCCCCCTCCCCCTCCCAGCCTCCCCCAGCATCAGCCTCCCTCAGCATCAGCCTCCCTCAGCATCAGCCTCCCCCTCCCAGCCTCCCCCAGAATCAGCCTCTCTCCTCCCAGCCTCCCCCAGCCTCAACCTCTCTCTCCCCCCAGCCTCCCCCCAGCCTCAGCCTCTCTCTCCCCCCAGCCTCCCCCCCAGCCTCCCTCTCCCCCCAGCCTCCCCCAGCATCAGCCTCTCTCCTCTCAGCCTCTCTCTCCCCCCAGCCTCCCCCCCAACCTCAGCCTCTCTCTCCCCCCAGCCTCCCCCCCAGTTTCAGCCTCTCTCTCCCCCCAGCCTCCCTCCCAGCCTTAGCCTCTCTCTCCCCCCAGCCTCCCCCAGCCCCAGCCTCAGCCTCTCTCTCCCCCCAGCCTCAGCATCTCTTTCCCCCCAGCCTCCCTCTCCCCCAGCCTCAGCCTCTCTCCCCCCAGCCTCAGCCTCTCTTCCCAGCCTCCCCCCAGCCTCAGCCTCTCTCAATTCCCAGCCTCCCCCAGCCTAAGCCTCTCTCTCTTCCCAGCCTCTCTCTCTCTTCCCAGCCTCAGCCTCTCTCTCTCTTCCCAGCCTCCCCCCAGCCTCAGCCTCTTTCTCTTCCCAGCCTCTCTCTCTTCCCAGTCTCCCCCAGCCTCAGCCTCTCTCCCCCCAGCCTCCCCTTGCATGATTATAGTGGACAAAAAGAGGCATCGCAACGATCATCAACTAACCTGTAAGGTGCCCATACATTCTAGGCTCTGCCTTACCTGCTCCGGTGCCCGCCGCCCTGCTCTGGCTGGCTCCAGCTTCAGACGCGTCCTCCTCCGCGGCGTGTGTTGTCTGCAGCATTGGACGCTGCAGCACGGGGCAGTGAGCTGATTGTCGCGCCCGCGCGCCTCTGACCCCGGAAGTGCAGGCGATGGAACTTCCGGGGTTAATCAGCTCACTATGCCTGGCGCCCGCCATGTATTTAAATAGACAGAAGTGCGCCTCTCCTCCCTCCCAACCCCCCCCCCCTGAACACAGCCGAGTGTAACGAAGGGAGGGACGGGGGGCGGGGATGTAAAAAAAAAAAAAAATTATATATATATTTTTTTTTTTTTTCTGCCAGAAAGTGCCGCCCCCCGCAACGTGCCGCCCTAGGCACGGGCCTACGGGTGCCTGGTGGCAAATATGGCCCTGGTAATATGTATGGGCCTTAGGATGCACCAACCTGACGCTGAGGGGTCAGATGGTATTCATGTAATGTGTATGTTCCTTAAGATGCACCAACCTCACACTGATCATAAAAAATGCCAAATGTTATTATAAACCACAACAAATTTTCTACATCTCCTCAAGACATCCACCCTATGTACCACCATGTATTTGGGTATTTTGTCAGATGATGGCACTACTGTGTAGGCATAGCTCACATAACTGAAGAAAACACTTTTATGAAATGTCCTCCTCATTACCATCGCAGATTTTCCCTGGATACCTACCTAGTAGGAAACTGTAACCTCTGATAATTCATATACTGATCCAGACATTGTAAAAGAAATGTTGCTAGGTGAGAGATTGCTCCGTCTAAAGAATTCAAGGTTGGGAACTCGGTGAAGTGTGCAGTTTTCCCACACTAGATCTTTAAAAGGCTGTAGATCACGGTTGCATTATTGGCCCAACATTAGGTCACTTGTCTCACTTACAACAATAATCCATTTTGATATGGGTCACATTATCACAAAGCGTCCACCTATGCTGGTTACAGTGGAGGAACATATCCCCTTTCCCTCAAACTAATTAAATTCTTAACTAGCGGGTACTTAAGTTAATAAAGTGTGCCACACATCTGCTTAAAGCCATTTGTAAAAGAAAGCCCCGGAGTTGAATGTTCACTTGGGTTGACATAAAGTGTGAGTGGGAACCTGCAGGAGCTCAGCAGGTCACCAAATTAAGAAACCCAACACAATACATGTGTGAGAAAAGACTTTTGTAAACAAAAAGACAGAGCAAATCTCTTTAAGCTGGACAAGTATATTGAGTTACCTCCCCGTTCTAGCAATGACAAGAAAAGTTGCCTGGAAAACACCAAATGAATAGAGTCTAATGTACGAGTTTCAATTAAATGTCATTATTTTTGGTGCAAAGACACTTAAGAATGGAGTCACCGGTAGGGTCTATTATTATGTGCATCTATCCTGAATAGAAGAGGTTCATGGACGGTTGAGGACCTGGTTGGCTTTTAAAAATTCACCAGTCGGCCACAACATGCTATTGTTGCCCCTATGGGAGCTCCCGAATTAAAGGCATGGATTATAGTTGCTTAAATGGGTTATAAAATGAAAAGAGAAGGGTTTATATTTTAAATTTTCAAAGCCTCATCATGGCAAGTGCCAGACGGAAACTCCCGGTTTCAGGTGATTGGCCTATGACTGGTATTGTGGCTCCATCAAATGTATTACCATTGTGTTTAGCTGCAATATCTAAGATGGTCAATGATCAAGAGGGGTGCACTTTCATAAAAAATTAGTTTTTTCCATCTATTTTTATATCAGTGAAAGGTTTGGTTTTTGGTTAAAATCCCCAAATTTCCTTTAATAGGTGTTGTAGCGCCGGCTTCCCTAGTATGCAAGCACTCCTCTGCATTCTAGCGTCCTCTTTATTGCTTTCTTGCATGACAATCCTCTTTGTGCGGTCCCCAGCTTGCCCTCTCCCCCGTGTCCGTACACGTGTCGCATGGTCCTCTGCTTCCCTTTGCTGCCATCCATGTGTAGTGTGGTTCCCAGCTTGTGCCCCTTAAAGATGCCCACGTGTGTTTCCTGGTCTCCAGCCTAAAGGGCATGTGCACATGCTTCCTGTCTCTTGACTGATAATGTCGCGGGCAGGGGGTGACTGACCACGTCAGGGAAGGCTACCCGAGGCGCTCGGATCTGGGATCGTGGCTGGGGCTCGAGTGGCAGCCGGATCTGGGGCTCGTGCAACAGCCCGTCACCCACAACAATAAAAAAGTAGGTATTTACAGGGGAAGAGTTTGTCAGTGACACCACCCGTGGGTTGCGGTTGTACCGCCCCGCGGGCTCGGCTGCGACCGCCGAGCCGCTCGGATCCGTTCTCATACTGCGGGTGGTGGCTCGAGCCTCTCACGGACCCGGGGGTCACGTCGCTCTGCAAGGGAGTTGGCGCTAAACGCGGGGACTTGGGTGAGGAGTTCTACGGCCGGGGCCGCGGTGGTTTGGTTTGGATTGTCAGTTTGTGACGCCACCCACGGGTTGTGATGAATGGATGGACACCACCGTTGCCGTTAACTAGGTCTCCTGGGGACGATGTTGCGCAGCTAGGTGTTGACCCCTCCGTGGGTAGGGGAGTGATGGTCCCGGGGGCCCGAGGGAGGTGCTGAGGCGGGGGAGCGGGTTGGACGCTGGTGCGGTGCGGCGCGGTGTGCGGCCCGAAGGCACTGGTGTACTCACTCTGACACAATACACTCGAGTCTCTGGTAAACCAAACGGAGTGATGAACGGGGCCTGCAGCCCGCTGCAGCTTCTCTCGGTATAGGTTGGTGGTTTCCGCCTTTCTCCTGCACCTCTGTGTGTAACTGTTTGACTCCTATGCCTAGACACCGGTAGTCCGCTCCCCGACTTGTATATGCCGTAGGAGCCCATTTGCCCGCAGACGCTGGCCCTTTGGGTCTCTATGCCTTGGCGGTGGCTTTACCCCGTATGGTTGGGCTGTTGTCTTCTAACGGGACTTGTGTGGGATAAGTCCTTAAGTCCAGTCCGCAATCAGTTGATTCAACTCGGCCCTGTCGGTTCGGGGCTTCGTCTGGGTCTGAGTACCCCTCCTGGTGCTCCGGTTTCCAATCGGTTCCCCGGTTCGGTACCGGCGGGCCACCGCCCGACCCCGGTCCCTACGGTTCCACTGGCTGTAATCCCAGCTCCTGCAGGCAGCCACCACTGTCTGCCTCCTTGCCAAAGGTGACTGGGCTCCGACCCAGCCACTGCAGTAGTCTATGGCAGGCCTGGGCGCAGGTCTGCCCTTGGACTCAACCTCCCTCCTTCACTGTCAAAACTACTCTGCCCTGTCAACTTGAACTTGTGTCTGTGTTTTCCCGCCTCCAGGCCTGTGAACTCCTCGGTGGGCAGAGCCAACCACCTGGCTTCGCACCCCTGGTGTGGACATCAAACCTGGAGGGTGGTGACAAGGTTTTTAGTTTGACTGATGTCACCTAATTGGGAGGGGGTGTGGTGTTGTGTGTGACTTCCTGGGATGACTTGACTAGTCCAGGGCTAGTCCAGGGCGTCACACGGTGATGGATAATGACACCGCCGCTGCCTTGGTATGGGGTGCCTGGGGCTGATAGAGCGGGGCAGCAGGATGGTATCCCCTCCACGGGTAGCGGAGGTGTTGTCCCGGGGCCCAGGTGTACGGGGAAGAATGCTGCAGAGCGTGTTCTGCAGGGCTGGACCGGGTGGTAATGGTGTACTCACAGTTCCAGAGAAATTCACACAGAGTCCAATGGTAAAGCAAATTGCCAGTGACCGGTGACCTCCGGCGGCGGGTGTATTCGGATCCCACACCCTGGTACAGCAAACAGGGGTCCCTTCCTCCTGCACTTAGTGTTTGTGTCTTCAGTTTGACTACTCCGCTTGAAACGGGGAAGTCCACTCCCGGTGATTCTATGTGTTGGGAGCTGTGGCCTGCGAGAACCGACCCGTGGATCTTAGCAGGCAATTGCGGAGCCCTATCCCCCTGGTTGGGCTTTCGTCTCGCTCTCTGAGCTTGCTGGTGGGACAAGACGTGGAATCCTGTCCATTGCTGGCTAACTGACAAGGGGCTTGAAGCAGTCCTCGCCCTAGGGTCCAGGCACCCCGACTGTGCACGGCCTCTGGACCGGATTCCCGCTGTCGGCACCAGCGGGCTACAACCCTGCCCCGGTCCACTTAAGGTCTCCCGCGTCCGGATCTCCGTCGCCTGTGGCCCTGTCTGCCGACTGCCACCTAGTCAGTAGTCTGGTAGTCCAGAGGCTCCAACCCCTGACTACCCTGTCACTTCACACTCCTCTATCTTCCTCACTCTGCACTGAACTGTCTTGTTCCCTCCCAGAACACCTCAGGACCCCTAAGTGGGCGCCACCATCCGCTTGACCACTGGTTTGTCCCTATTGTCATGGGGGGTGACTAGGCTTTGCTGGCTGGTGTTGTGTACCTGGTGTGGGTTTGGTTGGTATGCCAAGGAGGATGGAGTCCTGCACCTGGAAGATTTGTGCAGTCTCAGTGACAACCTTGTTTTGCCAGGGCGTCACAATAACACTTCTGAATTACTGATAACACCTCTATATACGCTAGAAAACACAGGATCCACCATTCACAAGAAGTGATATCACAGTTCACCTCCTCCTATACAATGACAACTCTTTAATGCCCTCTCTGCATAATGACTTTTACCCAGAAGATCTTATTAAATCCATCACTACAATACATTAGGGTGTTAGACAGTCTATTGATGTTAATGTCTATGTACCCAACAAGAAGATCAAGTCTAATATTAGACCTAATGACCAGTGTAAAAGTTGAAAAAATATTCTTTCAAGGGAACTTGTCACCAGGTTTTCCCCATATAAAGTAGGGCCAGCACCTATAAGCCCTCTGTTACAGCAAACTAGAATGCTGTATATACAGTATGTCCCAATCTGCTCTCCAAGTGTCACATGCAGTTTTGCAAATAACTGTCATGGTTTCATTGGGTTCTGTTCAGATTGCAGATTCTAACACTCCACCTGATGGTTTCCCTGGTGTATAGAATCAACACAGGCAGACTTAGGCATCGACCTGGTGTGTGCTGATTCATAGGCAGTCTAGCAAGAGTTGATGTTGTGTGGAGGCCTATCACATCTGCTTCCCTCCTATTAATACTGATGGAATCGTTCTACGCATGTCAGCTATAGTTTGTTCTATGTTGGTCTGTGAGGTGTGGTGTCCTAGACTCTCTGGAGACAGTTGTGCTCATATGACGCCCTGGCCGGGCCAGGTAGTCACAAATAGGCCCCTGCACTACACCGTTTCCTCACAGGTGACCTCAGCCAACCTTCAAAACCCTAGTCACCCCCTCAGGGCTAGATAGACACACCAGGGGGCGGAACCAGGCGGTTGGAAGACGCCCACCAAGGAGTCTAGACAGCCCGAGGCGGGGAAAGTAAACAGTTCAGTTCAGTTTTAGAGTTCAAGGAGAGTGGAGGTCAGGCCTGTGTGTCAGGCCTGAAGTAAACTGACAGGTATCAGGATAGGAGCCCTGGTGCCAGTGGCTAGGAGGCAGACGGCGGTCTGCGTCTGCAGGAGCCGGGAAGACGGCTCGGTGGAACCGAGGTGGACCGGGACAGGGTAGTGGCCCAACGACTCGGAAACCGGAGCACACAGGGGGGTACTCGGACCCTGAAGCTGGGACCAGAAGTGACTGTAACCGGTTAATTTACCGATTGAGGCTAGGACTAGAGGTCCTGTCCCACCCAAAGTCCCTATTAGAAGACAACAGCCCACCGAGGGGTATAGAAGGCCACCGCCAAGGCTCAGAGATCCCATGGGCCAGCGTCTGCGGGCAAGGGGTCCTTAGGCCACATACAGCCGGGAGCGGACTCCTGAAGTTGCAAGCACAGGCAGTCCACCATCTTACAAAGGTGCAGGAGAAAGATAGAGACCACCAGCCGGGTGGGGGACCAGAACACAGCCGGCTGCGGGCACCGACCACCATCACCTTGGTTTACCAGAAACTCGTGTGTTTCCTTCAATACTGAGTACACCAGCACCCTGCGGTCGCCCATCTCCCTGCACCAAAATCCCAACGGGTCCCGGGGCCACCATCCCTGCCCACGGAGGGGTTAACAACTTGCTGCATAACATCTCCCCCAGATGCCCTGTAACTGCAGCGGTGGTGTCCAACCTCACCACATACCGTGGGTGGCATTACAAACTTAATACGGCTCAGCCCGTACATACATGTGACGCCCTGGCCGGGCCAGGTAGTCACAAATAGAGCCCCGCATTACACCTGTCCCTCATAGGTAACATTCAGCCAAACACTAAAACCCTAGTCACCCCCTCAGGGCTTGATGGACACACCAGGGGGCGGAACCAGGCGGTTGGAAGACGCCCACGGAGGAGTCTCAGACAGCTTGAGGCGGGAAAGTAAACACAACAAATGGCGAGTTCAAGTTGGAGAGGTGTGTGGGCTGGAGCTGTGTGCAGCTCCATCAGAGGAAAGAACCCAATTTGAGCAAGTGCCGGGGTAGGAGCCCTGGTACCTTTGGCTAGGAGGCAGACGGCGGTCTCCGTCTGCAATAGCCGACGGAAGACGGAGACCGCCGTCTGCCTCCTAGCAGTATATCGGTTCCATGCTATCCCAGAGTCATCATGACACCAAGGCAAAAAAAATAGTTTTTATTATACTCACCAACAGGGTGATCCAGTCCAATGGGCATCTCTGATCTTGCTATCACCATCTTCTTTCCCTGCTTTGTGTGGATGACGCATCCTATGTCATCTTCAAAGAGACCTCCATCATGCTCCTGTGTAGGCGCTCTTCTCCCTGCCGAGGGCAGTGCAGATACTGTAATGTGCATGCATGGGGAAAGGCCAAAGAGCACTGGCGCATGCACACTACAATGCTTTGCTCTGCCCTCAGCGGGGCTGAGGGCAGTTGGTGCGCAGGAGTGCAATGGAGGTCACTGTGCAGGTGGCACAGGACGTATCATCCACACGAAGCAGGGAAAGAGGACGGCTGTTGCAAGAAGATAAGGGGCAGCAATGCAAGATCAGGGACAATCAGACAAGACTGCCCCTTAGGGGAGTATAATAAAAGCTATTTTGTTTGCCTTGCAGAGTGGATGGCGGACATACTGTCTATACAAAGTGTCACACTGTACTATGAGAGACACTGAAACAAACAGGGAGTGATGCTTCAGGGAGTAGTTAGCAGACCAACCACTAGGGGGCGATAGGGTAGTAAAAAAGCCTGCACTACTGTAACGCTGCCCCGAAGAGAAGCACTGCAGCTCACCTAAATGAACAGCAAATGTAGTGCCATGGAAAACCAGGTAGTTGTACATGTAGGCCCCCGCATAACACCTATCCCACGAAGGGGTAAATCAGCCGACCTGAAACCCTAGTCACCCCCGTCAGGGATGGATGGACACACCAGTGGGCGGGACCAGGCGGATAGGGAACGCCCACCTACGGGTCTGGAGAGCCCGGGGCGGGAAAACAGTCAGTGAAGTGATAGTTGAAGTTTGGAGTGTAGGTGCCAGCTGACAGGTGCCAGGGTCGGAGCCCTGACACCTTGGCTAGGTGGCAGACGGTAGCCAGAGTCTGCAGGAGACGGGAAGACGGCTGCCGGGGATCCGAGGTGGACCAGGACAGGGTTGGAGCCCGCCGGTACCGACACCGGAGAACCGACCCGGAAACCGTATGCACAGAGGGGGTACTTGGACCCTGAAACCAGGACCGGCACCGACGGCCTAGCTAATTAACCAATTGAAGGCAGGATTTTAGGTCCTGTCCCAACCTAAGTCCCGAAAAGTAGACAACCACCCACAGAGAGGGATAGGGCCACTGCCAGGGCCCGTAGATCCCAAGGGTCAGCATTAGATGGGCACGGCTCCCAACCAAAGGACCGGGAGTGGACTCCCATGTTTAACACCAGGAAGTCCTACCTACAACACACTGAGTGCAGAGGAGAGAGACTTTGACTACCAACCCGGGTGTGGGATCAGATACACCCGTCTGCGGCAGCCAGCTACCATCATCTTGGTTTACCACAGGACTTGTGTGCTTTATTCTACCGTGAGTAACATCCGTGTCTTGGCCGTGTGCGCCGGCCCCTGCACTCACCATCCTCAACATAGAGACACTGGGCCCCGGGACATCCATCCCTGCCCACGGAGGGGTTAACATCCAGCTGCCAGCCCAACGTCCCCGGGAGCCCCGCAATGGCAGCAGTGGTGCTACATCTCACCACACACCGTGGGTGGCGTGACAGACATTCTACAACCAATCCCCGTATAAATACGTCCCCTTTTCATTCGGAGTGTCCGCGCGACCCCCGGGTCTGGAGAATCCCTTGAGTCATACCGTAGATCCGGATCCGAGCAGCACTGGCTGCTGGCACGGGGGCGGCACACAAGCTGGAAAGTCCACTAGTGGACAGTAGAGTAGTCAGCAAGCTGGGTCTGCAACAGGAAGTCTTGTCACTAGTACAGGAGAAGGCAAAGCAAGGTCAGGTGATAGCCAAAAAGTCAGGAACCAGGAAGTCACGAAAACAGGTGCAGGAAAGACGGGGACGAGGACAGGAATGGGGACACAGGTAAGAGGTTGGGCAAAAGGCAAAGGACAGACAAACAGAGGAGGACTAGAGACCGAAGGGGAAAAGAGGTAGAGACAAGGACAAGACGGGAGCCACTGGTCAGGTCGGTCCGGCCGGAGACAAAGGTCAGATCGAGTCAGAGAGGAAAGGGAGGTCAGATCAGGTCAGGGAGGAAACGGAGGTTAGGATGGCACAAGACAGAACACGGGTCACTAACGGGAACGTAATTCAGCTGAGCCAGAAATATCACTGGCGAAGCACAGGAGGTGCAGCGCCAGGATATAGCAGCTAGTTGATCAGAGTGACGCAGCAAAGATTAACCCCTCATGACCTGGAACTCTGAAAAGGAATACCAGCAATGACTCAGCAACAGCTGAATCAGGCATGGGCATGACACAAAGGGCTTACAGGTGCTGGCCGTACTTTATATGGGAAAAACCTGGTAACAGGTTCCCTTAAAAAAATGTATAAAAGCTAAAAAATAAAATATAGTTATTATGCTGTGTTTCCATTTAGAAGTTGTGGTGCCCCGTCAGATGAAAGTTGTGCATAGGTTCTCTGTCTATAGCTGGGCTCAGAAAATGCTCCATGCTACAATTTGTCAATCAGCTCTAACGCCATCACAACACCGGATGAATCGGAACCATCTTGCATTGTTTTTGCTCCTGTGTGGCGCCCTTGAATATATCAGGGTGCCACAGGGTACTGCAATCCTTACCCTGGGTGCAGGACCTACCCCCCCCCCCCCATGGTTCCAGGTTCCTAAGAAACCGGTGTCACTACCAACAGCATAAATGCCAATCAAACATCACATCATGTCCTGTCAGACACACCAGTGGGTTGGTTAAGCGGAATAAGGCCACCCACCTAGGGGTCAGGCAGACTGGTGGGAGGGAGGAAGTAGGCAGAGTAGTGAGAGCCCTCAAAGAGTGATGAGCTGGAGTAGTAGCTCCCGGGGAGGAACTGACACCTTGCTGCTCCCCACCATCTGCCTGGGTACTCCTTCCAGCAGCGGCGGTACTCCCATTACCGCAACCCGCAGGTGACTTCACGAACTTCTCCCTTTAATAATCCCCTTTCAAGGATCGGAGCGAGTGCCGAGCCCAGGTCGGAACCTCTCGAGCCACGACCACCCCAGATCCGAGCACCCCTGTCTGCTCCGGGGCCGCACACCTCCATGATATAAAAATAATGGAGCCGATGTGATAACAAAATGCAGCCAAGGAAGAGAGTTTTCTGACAGCATAAAAAGTCTTTAAAGCGCACCAATCATCAGGATTTTCCTATATAACCTAAAGCCAGTGCTATACTGGCACTATCAGGCTGATTCTATACATAGAAAACCGTGGAAAAAACCCTTAAAACAATACTTTATTGGTAATGGTTAAAATTGGAAATCCCCACACAAAACAACCAAAATATATAGATATAAAGACATAAAGTGCTATAGTGCAGAACGGGGTTTGGTCAAATCACCTATAAGGTCCCTGCCTTGCTGCGGAGGTCGGCACCCTAAATGAACGAGAATGGCGCCCCCACTCACCGACGGCTTGCCCTCCTGTCCCTGCGCTGTACTCAAGTGCAGCTATTCTGGGAAGACAGGAGTGCAGGGGTACACAGTGGTTACTGCACTATAGTTACAGTCCTAATATGTCCGTACTGCCACACATAAAGAATAAATTGGCAGAACCAGGGTCACTCATAGAACAGCAAATTATGCGCCCGTACTCCTAGATGGTGGCTTAAAGTTTAAGGTATGTTACAAACCCCTAGAGGCTATAAAAACCACCAATAAAGTGCACTAGTGCTGTGCAACCAATAAGGACAAGAAAGTGCTGTGCATATAAATCCATACAATGTCTTAGATGTTTGTAAACAAAGAAGTGTCACAGTGAGTGGTCAATAAATATTATTCAACTCACAACGCAACATAACAGCAGAATAAATAGATGTCACAGGTCATATTCTGTATAAGAAAAATCACAGTGGATGGTTGCAACGGGGTGCCAGGGGTGCCTCCGGCCTGGTAGTCGTGGCCCTTGCTATCAGGCTTACCCCTGGTTCCACCGTCACTATGGCGACAGGAGATGACTTGGTGGGGCAGAGTGTGGTGGTGATGCAGATGTTATCCGGCGCACAAACACTCTTCAGGCAGGGTTCGATGCAATGAACAAACATTCTTTTATTCTTCACAAAAGTCCCAAATAAAGCAATAAAGGTGATGATACGCTTTCTTAGCTGGGGGAAGCCTGTCCTTGCGTCCCCTCCAGTGGGGATGTGCCTGACTACTCCACTTCGCCCGGCTCCCACTTCTGGCTACCCACAGCCCGGACCCACACCGGACTGCTTCACACTATGAGGTTCCGCCCGCTCCTTTTCTCACCGGCTTCCCTGATTTCCAGCTCCCACACTCTGCCCCGGCTCTGCTGCTCCGCTCCTGTCCCCGAGACGACTGCTCCCTTGATCTAATCTTTCCCTCACACCCTTGCTCTCTCCTCCCCTTGTCTCTGCCGGCTCCTCCTCCCCACTGTGGTGACAGCCGTCCCACCCGGCCACTAGGGGTACCCTAACACAATACACATGCACATACAAATAAAACATTTTTATTAATAACATTTCCGGGTTAACTATGCTCCCTTTTGCAGGGGGTCTGCTCACCCACTGCATACCTCCCCTCTTAAGACCCGAGCCTCCCGGCACGGCTCTTACTTAAAACACACAGAAGCACGTAAAGTCTGCAATACCGTCCACAATAGGCGCAGCACCCACACAGAGAGCACCAGTCCCGCGCCCGGCGGTTTCTGCAGCGCTCCCGGTCTTTCTTTCAACTAGCGCCCGGAGGCTCAACAGCGCTCCCGGTCTTAGATGGGCGCCCGGAGGCTTGGCAACAGCGCTCCCGGTCTTAGATGGGGCGACTGCCCGTACAAACACACAGAAGGGGGCAACGGCCCGTGAAACTTTAAAAGAACTTCTGCCGGCTAAACGGCGCCGGACTTAAACAACAGATCAGCAGTGGTGACTTACTCTGGGGGTCAGGCCCTTCTCCATTCCTCCGCTTGGGCCTGGATGTATGCCCCCAGGGATTGTCCCGGCTGCCGACGGATCCTCTGGAAGGACGCAGGGGCGTAGGGTGGCTCCACGGGCGCAGCTGCTGCAGCTCCTCTCGGTGGTGAAGACGTCGCTGCCCCTGACAATCTTGCTGGTAACGGCGGCGGTGTCAATGCTGAAACTGGGTAGAGTGGAGACGGGTCCTCGTTTCCCGCTCTTAAACAGACTCCACCCCCAGCCCCACGCACCATCTCGACTCCTCCGCTGAGGTACTTCTTTTTCTTCTTCTTCCATGCCCTGGAGCTGGCGCCTCCCCTCTTTGGGCGGAGTACTCCATGCTTTCTCTTCGGCACCGGCCAGCCCCAGGCTCTTCTTTCGGCGCCAACTTTCCGCGCCTTTTCTTCCTCACAGATAACGGCCTCCTTGCCGCCATCCTGTACCCGGTCCAACGCTACGGGTACTGGGTTCTCTTCCCACCACAGGACTGGAAATCTTGTATCCTGGTCCGGATCCTGTGCTTCAGGCACGACCCGATCTCCAGCCTCCTGGGTCCCTGGCAGGGGACTCGGATCCTGCCGACTACGCCACATGTAACGGGGTGCCAGGGGTGCCTCCGGCCTGGTAGTCGTGGCCCTTGCTATCAGGCTTACCCCTGGTTCCACCGTCACTATGGGGACAGGAGATGACTTGGTGGGGCAGAGTGTGGTGGTGATGCAGATGTTATCCGGCGCACAAACACTCTTCAGGCAGGGTTCGATGCAATGAACAAACATTCTTTTATTCTTCACAAAAGTCCCAAATAAAGCAATAAAGGTGATGATACGCTTTCTTAGCTGGGGGAAGCCTGTCCTTGCGTCCCCTCCAGTGGGGATGTGCCTGACTACTCCACTTCGCCCGGCTCCCACTTCTGGCTACCCACAGCCCGGACCCACACCGGACTGCTTCACACTATGAGGTTCCGCCCGCTCCTTTTCTCACCGGCTTCCCTGATTTCCAGCTCCCACACTCTGCCCCGGCTCTGCTGCTCCGCTCCTGTCCCCGAGACGACTGCTCCCTTGATCTAATCTTTCCCTCACACCCTTGCTCTCTCCTCCCCTTGTCTCTGCCGGCTCCTCCTCCCCACTGTGGTGACAGCCGTCCCACCCGGCCACTAGGGGTACCCTAACACAATACACATGCACATACAAATAAAACATTTTTATTAATAACATTTCCGGGTTAACTATGCTCCCTTTTGCAGGGGGTCTGCTCACCCACTGCATGGTCATGACAAAACATTGCGTTTGCAGCAAGGACTGACAATACTAAACAATTACTAACAATTACTAAAATAATAAATGGAATGGGTGCATTACAATACACGGAAAGGTTATCAAAATTAGGTCTATTTACTCTAGAAAAGAGAAGACTTAGGGGAGACCTAATAAATATGTACAAATATATCAGAGGGCCATATAGAGATCTCTCCCATGATCTGTTTGTACCAAGGACTATGACAAGAACAAGGGGGCATTCTTTTCGATTGGAGGAAAGAAAATTCCTACATCAGCATAGAAGAGGGTTCTTCACGGTAAGAGCAGTGAGGCTCTGGAACTCTCTTCCTGAGGAAGTGGTGATGGCCAACTCACTGAATGAATTTAAGAGAGGAATGGATGCTTTTCTTGTTAGCAAAAGTATAGAAGGTTATAAATAGCATAATCTTACAGGTAGATAGAAGAGCGACCTAGATTATTAGAGGAATGGGGGGGGCTGCAATACCAAGACAGGTTATTAAACTTGGGGTTAGTTAGTTAGGAAAAACAAAGGCTTAGGGGGATCTAATCACAATGTATAAATATATGAGGGGACAGTACAGAGACCTTTCCAAAGATCTTTTTACACCTAGGCCTGTGACTGGAACAGGGGGCATCCGCTACGTCTTGAGGAAAGAATGTTTAATCATAATCACAGATGAGGATTCTTTACTGTACGAGCAGTGAGACTATGGAGCTCTCTGCCGTATGATGTTGTAATGAGGGATTCACTAGTAAAATTTAAGCAGAGCCTGGATGCATTTCTTGAAAAATATAATATTACCAGTTATGTGTATTAGATTTTATGACAGGGTGTTGATCCAGGGAACTAGTCTGATTGCCGTATGTGGAGTCAGGAAGGAATTTTTTTCCCCATTGGAGCTTATTTGACACATTGGGTTTTTTTTGCCTTCCTCTGGATCAACATGTTAGGCTACAGGTTGAACTAGATGGACTTAGGGGCACTTTGCACACTGCGACATCGCAGGTGCGATGTCAGTGGGGTCAAATTGAAAATGACGCACTTCCGGCATCGCATGCGACATCGCAGTGTGTAAAGGCTGGATGATACGATTAACGAGCGCAAAAGCGTCGTAATCGTATCATCGGTACAGCGTCGGCGTAATCCATAATTACGCTGACGCAATGGTCCGATGTTGTTCCTCGCTCCTGCGGCAGCACACATCGCTGTGTGTGAAGTCGCAGGAGCGAGGAACGTCTCCTACCGGCGTCACTGCGGCTTCCGTAGGATATGCGGAAGGAAGGAGGTGGGCAGGATGTTTACATCCTGCTCATCTCCGCCCCTCCGCTCTGATTGGCCGCCTGCCGTGTGACGTCGCAGTGACGCCGCACGACCCGCCCCCTTAACAAGGAGGCGGGTCGCCGGCCACAGGGACGTCGCACGGCAGGTGAGTGTGTGTGTGAAGCTGGCGTAGCGATAACTTTCGCTACGCCAGCTATCACCACATATCGCTGCTGCGACGGGGGCGGGCACTATCGCACTCGGCATCGCAGCATCGGCCTGCGATGTCGTAGTGTGCAAAGCCCGCCTTAGAGTCTCCCTTCAACCTTAAAAAAAACTATGAATAAATTAAATATCTGTCATCCCGCATGTAAACCTATATGCTTCCGTTGCTAAACACAGCACACAATATTGCAACATACCCAAAGCCAACCTCATAGAGGGAAAAGAGATTATTTTCATGCTCATCACAATGGCCACTTGCCTCATCTGACCACTAGTGTCCTGGCTACAAGCAATCCGATTGGAAGTATCAGCGATCCTGCTTGTATGACCATCCACTGTGATTTTTCTTATACAGAATATGACCTGTGACATCTATTTATTCTGCTGTTATGTTGCGTTGTGAGTTGAATAATATTTATTGACCACTCACTGTGACACTTCTTTGTTTACAAACATCTAAGACATTGTATGGATTTGTCGCGGGCGGAGGAGGGGACGCTGCGCTCATCCACTGCTCGGGTCCGGCTACTGCTGCTGCTGCTGCTCGGTGGTGGCTCGAGCGGTGGGCCGGATCCCGGGGACTCGAGCGGCGTTCCTCACCCGTGAGTGAAAGGGGGTGGTTTGGGTTTAGGGATATTGTCCGTGACGCCACCCACGGTTGTGGTGAGTTTGGTGACACCACCGCTGCTCTAGATGGGGATCCCGGGAGCGATGACAGGGAGCAGCTTAGATGTTGGTTCTCCCCTCCGTAAGTAGGGGGTTTGGTTGTCCCGGGGCCCGGTGAGGGGTTAGGGATGACAGGCGGGTTACGGGGGCCTGGAGAGGTGCAGGGTCGCGGGGGCAGCGCTGTGCCGCACGGCACGGTGGTACTCACTCAGCCAATGACGAATGCAAAGTCTCCGGTAAAACAAACGGCTGGATGGACGGGTCCCACAGACGGCTGCGGTGTTTCTCCTCCCGGCAGGTTGATGGTGACTGCCTTTCCCTGCACCTGTGTTTTGTTACGGTTCCAATGGGTTCCCACTGGTAACCCGCTCCCCAGCTTGGATCGATGCTGAGGGAGCCCCTTTTGCCCGCAGGCTCTGGCCCTGGGAACTGTAGCCTTGGCGGTGACTGTGTTTCCCTCTACGGTTTGAGCGGTTTCCTTCAATCGGGTCTTGACTGCTGGGAAACCCCTGAGGTTCCCTTTGCTAACGGATTTGACAAATTTGATGGCGACTCCTAGCCTTGTCGAGGTCCGTAAGCCCTGCCGGATGGTGCTGGCTTCTCTTTACTCTCCGATCCGGTACTGCCAGGCCACCGCCCGTCCACGGTCCATACGGTTTGCTCCAATCAGCCTCTCCTGCAGACGGTCACCACCGTCTGCCAACCTTGCTGTTCCATCCAGGCCACACACCCGGACCGCCTTCAGACTGCTCCTCTACCACTTTACTTCCTCTCACTTCAAAACTCTAATCTCAACTCCCTTCTTTTCCCGGCTCCAGGACTGTGAACTCCTCGGTGGGCGGGACCAACCGCCTGGCCCACCCCCTGGTGTGGACATCAGCCCCTGGAGGAAGGCAACAAGGATTTTGTGTTTGGCTTCGGTGTGCCTAACCGGGGTGTGTTGGTGTAGTTCTGTGACGACCTGGCTTGTCCAGGGCGCCACAGATTTATATGCACAGCACTTTCTTGTCCTTATTGGTTGCACAGCACTAGTGCACTTTATTGGTGGTTTTTATAGCCTCTAGGGGTTTGTAACATACCTTAAACTTTAAGCCACCATCTAGGAGTACGGGCGCATAATTTGCTGTTCTATGAGTGACCCTGGTTCTGCCAATTTATTCTTTATGTGTGGCAGTACGGACATATTAGGACTGTAACTATAGTGCAGTAACCACTGTGTACCCCTGCACTCCTGTCTTCCCAGAATAGCTGCACTTGAGTACAGCGTAGGGACAGGAGGGCAAGCCGTCGGTGAGTGGGGGCGCCATTCTCGTTCATTTAGGGTGCCGACCTCCGAAGCAAGGCATGGACCTTATAGGGGATTTGACCAAACCCCGTTCTGCACTATAGCACTTAATGTCTTTTTATCTATATCTTGGTTGTTTTGTGTGGGGATTTCCAATTTTAACCATTACCAATAAAGTATTGTTTTAAGGGTTTTTTCCACGGTTTTCTGACTATTACCCCTTAAGGTTTATCCTATACGGTCTCTTTTGATTCTATACATACCTTTAGGTGTCAGCTAGGATATTTATGTGTCGCCCAGGGAATGGGGTACTCGGTCCCGGGCAGTGTATAACTGGGGAATGTCACTTTGGTGGCCGTTGCCCAGTCCCGTGCCCTGGTCCCATCGGTACTTGGGTGTACTTGCCCTGGCGACCGCTCTCCTGTGCCCCAGGGTCACCGTTACACAACTCAGCTCTCAGGCATGTCTGTCTACTTTCAATTCTAATTCTGACTCTCTGTAGACTGGCTGACCGCAGTCCACTCCCACCAGGTTGTCTAGTTCCCTGGTCAGGCTACGCTCTCTAGGTGGCCCTCCCCTTGTCTGACTAGGCAGTGCCCCTGGTGTGGTAACTAGGATTTTTAGTGTGTGTGGGTGTTTCTGGCACTGGTGTTCCAGGTCCCAGGGGGTAGGTCCTGCATTCCCGAGAGGATGCAGTTCCCTGTAGTGCCCTGAGGGTCTCAGGGGGGCTACATATAGGTTTTGAAACACAAGCAAGTAAAGTTTGTAAATTGAGCAGCTTTTTGATTGACAGCAGCTGCAGCAGCTCATAGCTGGGGTGGGGTTTAATAGGGATTTCTGTCCCCCTGCCTGTCCATCCTCCCCCTATCTATTATTTATGCTAATTCCATTATAGATAAAGGGTGAGAATATAGAGAGACCGCACTCTGTCCGCTGTGAAGGATTTTCTTTTATTCAAACACGTGCAAGGTGAAAAGCCGGAGGCACACTGTGAGCTGGCTCCTCTAAACTGGACGACGGCCGTTTTGCCCACAAATGGACCAGTGGACCTGTGGACCTGTGGAAGCCCAATTTGTGGGCGAAACGGCCATCGTCCAGTTCAGAGGAGCCAGCTCACAGTGTGCCTCCGGCTTTTCACCTTGCACGTGTTTGAATAAAAGAAAATCCTTCACAGCGGACAGAGTGCGGTCTCTCTCTATTCTCACCCTTTATCCATGGATTTTGTTCTATGACGAGCACCCCGCTTTTGGATTATTGGACTTTCCAGGCTCTCCACCCGGACACAGACACAGGCGGTACCGCAGACGATACTGCAGGTAAAGTGCGGTGGTGCAGGACTCATTTTCTTCCTTTGCCATACCTAATTCCATTATAGAAGTGTTTTACTAATGGTCATGGCTAAATCATGGTGGCTAGAAGGACCCATTTGGCCAGAAGGGGCGGTACCTCAGCCAACATAGCTGATACCAGGAAGCAACATTATTTTTCTGTTGGTAGAGGTCCCGCCCCTTTTGGTCACATGGGTATGACATGAGCACAGTTCTTTCTAGCCACCATGATTTATAGACACAACCTTCTATAATGGAATTAGCATAAATATTAAATAGGGGGAGGATGGACAGGCAGGGGGGTGGGAATTACTATCAAACCCCACCCCAGCTATTAGCTGCTGCTGTCAATTAAAAAGCTGCTTATTTTACAAGCTTTACTTGCTTGTGTTTCAAAATCTATACATCCTAGCTTACAACTAAAGGTATGTATAGAATCCGCCTGATAGTGCCAGTATAGCACTGGCTTTAGGTTATATAGGAAATGGGGATTATTGCGCTTTAACCAAAACTGATCAGCAGAACAATCTACTTTAGAATATTCTGTAATTGCAAAATACCTGTGGCCTTACTCGCGAATAATGGTATTTTAATTTGTTGGGTACACCTGTTAAGGTTAAACTTTCCTTTTCACCCTGAAGTTCACATCTTCAGCGTTAAACTTTTTTTTCAAATCTTCTTTTTTTGTTAGTTTAACGTTAACAGTTTCAGCTACCTTTGTTTCAGCCTGTCTCATCAGTTTCTTATCAAGCCGGGTCTCATGTTGTTCACTTGTCTCAGCTGTTTGAGGCAGTTTTATTTTTTTAGCTTTTGGATTAACTTGCCCAATATGTGGTCATTTTGGCGGCATTTTAAAAAACAGTCCTGACCCTTAGTAATCACCTCACACTGATCAGAGATCTAATAGGTGAATCTTTATATATATGTGACGCCCTGGACTAGTCAGGTCGTCCCAGGTAGTCACACACAACATAACACCCCCCTCCCGATTAGGTAACACCAGTCAAACTAAAAACCTTGTCACCACCCTCCAGGTTTGATGTCCACACCAGGGAGGCGGAGCCAGGAGGTTGGCTCCGCCCACCGAGGAGTTCACAGGCCTGGAGGCGGGAAAACAGTTAGTGGAGTCAAGTTCAGGTTGGAGAGGAGAGCAGTCAAGGTCACGGGCAGTCTTGTGTCCGGGTCTGATAAGAGACTACTGGGTTGCTGGGTCAGGGCCCAGTCACCATTGGCAAGGAGGCAGACGGTGGTGGCCACCTGCAGGAGACTGGGAAGATGACCGGTGGAACCGTAAGGGACCAGGACAGGGTAGTGGCCCGCCGGAACCGAACCGGGGAGCCAACTGGATACCGGAGCACCAGGCAGGGTACTCAGACCCAGTACAAAGCCCTGAACCGACAGGGCCAAGTCGAATCAACTGATTGCGGGCTGGACTTAAGGACCTATCCCACACAAGTCCCTTTAGAAGACAACAGCCCAACCATACAGGGTAAAGCCACCGCCAAGGCATAGAGACCCAAAGGGCCAGCGTCTGCGGGCAAATGGGCTCCTTTCGGCATATATAAGTTGGGGAGCGGACTAATGGTGTCTAGGCACAGGAGTCAAACATTTACATACAGAGGTGCAAGAGAAAGGCGGAAACCACCAACCTATTCTGGAAGAAGCTGCAGCCGGCTGCGGGCCCCGTTCATCACTCCGTTTGGTTTACCAGAGACTCCAGTGTCTTTTGTCAGAGTGAGTACACCAGTGCCATCAGGCACCGCACCGCACCGCAACACTTCACCCTGCACCCCGGCCCTCGCCTACCGGGCCCCGGGACCAACACTCCCTACCCACGGAGGGGTCAACACCTGGCTGCACCATTACACCGCTCCCGGGAGCCCCCATACCTTCACCACAGCGGTGGTGTCTACAATCACCACAACCCGTGGGTGGCGTCACGAACTATCATCCCAAACCAAACACCTATATATACATATATAAATAAGACACTGTCTTATATTTTTTTTGCCCCCCAAAAAAGCACTAGGGCTTATTTTTGGAGGAGGTCTTATTCTTGGAGAAACACAGTTGGGGGGTAAGTTTACCCCCCCAAAAAAAGCAGACCCCCCCTTCCCAGAAGACTAAGGGTATGTGCGCACTAGGCGTTTTTTTTCACGCTGCGTTTTTATGTGCGTTTTTGTCTCAAAAAACGCACCCGCGGCTAAAAAAACGCACCCGCGGCTAAAAAACGCATGCATTTTTGCTACGATTTGGTGCGTTTTTTGCTGCGTTTTTGCTCACTGCGTTTTTAATCAGTGCACAATGCCATTAAAGATTGTTGATGAAAAAAAAAAGCTCTGATGTCATTTCCTTCTTCAAAATGTTCATTGTATGCAGGAGAGCAGACAGCTGCAGAACTAGTGTATGCAGGAGAGCAGACAGCAGCTGCAGAACTACAAGGCTCAGCATCCTCCATCCAGGACTGTATGCAGGAGTTTTTTGCCCAAACAGAAAAAAAAAATGACATGGGCTTCGCTATATTTTTGTATGCTAGCCAGGTACAGCAGGCAGCTATGGGCTGCCCCCAACCCCCAGCTGCCTATTTGTACCCGGCTGGGAATTAAAAATATAGGGAAGCCCTTTTTTTTTTTATTTCATGAATTTCAAGAAATAATTAAAAAAAAAAATGACATAGGCTTCGCCCAATTTTTGAGTCCAGCCAGGTACAACTAGGCAGCTGGGGATTGGAATCCACAGTGCAGGGTGCCCATGCTTTCTGGGCACCCCCACTGCGAATTGCAGTCCGCAGCCACCCCAGAAAATGGCGCTTTCATAGAAGCGCCATCTTCTGGCGCTGTATCCAACTCTTCCAGCTGCCCTGATGCCGGGTGGCTAGCTGGGTAATAATGGAGTTAGGGCTAGCTGTATATTATCAGCTGGCCCTAAGCCCGAAATTCATGGTGTCACGCCAATATTAGACATGGCCACCATGAATTTCTAGTAAAGATAAAAAAACCCACAACACACAGAAAAATATTTTTATTATAAATAAAACACAACACAATTAGTGACTCCATCTTTATTAAAATATAGAACCCCCCTCTGCAGTAATCCTGGGTCAAGGGTCCCGCGCCGTCCAATCCGGATCCAATATCATCTGATCGGTTTGCTGGAAGGCAAAGCGATCAGATGATGTGTCAGGTTCTTGGGGCTGAAGCACATCACACATCAGCTGATTGTATAAAAGCCGATTATACAATCAGCTGAAGCATCAGTGCACAAAAAAAAAAATAAATAAATACTCACGTCTGTGCTGATTACTGGCAGCTCCTGCAGCGATCGGATGAGAGTCTGATCCTGTCCCATCGCTGCAGCAGCTGCCGGTAATCAGTTGATGAAGTCTCCTGACGGCAGGATCAGCTGATAGCCGGCCGGGCGACACCGCGAGAATTACGATCAGCTGATGCGTCAGGTGACTGCATCAGGTGATCCACCGCCAGGTCCTGCAAGCTTCGTACGTGCCCCGGGGAGACTGCACACAGCCAGAGCGGCGGGACCGGGACAGGAGCGGGCATGGCACCGGAACCCTGCAGACAGGTGAGTATATATGACATTTTTTTTTTTTACTCTTCACTTTTGTTTTCGCCGCTGCCTCCACCTCCCGCCCAGACATGGCGCCGCACGGAGCTGACATGCACATGACGGGAGGTGGACGCAGCGGTGACGGTACCGGGAGGATTCATGCTTCTGTGTTTACCAACAGAAGGAATCCTCTTCCTGTACACGTCACTTTACTGCCCACCCCTTGCGTTTATAGCTGCGTTTCTAGTCATAGAAACGCAGCTTAAGGCTATGTGCGCACAGTGTGTTTTTCGCGGCGTTTTTGCGCGTTTTTCGGGTGCGTTTTTGGCCTTAAAACTGCAGGACTTTGCTTCCCCAGCAAAGTCTACGAGTTTTCATTTTTGCTGTCCGCACACATCTGGTTTTTTTACCTGCGTTTTTGAGTTAAAAAAAAATGGACATGTCAGTTCTTTCCTGCGTTTTTCTGCGTTTTCCGCCCATGCAATGCATTTGAAAAACGCAGCAAAACGCAGAGATCAAAAACGCAGCAAAACGCAGCCAAAAACGCAGCAAATCGTGGCAAAAACGCATGCGTTTTTTTATGCGTTTTTTCGACGCAGGTGCGTTTTTGTGCGTTTTTAGCGGCCAAAAACGCACAAAAACGCAGCGTCAAAAAGACGCAGTGTGCGAACCTAGCCATATGCGTTTTTCATTGCGTTGTTGAACATCTCATTGAACTCAATGGGTGAAAAACGCAGTGAAAAACGCAGAAATAATTGACATGCTGCATTTTTGTGGTCACCACAAAAACGCAGCTACAAAAAAACGCTGTGTGAGGACAGCACTTCTGAAAACCCATAGACATTGCTGGGGAAGCAATGTCACTGCGTTTTCAGCACAAAAACGCGGTAAAAAACGTCGCTAAAAACGCAGCAAAAACGCCTAGTTCGCACAAGGCCTAATACTCACAAGACCCGGACGTCTGCGTGTGATCTCCGGTGATCTCGTGAGGTATCATCATAGTATCATAGTATCATAGTTTTTAAGGTTGAAGGGAGACTCTAAGGCGGGCTTTGCACGCTGCGACATCAGTAACAATGTGTTACCAATGCTGCAGCGATAGTCCCGCCCCCGTCGCACGTGCAATATCTAGTGAAAGCTGCCGTAGCGATTATTATCGCTACGGCAGTTTCACACGCACATCTGCCGTGCGACGTCCCTCTGGCCGGCGACCCGCCTCCTTCCTAAGGGGGCGGGTCGTGCGGCGTCACAGCGACGTCACACGGCAGGCGGCCAATTGAAGTAGAGGGGCGGAGATGAGCAGGATGTAAACATCCCGCCCACCTCCGTCCTTCTCATTGCAGCCGGCGGCAGGTAAGGTGAAGTTCCTCGCTCCTGCGGCTTCACACACAGCGATGTGTGCTGCCGCAGGAGCGAGGAACAACATCGCACCTGTCGCTGCACCGGCATTATGGAAATGTCGGAGGCTGCAGCGATGATACGATAACGACGCTTTTGCGCTCGTTCATCGTATCATCAAGGATTTACACACTATGACATCGCAAGTGACGCCGGATGTGCGTCACTTTCGATTTGACCCCACCGACATCGCACCTGCGATGTCGTAGTGTGCAAAGCCGCCCTTAGTCCATCTAGTTCAACCCGTAGCCTAACATGTTGATCCAGAGGAAGGCAAAAAAACCCCAATGTGGCAAACAAGTTCCAATGGGGAAAAAATGTCCTTCCTGACTCCACATCCGGCAATCAGACTAGTTCCCTGGATCAATACCCTGTCATAAAATCTAATATACATAACTGGTAATATTAAATTTTTCAAGAAAGGCATCCAGGCTCTGCTTAAATGTTAGTAGTGAATCACTCATTACAACACCATGCGGCAGAGAGTTCCATAGTCTCACTGCTCGTACAGTAAAGAATCCTCGTCTGTGATTATGATTAAACCTTCTTTCCTCAAGACGTAGCGGATGCCCCCGTGTTCCAGTCGCAGGCCTAGGTGTAAAAAGATCTTTGGAAAGGTCTCTGTACTGTCCCCTCATATATTTATGAATTGTGATTAGATCCCCCCTAAGCCTTCGTTTTTCCAAACTAAATAACCCCAAGTTTAATAACCTGTCTTGGTATTGCAGCCCACCCATTCCTCTAATAATCTTGGTCGCTCTTCTCTGCACCCTCTCCAGTTCAGCTATGTCCTTCTTATATATCGGTGACCAGAATTGTACACAGTATATAAGTGCGGTCGCACTAGTGACTTGTACAGAGGTAGAACTATATTTTTTTCATGAACACTTATACCTCTTTTAATACATCCCATTATTTTATTAGCCCTGGCAGCAGTTGCCTGACACTGTCCACTAAAGTGAAGTTTACCATCCACCCATACACCCAAGTCTTTTTCTGTGCCTGTTTTACCCAGTGTTCTACAATTAAGTACATAATCATAAATGTTATTTCCTCTACCCAAGTGCATGACCTTACATTTATCTACATTAAACTTCAATTGCCACGTCTCAGCCCAATCCTCCAATTTACATAAATCTCCCTGTAATATAAAATTATCCTCCTCTGTATTGATTACCCTGCAGAGTTTAGTATCATCTGCAAATATTGAAATTCTACTCCGCATGCCCCCAACAAGGCCATTTATAAATATGTTGAAAAGAAGCGGGCCCAATACTGACCCCTGTGGTACCCCACTATGAACTGAGACCCAGTCCGAGTACGCACCATTAATAACCACCCTTTGTTTCCTATCACTGAGCCAGTTTTTAACCCAGTTACACATATTTTCCCCTATCTCCATTATTCTCATTTTATGTACCAACCTTTTGTGTGGCACCGTATCAAAAGCTTTTGAAAAGTCCATATACACAACATCCACTGCATTTCCCTGGTCCAGGCTTGAACTTACCTTTTCATAGAAGCTGATCAAATTAGTTTGACAGGATCGATCCCTCATAAACCCATGTTGATACTCTGTCATAAGGTTATTTTTCTTGAGATACTCCAGTATAGCATCTCTCAAGAAACCCTCAAGGATTTTACCAACCGTAGAGGTTAAATTTACCGGCCTATAATTTCCCGGCTCAGTTTTTGTCCCCTTTTTGAATATTGGCACCACATTTGCTATGCGCCAGTCCTGCGGTACCGACCCTGTTATTAAGAAATCTGAGAAGATTAAAAATAATGGTCTATCTATCACAGAACTCAATTCCTGTAGGACTCTGGGGTGTATGCCATCCGGGCCCGGAGATTTGTCAACCTTAGTGATTTCGAGGCGGCGGCGTACTTCCTGCTGGGTTAAGCAGGTAATATTCAAAGGTGAATTTATGGTATCACTGGTCATGTCATCTGCCATGGCATTTTCTTGTATAAAAATCGTAGAAAAAAAGTCATTCAGCAGGTTGGCTTTACCCTCATCCCCCTCCAGCATTTCACCAAGACTATTTTTAAGGGGGCCAACACTATCGCTTTTCAGTTTTTTACTGTTTATGTAGTTAAAGAATATTTTAGGATTATTTTTACTTTCTCTCGCAATGAGTCTCTCTGTCTCAAACTTAGCTAACTTAATTTGCTTTTTACATATTTTGATATGGTATCATATGATACTATGATACTATGATCTGATTATGTGTGCGATCTAACTGTGTGTGCGATCCGATGTTTGTGTGTGAGATCTGGTGTGTGAGTGAGATCTGATTGTGTGTGTGTGTGCGTGTGAGAGATCTGATGTGTGCGGGTGTGTGATCACTGCAGGTCCTGCCGCTCAGTGTCGGGTGAGTGTATTTGCGGAGTGCTGCTGTCTATAATGAAGTGTCCTGCAGTCAGTGGCGTAGCAAAGGGGGGGGCGGAGGGGGCGGTCCGTCCCGGGCAGCACGTGTCAGGGGGGCGGCATTTTGGCCACTCGCCTTCAGTTTTGCTGCCTCCGGGCCGAGTTCCGGGAACTGGAGTCCTCAGCAGGAAACTGTGGCTGCTGTCTCTTTAAGGCATGCAGACCACAGTGTCCTGCTGGATTGAGCTTCATCTGTGGGCGGAGCTACCACCTGGCATCCTGCTCTGTCCCACAGAGATGAAGGAGTGCCAGCCAGCAACCCCCAGCACAGCGCTGGCCTCCGGCGCTGTGTGGGCCCCCTCTCATCCGTGTCTGAGCGGTAAGTGCTACCCCCCTCCCCACCTCGACCTGTATACTCCCTCCCAGCCTCCCGGTTTATGGGCCCTAGTGAGCTGCATGGGTTTTCCCCACCTCAGGAGCTGCGTGTGCGGGCCCCCAGGAGCCGCGTGTGTCGGTGCAGGCTCAGCTCTGCTACATCTGACCTGTGCTTGGTGTAGGCTCAGCTCTGCTACATCTGCCCTGTGTCTGGTGCAGGCTCAGCTCTGCTACATCTGCCCTGTGCTTGGTGCAGCCTCAGCGCTGCTACATCTGCCCTGTGTCTGGTGCAGGCTCAGCTCTGCTACATCTGCCCTGTGCTCGGTGCAGGCTCATCTCTGCTACATCTGCCCTGTGCTCGGTGCAGGCTCAGCTCTGCTACATCTGCCATGTGTCTGGTGCAGGCTCAGCTCTGCTACATCTGCCCTGTGCTCGGTGCAGGCTTAGATCTGCTACATCTGCCCTGTGCGTGGTGCAGGCTCCGCTCTGTACATCTGCCCTGTGCTTGGTGCAGGCTCAGCTCTGCTACATCTGCCCTGTGCTTGGTGCAGGCTCAGCTCTGCTACATCTGCCCTGTGCTTGGTGCAGGCTCAGCTCTGCACATCTGCCCTGTGCTTGGTGCAGGTTCAGCTCTGCTACATCTGCCCTGTGCTTGGTGCAGGCACAGCTCTGCTACATCTGCCCTGTGCTTGGTGCAGGCTCAGCTCTGCTACATCTGCCCTGTGCTTGGTGCAGCCTCAGCTCAGCTCTGCTACATCTGCCCTGTGCTCGATGCAGGCTCAGCTCTGCTACATCTGCCCTGTGCTCGGTGCAGGCTCAGCTCTGCTACATCTGCCCTGTGTCTGGTGCAGGCTCAGCTCTGCTACATCTGCCCTGTGTCTGGTGCAGGCTCAGCTCTGCTACATCTGCACTGTGTCTGGTGCAGGCTCAGCTCTGCTACATCTGCTTTGTGTCTGGTGCAGGCTCAGCTCTGCTACATCTGCCCTGTGTCTGGTGCAGGCTCAGCTCTGCTACATCTGCCCTGTGCTTGGTGCAGGCTCAGCTCTGTACATCTGCCCTGTGCTTGGTGCAGGCACAGCTCTGCTACATCTGCCCTGTGCTTGGTGTAGGCTCAGCTCTGCTACATCTGCCCTGTGCTTGGTGCAGGCTCAGCTCTGCTACATCTGCCCTGTGCTTGGTGCAGCCTCAGCTCAGCTCTGCTACATCTGCCCTGTGCTCGGTGCAGGCTCAGCTCTGCTACATCTGCCCTGTGTTCGGTGCAGGCTCAGCTCTGCTACATCTGCCCTGTGTCTGGTGCAGGCTCAGCTCTGCTACATCTGCCCTGTGTCTGGTGCAGGCTCAGCTCTGCTACATCTGCCCTATGTCTGGTGCAGGCTCAGCTCTGCTACATCTGCCCTGTGTCTGGTGCAGGCTCAGCTCTGCTACATCTGCCCTGTGTCTGGTGCAGGCTCAGCTCTGCTACATCTGCCCTGTGTCTGGTGCAGGCTCAGCTCTGCTACATCTGGCCTGTGTCTGGTGCAGGCTCAGCTC